>NW_022196913.1:97011287-97058579 GCF_008632895.1 Mastomys coucha
GAGAGAGAGAGAGAGAGAGAGAGAGAGATAGAGAGAGAGAGAGAGCACGCCATTTGTCCTAATGCTGAATGCCAACTTCTCAGCTTTCCCAAGCCCAGAAAGCAGCCCAGGCCATCTGCCACCTGGAAGAAAGCAAGAAATGTGGCTTTTCAGGGCAGCCATCCTCCATTTGTGTTATCATTCCTGACATATGAAAGAAAGAGAAATGGCCAAGGAAACACATGCTCTGTGGGCTGGGGGTGGCTCAGAGGTGGAGTGCACTCTTAACGTGTTTAAGACCCTATGTTCACTCTCTTACCATGAGAAAGAAAGGGGGTCAGAGGGAGAGACTTGGACATTATTTCCTTTGCAGGTCAGTATCCTCAAATTTGGGCCATATCTCTTTATCTTTGGGCTTTTTGTAAGTAAAAGGAAGTGGAAAAATGACAGAGGTTTGCTTTTTAATCCTCTGTTCCCATTGTAGATGTCTTTTATAAATAGAAATTCTATTTTGCTTCTGTAGTGACACGGTTTTATCTATTCTTGGACCTACTATTCAGTTTTATTGGCACATTGTCCCAACAACTATATTTAATGTACTACTGATTTAGAAATATTAAACTTAAACCCAAGGGAAAATAACTGTCCTTTTTAAAGGCTTGTTAATTACAGAATAATAAAGACAAGAACATGTAAGTATATAACTGCAGAAATGAATCATGAATGAACATACCCAAGTCCAGCTAAGTCTGAAACAAGATTTCCCAAAGCTGCAGCTGGAAATTTGAAAAACATAAAATGAATTATCAAAACCAAGCCAGCAAAGGTCACAGTATTACATCACGTGAGTGGCACTGAGCCCTGGTCTTCTGGAGTCAACCTATTTCTTGGCTGTGACAACTATCTTCGAAATGGCTCAGAGATAGCTCTAGGTGCCAAGAGTTTAAAATGGAGCATAATCCTAAAGCTATAACATTCTATCTCCATTGATAGTGTTTACCTATTAGAGCAGAAAATTTCTATTCGTCTTTCAATACTGAAATGTCCGAGTTTTGTCTTTAGCTTGACATTTGCTTCGGGAAATTTGGATATTAGAAGCTCAAGGACGAAGCCAAGTTGGCAAGCCCAACTCAAGAAAGGAAAGAAAGGAAAATACTTATTTTAAATTTTTTTCTACTCAACTTGAAAATAACTAATTTAATAGTGACAAACGGTAAAAAGATTTAGGGTAATATTGAATTATGAGAAAAATATGCCTTGACATGGACAACTTAGTTGAGTCTGTTACCCACTAACATACATTACTTTCAATTTCTCAGGGGCGGAGAACATACACAGAAAACTAAGAACCAGAAAATTAACATTAAAGATGACTAAGCAAATAAACATCTCAAGGAACAAATTCATGAAAAATAAATTATCATCTTCTAAATCTAACTTACTGACATTTTTAAACAATATGCAGACAACAGAATTTTAACATTTGCTATTATTAAATACCTGCCATTGTTGAAATTCCCAAAATAATTCCAATAGACAATTCAATTTGGGTTCCCTGAAAAGTGATGGGGAAAAAAATTAAAGCTAACACGGCAATAAAAGAATATCAACATGCTAATAAAACAGACTGTGTAGTCAATATGCTGCTATCACACAATTATACCCAAAAATATCCATAAATGTGCACAGTATGAGATGGTTCACTTAATTCTCTCTATATATTCTATATTTATTCTATGTTTATATATCTTAAAATATTTATTATATATTCTATATTTTAATTCTATGTATATATATACATTCATGATGAAATAACCAATCACATTTTATCCATTAAAATTGTGCCTTCCTAAAAAATAAACAGCAACACATGTAGTAATCAATCCAACATTAATAGTCTAATTTCTAGATTCTTAATTTTACTTTTCTATCTCCCGGAAATACATTTTAAAGCTCTTTGAATACAAAGCTGGATACATAGGTGATAAATTCTGTTAACATATTGTTCTATTGCTTACTCTATCAAAAGATTTGAAAGACTAAATGACTTTCTAGGAAAACTGCCATTAGAAAGATTTTCCTCAACACCTTTGGTTCCTTAACCATTAAATAGCACAGCTGGGATTCGTGTGTCTACGTAGGGACAACTTTAACTGTCAACCACACTGATAGGTCTGCTTTAATGAGACCTGAGTAATGAGGACCCACTGGATCTGCTCATTGGAGGTCCCCACATTTCTATTCCCCTTGGGTAAAGAGGAGGAGCTCATGGTTCCCACCCACTCAACAGAGGTGGCACTGAGGTGACAGGGATGCATGACTCCCAGTTGTCAAACAGAGGAGGTCCTAGGTCTTCTAATTCAGCTCCAATCCTTGATGAAGGTAAACTTAGTTTTCACAAACTCCCTAGAAGAATAGCATTGGACATAGTTAATAATTGAACTATCAATATTAAGAAAAAGAGGCTAATGTGCTACACAAACTCAGTGCTCATCAGTCAGTCCAGAGTGGAAAGCCTGAAAGACACTTGTCTCAATTCTCCTATCCCTCTGCTCTCAGTTCTACCCCTTGAAGACATAGAATTCTTGCCCAAACAGCCTGATGCACCACTCTCCTAGACACATAAAATTATTAACTTCTGAAGGCACCTAAAATAGCAGATTTCTGAGGAAAATAAAACAGAGAGAAAAATAACAAAGATACATATTTTTCTTATATAAATGTGAAGATGGTAGAGCACCACTACAGAGCTGTGCAAAAGTAAATCATAAATGTGACAGCACCCTTAACAGTGCTGAACCACTGTCAATAACCCAGGAAGAACCTTTAAGGCATTTGTGTGAGCTGTAGCTCTGTGGTCAGAGTATCTGCTAGCATGCATGAGGCTTCCAGGCTTGGCCCTATCACTCCCTACACAAAGTAACAGTAAGAAACAAGAAGTAGGGGGCTGGAGAGATGGCTCGGCAAGCGCATGTAGGCTCACAACCATCTGTAATTGGATCCACTGGCTTCTTCTGGTGTGTCAGCCACAGCATGCTCATATACATAAAGTAAGTAAATAAATCTTAAGAAAAAAAAAGAGAAAGAAACAAGAAGTGTTTGCGTGCTTTATTACTCAGGGAACAATTCCCTAAATTTATTTATAATAAAATATTACCTTTATTTTGCTCTGTGTTCTGAAAATTTTTGTTTTAAATAGGTGAGTGGGAATTACAAATAAATCTCACCAGTTATCAAAGTTAAATTATCAGCTTAATTACTCTTACCTTACAATTAACCTATTCTTAAAAATTCTATCCTAAGTGTAAAACATGTCAATTCCCAAAATGACTAAAAAAATTACAAAAAGCAATCCAGTAATATAAATTATAATAAGCTATATAACCTAAGACTGAATATTACTAGCAGCCAATAATAAAGGTCTACTTCACCTATTATATAGTTGACTATAGAGAAATTTGACTACAAAGCCAAGAAGGCATGTCTAAGAGAAGGAGGAGGGTAAGTTTATAACATGGGCAGAAGACTCCATAACTCATCCTGTCTGAAACATTCACATCTGCTCCACACTGAGAAAAGATCATCTGTGCTTTAAGACATGGTAAAGGGCAAAGACAAAACAAATGGAAAAGGCACGTTGAAAGCCGGCAATGGTTACTCGGCTCCCTTCAGAGAATCTTCCACTGTGTTACTCATCCATGTTTACCTCTGGAGTCAAATAAAGCACCTCATAGGAACATGTCACCCTCTCAAAAATAGTCTTCAACTACAGAGACTGGATTTTTGTCAAAAGCATTATTACTCTTCATTGGCTGTTGAAGTCCGTGATTTAAAATACTTATTTCAGTAAAAGCTGGGGATGTGTCCTTGAAGACGGATTTTATGTAAACAGGTTATTGGTAACCTAGAGTTAAGAAGCTCAGGTCTGGTAAAACACTCTACTCTCAGGCACAGCCACGAGGAACACAAAATAACAAACAATACTGAACTGTAGTCTCTGGTCTGTTTTGCTGGGTTTGGTCTAGTCCCATGAATAGCTCCATCTGCACACAGACACTCATTAGCTTTTTATAAGACACTGCACAGGGTCTGATTAGAGATCTAACAAGCTATTAACTCCCATTGTCCTCTCTTCAAACTACCACTACATACTCCCCTTTATTCAATATGGAGCTTTTATTACAAGTAGATATACTTTGCATTAACAACAGTAATTTAGACAACTCAATGTTAGCAACCTGAGAAAAGCAGTGTGGTTCTAAATAATTAAATACTCATCTGACATTCGTATATACAAATCCATTTTCTTCTCACATGTATACTAGGGAAATAATCCTAAAAATGACCATTCTAGAATTATATCTTAGGTCCACTCAATTAACCTGTGTCAGCCTTTAGAAGTCTGGTCTTGCCACAGCATGATACCAAGAAACCCTGCAGAGGTACTTATGACCCCAAGCTGTGCACAGCCAGAGTCACTGTGACTGCTGACTACAGCTGACACCATGCTGCTGTGACCCCTGTACCTCTCTTAAACCAAAGGGACAGATCGACCCGCTGGAAACCTGGCCCTCATTAATTTGGATGCAAGGCTAGAAGACCCTATAGCCAGCACATCATCTCAAATGAACTGATTTTACACTTCAAACAATGCATGTAGCCTATAAAACAATTATGTAAGCTACTTTTTAAAATTCCTATTTTATAACTAAATCTATTTATCTTCATTGATAGGACAGGTGAATTCTAAAACACCAAAAACTCTTCCATCTCCCCTCCCTTCCCACCACCGCCCACCCTTCTTCTCTCTCCCACCATCTTTCTGGGTAGTTTCCTCAGTAATAGTTCATAGAAAACTATTAAAGTTATGATTCTGTGGAGCTCACAATAGGTTCTCAGTGTTCTAACTCAGAGAAGCATTGTTTTTCAAATGAGTCTCAGTAAAAAGCTCTCCTTGGGACTTCAAACTGGTAAGTTGAAAGAAATAAGTTATTCATACTTTTTTTCTCTTCCAAGGATTTAGGTAACCTTTAATCTATTTACTGCTAATATCCAAAATAGTTGATTCCATAAAACATTGGAAAAGAACAGCTAAAAGGGAATGTTTATAATACTACACAACGCAACAAAGGCGGAAGATGTTGCAAAGTGAATCCTAACACATCTCAGGACTAAATCCTAAGATGAAAGCCTTGACCATGCCCCCAAGACACCTAAGATATTCTAGAATGAGAAAATTCAACAAGGAACTAATCAAATACCCTCTATATGTGATAAGAAGTACCAACACAACTAAGAACCCCAGATACATTACACAAATTTGCTCCTTAAGAAAAATGTTAGAAGAGAATTAAATAAGCCACAAACGTTTGTCTACATGCCTTGCCAAAAGTTTTATGATTAATATACATGATGCACTAAAATTGAACTTGCTCACTGTTAATTAACTTGACAGATATAATATATAAGTTATTAGGAAAATGTAGAGCACACTAATTTCTTTACTCAAAGTACAAGTGGTGAGGACTTACTGCAACAATCATAATTGCGTTATCCAAAAAGCCAAACCCTACGAAAGGTATCGCATTGTGGAAGAATACTGAAAAACATCAAAACACAGAAAAATATATTTTAATTTCTTGGTAATTTTAGAATGAACAAAACAGGCCATGTAATTAAAGAGTTAAGAACGACCATAGTTCCTGTTGCTGCTGTAAGTTTACCTGACAGAAGTTATGCTGGGATACAAAACACAAATATGTAACACATAAAAACAATTTTTAGGCCTTTATGTTTTCTCAGTGGCAATGCACATATATACAGTTCGTGGAAGAGTAAGTCTGTAAACATGTGATGCCCCCACTTAACCTGACATATGCCAGTCTATTTCTCTCTTGTGCCTGAGGACTATCACAAAACTACTAATCTCTTTATTTGTAATAATAATTTTTTAAAATGCCTTCCCTCAAATTCCAGGGAAGTTATTTGACTGTTTTTACTCCCTCATCAACTCTTTAAAGAAATCTTAGGAAAAGACAACTTCATCTGACATCTGTGTGCAGTCTTGAACATCTCAGAACCTATCAGGATTCCCAAATGCTACTGAAACTGTAAGAACCAGTATTTGCTTAATATCAAAATGTGCCTCAAAGGCCTCTTCCAGCCAAAGACACTCCTCACGTCATCTGTCTGGTACAGAGCCTAAAACCTGGGATAGTAAAAGTCTAAGTAGCAAACTATATCTTATGTTATAATTCTACCTCATTTTCTCAAATTTGTGCCTTTAGCACACTATACAGTGCCTAGGACACAGCAGATGCTCAAAAATAATTATTTACAGCAAGGACGACTAACCTGGAAAAGAAGCTAATTTCATATTTAGACAACTGGAGGAGGCTGTGAAACACTGAAGCTGGGAACAGGAAAAGACTACTCTAACTGATCTTTACAATGTTAGGTCAACTGACAACATTTTTCAATAAACATCAAGAATCTGAGCTCTATGCTATATGTAAAGATAGTCCCTCCCTGAAGCCAGTTGGTTATATTTGCGAGTATCTTCAGATTCACTTTTCTTTCGATGTAACTAAAATATACAATGTTATTAAATTATAATCCAGATGTTATAAAAACGTGATACTGCTGTGGTAAGCTCTACGAACTGGAAGTGCTACAAGGCAGGTATTTTAAAAAGTAAACACCTCTACCTACAACTACTCTCAAAGAAATGTCACATTCAGCATGATACCATGCATCAACATGTACAGATTATTACACCAACAGTGCATGGCAGACATAGTCAGTCATTTCAATGTCACTTGTCACAGCAACAATGTTCATGATGAAGAGCAGAATATCCCACTGTGATTATCACTGCAAAAGCTATCAGGATGGTAAAAATCAACCCTTACACTCATGACGTGGGATTTAGCTCAAGAACCCAGCTTACTTCTCTGGCTTTTCTCCTGTGTCCACTGGATGCCTAGTGAATATCCTGACTTTTATAGTAAGCAGCTTCCAAAACACACACAATCCTGACTTCATACTACAATATACACTTAATAGGCAAAGGGGGACACTGGAAATTTTACAGTCACCTACTATCTAAGTGTATCTAGTTACAACCTTCTCTGTAGTCTCTGAAACACAAATATGGCAGAAGAAGGGGGAAATCAGCTGAGGTCACTTAATATTTTAATAACATGATGGCATCTCAATAAGATGTTAATGACATTAAATTAAGATTACACTGATTATTTATCCTGGGAGAAGCCAGTCAGTAACACTAAGGTGCCATACTAATCAGCTTGAACTAGGAAGTGGGTCTTTATCTTTATATTATCTTTTATTTAAATAAAATAAATCTGTCAAATAAATAAAAACTACTTTTAATTCAAAGGAGAAAAATTAAGTTTCTCAAAAATCACTGGGTACCCCACTGGGAACTTGAGATACAAAGACACATAAAACTTGGCTTCCACATCGCAAAGGATTTAGACATAGAAACCTATCCACATAAACAGTTCATTTCAACATCACCTACAAAAATGAGAATAGTGTTGCATGTACTATAAATACAGAAGTAGGACTCTAGGCTGGGAGAATCAGGGAAGATTACCTGGGAAGAGAGATCTTAAAGAATTCTTAAACTGTTTTGGTGTTTGAGGAAAGTTACTAATTTCTAACATAAATTATATTCTACCTAAGAGAGAGGGAAAAAAAGAACTATCATTAGTTTTTTCCTAGTCATTTGAATTTGCCTTCCAGTGAATAATGATTTCCTGCTAATTCACTATTTCTTCAATTCCCTTTGGCAAACACTATTCTATAGCTAGGCAGCTGTTAGCAGATGACATTTAATACTTAATTACCTACTTAATTACCACCTACTCAAATTCACCACCACACTTTTAAATGATTCTCTTCCACTGTCTTTTAATAAGACCCTAAACTGTTTTACATCACTCCCATGTTAACCTGCAATATTCATTCTTATCAGAAAAGAACAGTACAGCTCAGTAATGAGCTTCTTCCTCCTCAAATGAACTGCACTTCCTTTCTTACTGCTGTGAATGCACTGTCTGCATCAGAGAACAGTTAGCCCAAATCTAAAATTAAGTTCTTCAGTCACCCAACTAAATCCAACACATCCTTTTACCTAGGAAGTAAAATATAATATAGATAGTTTCTGAAAATTAAGAAAACTTCTAACATAAATTTATTTTTTTTACTAGATGATAAGAACATTTAAAAAATATTAGTTATCCCATAATACTGTGATATATTTTCAGCCAGGATTAGAAAGCACTCTTACATGAGAAACTAAGATTACCCATTATTCTATCAGGAGGGCTTAATTTACTGACTGTTGTGCAACTATAAGAAATAGTTCCTTCAGGTCCAGAAGAGAGGTGCATTGTTATCACTTGTTAATAATTAGAGAACCATTACCATATCTCAGCTGTCCTGGAGTGGGTGGTAGAGCTTCCAATTTTTCTAAAGGGAAGAAAGGGTATGGAGCAAGAATTAGTTATGATCGTATAAAACAGACTTACAAAATGGAAAGATGGACTTAGGTTAGTAGATTTAAATTACTCATTTTAAAGAATACTGGTATGGAGTAAATTACAAACAGCTTCAGCCACATGCAATGGGTCACACTAATGGGGATTCTCTTTTATCTAGGTCATGGTGTCATTATGCAAGGAGCCCATTTGCATCAATTACAGTAAAAACACATTCTAGAAAATATGGAAACTCTGGATGATTTAACAAATATATACAAACTAATACTGAGAGCAGAAAAAACAACCACCCAAATTTGCTTATACTTGTTTG
The DNA here is from genome assembly GCF_008632895.1 of Mastomys coucha. Taxonomy (NCBI): domain Eukaryota; kingdom Metazoa; phylum Chordata; class Mammalia; order Rodentia; family Muridae; genus Mastomys; species Mastomys coucha. The sequence continues at coordinate 97,020,105 of NW_022196913.1, forward strand.
TTTATTGAGTTAGAGACAGAGTCTTGTTCTACAGTCCAGGTTGGCCTCGAATCCACAATCTTCCTGCTGCCAAAACACATGTGCCACCACAACCACTTGGAAATTACATGTTAAAGGCAATGTCATTACAATAATAGTTTTACTGGCTTGTATCATGTCCTCTAATTAATTCCATATAACAATATACTAAATTTTTTAATTTTCAAAGCTATACTACTAGAATAAATAGTCTATACACTGGAACAAACAAACAAACCTAAATAAAAAGACAGTGTTTTTATCTAAAATAGCAAATAATAAATGCTATTTATAATGTATGGCAGACAGTTCATCTTCAATCAAAAAGCTGAAAGGCAACAGGTAATATATGACAAAGCTTTCCCAACTATTAACAATGTATCATGTCTATCATGTAAAAATTTAGAACTATTACAAAACGTAAATAGAACATCTCACTGTCTGTGAAAGTTAAAAGGGTTAATAATTCCATCTTAGGTAGAATGACTTGGTAACTCAGAGAAGAACATGTACAGATTTGTCCCCAGCAGGCACCTATATAGAAAGCTTGGTTCCCTATGCAGCTGAGTTCAGAGGTGGGGCTTTGGGAAAGTGGCTGGATCACTGGGGCCCTGACTCCATCGATGGATTCATCCTTTACAGAGTAGTAGAATTGTGGCATTATTCAGAGGTGGAAAGTAGGGTGTGGGTCCTAATTGGAAGACATGCTTGGAAAGATTCACCTTCTTTGTGCACAGTCCCTTCCAGTCTGTTTCCTAGACACCATGGGCTGAGCAGCTTTGAGCAGTCCTTCTGCCATGATGGTCTGCCTCATCACCACCCAGAAACAATGGGGCCAAGCCACTACAGACTGACTCATCCACATGAAACTGAGAGCCAAGATGAATCTTTCCCTTATTGTATTTGGTCACAGCAATGAATAGCTGTGGTTTATATATTTGGGAGAAATATTACCAACACATTTTGAGAACAGAATAATACTAAAAACAAAGCCTGACACATAAAAGTAAATATAAAGTTGCAGGCCAGAGGTCTAGCGCAGAGCTAGAGTACTTGTGTAACAGGTACAAAGTTGTAGATTCAATCCTTGAAACCAAAGGGATGGGGAAAAATTGAAAATTACAGGCCAACTTCCCTCATGGACTCAGTTAATCTGTAGTAATACAAATACTAAAGTAATTTAATATTAAGAAACTAATCTTGGAAAATGTAATTAATAAAGGGGGCTGGAGAGACGGCTCGGTGACACCCACTTAGTGGTGCCCAGCACTTGAACTCTAGTCCCCCAGGTTCTGACCTCCTCTGACCTCGGCAGGAACTGCACAGACACAACTCACAGGCATGCATGGAAGCAAAACACCCATGTGCATAGAACAAAAGTTGATCTTAAAATGTAACAAAAGATAAAGAATCCCAGTTTTCTACGTGACCAAAACAACCAGAAAATCAGGCTAGCTTGTAAAATACTGTAACCATCTAAGGAATAGTTCATTTTTATTCCTTGATGACTGAGATACTGTACCACAATAAAATCCCCACTGTGAAGCTGAATTCCTGTTTATCTAGGAAATGTAAAACTGAAAGGAGCCACTATACAAACCGTAAGTGTGTCAGAAAAGAACATTTTCCCCCTCCTAACCCAGGTGCTTTTGAATTTCTTACATAAACTTGTAAGCTTTAAACTCCATGTAAAGAAAACGGCAAGTTAGAAAAGAAAGAAAAAAACAAAACAAAAGAAAAAGGAAAAATGTAGAAGCTTTTTTTAAAAATAAGAAGATTAGAGATTTGATGTCAAACAGATTTAAAAAACAAAAACAAAAAAACAACTTGGGAAGAAACCCAGGCCACACAGGAAGCTCAAGCCTGAGGCTCCATTATAGGAGCACAGGGTTTTCAGCCCCTCCAACCTACCTGCTTTGTTGCTCAGCCATACAGAGGTCTCTAGACATTGGGTCAGTCACAGACAGACAGACATACATGCAGCATAGTGCCAATCACCCCAAGAAAGCAGAGAATCATCCAAGGTGCACCCACACTTCACTTGCCACTAAGGTTCCAGGACCCCTTGGCTGTATTCTCAAAAGTTTACGCTGAATCCTTAGCCAACTGTATAGTTGTTTCCCTTCGTGTCTAGTGAGGCATCTGATGGGAGAGGAAATGACTAACTGGAGGCTGATTCTAATAAACTGAACTCCAGCTAATTAGGTTTTCATTTTTGCTATACGGAAAATATCCAAGAGGCTTTTTCATTGGTAGAAGCTCTTCCGGGAGTGTAGTGGTTCTGCCTTTAATCCCTGCAGTGCAGTGAGCACAGGCCAGTGGACCCGAGTTCAAGGCCAGCCAGGGCTACATAGTAAGACCCTGTCTCAAATTACAAACAAACAAAACCGGGCATCTTGGCACTCTGGAGACAGAGACAGGTGGATCTCTGTGAGTTCAAGGCCATTCATGGCTATGTAGAGAGACCCTGTTTCAAAAAAATAAAAAATAAAAAATAAAATAAATAAAATAAAATAAAATTCAAAAGATACATACCATACTTAGGACAGTGATCCTAGATCTGAGTGTGCACTATTGTAGAAACTCTATGACCTAACCACTGTAAAGCAAATACTTCCACTTTAGAGCTCACATTTACTTCAATCCTAGGGTACTCCTGCCAGATTTTACCCATAACTCACAGCTGAAATATGACTTACATTAAACTATTATTAAAAAAACTCAGGTTACAAAAGAAAATCAAGTAACATTGTACTGTACAGGCACAAAAAGGCAGGCTCTGTGTGCGTGCGTGCGTGCGTGCGTGCGTGCGTGCGTGCGTGCGTGCGTGTGTGTGTGTGTGCGTGCGTGCGTGCGTGCTTGCGTGAGTCTGTTCAGGTAAGAGAGAGGCTCTGTGAAGCCTGAGATGACAGGAACACAGATGATCAGCTCTACTGCAGTACGAGATAGAAAGCCTGGCTTATCACTCACAGGGGACACTTTAAGAACAGATTGGAGAAACAAAAGCCTAATGTCAATCATTACTATTTTGTGTCGAGGAAAATAAAAAAACACTAACACATTTTAGAACAACAAACAATAAAGCTGAACTTTAAAAACTTTCTCCCGACTTTCACTGCATCAGCAGTGGATGACTTACTTTCCCTATGATAAAGCAAAGAAAGAACTAAGCCTTCCTTCTCTTAAGAGTCTACCTGAGAACACAAGTCCTGGGGGCTCAGTGCTCAACATCTGACAAGGGAGAGGAGAGGGATTGTCACAGAGAAAAATCTCTCTCTCTCTCTCTCTCTCTCTCTCTCTCTCTCTCTCTCTCTCTCTCTCTCTCTCTCTCACACACACACACACACACACACACACACACACACATGTGCATGGTGTGTCATGCCATGTAGATATCAGTGTCTGACCTGTGGTCACTCAATACATAGAGAATAAGGCAATATTTCTCTTCCTCACTTTGATATAATAACATTTAGCTGTTTTACAGAATTAAAATACGTACATGTGACTTCTGTTACTTATATCAAGATGTACCACATTTCTAACACTGCTTTTGCCCTTGAAATCATCATTACTTGCTGAATCTGTGATGTGTCACAATCACCAAGAAAGAGGTTTGAGACCAACAAAAGAAAACATGGTTGAGTAAAGGCCAAGTTTCTCAAATCTTATTTTTGCTGGGTCTTTCATGAGATAACATTTTTTCATAGTGAAGAGAAATCAATTTTATGTATGAAACCATCAAACCCTTACCCTATTTGAGGAAATAATTTTCTGACACTAAATTCCCAAAACAATTTATTCCAATGGCAAAAGCCCATATGCCTTACTACTGATTTATTTCAAAGTAATAAAAATCATATAAATTTGTACTCACAGCAAAATTATAGTAAAATAAACTACACAAAAACAAATGTAGTGAGCATATATTATCCGATGTTATCTGGAGAAGAGAAAACAGTATTTGTTTATATCCCATCTGCCTTAGCCAAAGTGATCTTACAACAGTATTCATTAATTTTTGAATCTGAGCTTTTCTATTAACTTAGACAAATGTATAGCAGATTAATTCTTTATCGGAAACTTTAATTAGTTGCTGTTTTTTCATACATAGGATTCCATACCTAAATCTCTTGTGTTCCTCAGAAAAGTTATTAAGTGGTATTTCCTGTGGTGTTCTTCAACCCAAAATAAAAGCAAGTCATGTATTTGAAGACTGATCGAAAGCTATAAAATGTCTCCTAGGAAAGCATGCCTCACAAGCCTCACCCTGCCGCGCTCCTCTCTGTTTCTTGGGATAGAGGTCAGGCCTTGCTGCCCAGGGTAGCAGGGTAGACTGGAACCAGTCAGTGCCTCCCCCCCCCAACCTCCACCCCCGCCTCAGCCACTCAAGGGCTGCAGCGACAGGGGTGCCAAGAATGCAGCTTGCTCAGGTCAAACTCTAGGAAAATATTTTCATGTTTTGAGATGTAGATAAAATACAAGTAAGAAAGAAGCTTTAAAATTACTACGCTCCAACTGTCTGTTTCTTTGAAATGACAAGACTCTAACAGCAACAACAACAAAAGATAACCCTGAGTCTACTGTAGGATTTAATTTATATATCTCTTCTTTACCATATTTTCCTTTAAAAATTTTATCAGCATCAATAAAATTTATAGAATAATTTTTATAATGAGCTATGCTGGTTAGTGTCTTTCTTTTCTAATTCTTCTACAAGATAGATTTTAAACTGAATCCAAAGGCTGTAATAGGAGAAGTGGAAGTGAGACAGCAATAATTTCCATACTTTAGTTTCCATTGTCCAATTACAAAATGCGTTTCCAGCAAGCGCCCCGCAGCAGAACTGTAGCCCGTGGCATACAATACCCTATCATATATGATCCCACAGAAACTATGATTGGTTGTTTCAATGTTAAACACTCATTAAACTTACCTACATCTTTATGATGACTCAAAGCTTGAAGTGATAAAAGTTTTGTAAACCCAAGCATCTGACATCCAACTATTTTACTGTGTTCTCATCACAAAGTAATTCTAAATATAATGGTTTATTTCAGCCTACTGCCATCAATGTAAAAAAAAAAATCAAGAGAAATATTTTTAAATCATTTAAGTAAGTGTAAATAGCAAAAGAGCATCACTCTGAGATGACAGACAACAATCTAGAGCCTGTGCCTGACCTTCTGGACACCTGCCTACTGCAGATCCACCCAGCATCTGTCCAGGGAACAAAGCCAGCAACACAAACCAGTCTCACCTACTAAGGATCTCATGAAGGAGAACAAAGACAAAACTGATGTTTTTAAACAATTATCAGAGAACTACGATCCCAGGCATAATGAACACCTGTTTTGTTTTTAATAGGAACAAAACCATCAAATGGGTATGGTAAAATTCACAGCAATGCCTTACAGAATACAAAACACAAACCATTCCGCATGCAGAATAATTTAGCTAGTTATATTAGATAACAAAAAGCCATGCACCAAAATAGGGATTTAGAGCATAATTTGTAACATAATTATGGCTCAGTAACATATCTGCAAGAAATAAAAAGTGAACACTCCTTAGAAATACCAAAGAACTTAATTGATTTAGTAGAATTTAGTTAACATGTCCTTTTAAATAAAAATTTCAAGTAAAGATTTTTAATTATATTTTAAATATATGCTTTGGGTTAAACCCCTGAAAATATTTGAATGTGGTCCTGTAGTTTTATTTAGTAATTAAAAGTAAGATTAAGGTAGATAGATAGATAAATAAGTAGATAGATAGATAGATAGATAGATAGATAGATAGATAGACATATATCTTGCATGTGTGTGTGTGTGTGTGTGTGTGTGTGTGTGTGTGTGTGTGTATGTAGTGATTATATGGTATGTAATCAAAGATAGTCCTACTCAGAGTTTTAGCAGAGCTGCACCATCCCCTTGACCATCTGGAGAACTTGATTGGCTCTGTAAGGCTGGACTGCACCCAAGCCAGTACCTAGAGGGGTCAGTGACACCACAGCTAAAAACAGGGGCTGACCAGTGGTGTTGACAAGACAGCTACTATGCTCAACTAGATATGAACTTACTAATCTACTAAACTGTGGCTTAAGTAATAATTACTATACTAAGGTACAATAACCTATCTTTCATTTCACAGTATCTTTCTGTCTTTTAAGATAACCAAACAAAACATTAGTATATGGTTGCTTTTACATATGTAGCTGTGTACATGCAACAATTATAGATGCTCCTTAACACAGACTTCCCTGACTTTACGCCTATGAATAACAGGAAATTCTTACGTGTGATGTCTTTTAAAAGGTTAATATATCAAAACAACAGTATAACTTTAAGAAAAGTCAGATCTTTATACTTTTGCTTATTGTGGGTATTAGCATTTTCTTTGAAAAGAATCATATAATCATTTATAATACTACAGATTAAAAAAACTTAAGCTAAGCTAGAAAAATTTAAAATATCATAAATATCATAAATAGTACATCTGTCTGTGAATATGGTTACATAAGGACATTCATGTTAAGATAAAAATGCCTAACATCAAGGAGAGAACAGAGATTTTTTTCAGTGGAATGCCACCCTTTCCTTTTTCTATCATTCCTCAAATCAGAACTCTTTTGCACAAGAAAAGCAATGAAAGCATTCTTGGAAGTATAACATTCTCGGTGGGATGCTGCCCCCCTCTAGAAGCAAATGCACAGTGGCTTTGCATATGATAGAAAATATGAACTGCTCCTAGCAGCAGGGATTCTAAACTTCTTAGCGATATGACAGAGTCCATCACAGCTAAGAACTATTCAGTCTATATGCCTGGAGCGTGGCTATCAGGAAATTCTCTGCTTTGAAGATGTGAAGATGTAGGCACAGAGACAGTGACTCAACCATGATGTACCTAGATTCTAGGTTCAAATTCTCTTTGATTTAACAAACCTCCAACAGAAAATAAAGAACAATCAAAAAAAAAAAACCATGCACATATATAGTACTATTAAGACACTGGTCATGTGTTAATATTTGAAACAGAAAAAAACTCAATTAAATAAAATACCAATATCCTCTTTAAGTTGTTTTCCCTCTCTCCTAGAATATAATTTCTCTCAGACATAATTTTCAAACAATAGTCATTTAAAAGAAAGTAAGAAATCTGACATCTCACCCCCACTCATCATGAAAAGAAAAATAAAACACCCTTACAGCTCATCACGATCACCAGATAAAACACTCCATGAATGGGGGTGGGGCATACACACATCAGACTTCTGCTGGTTTCAGAACTATGTGGCCTCCAGTATGGGGCCAACCTCTGTCTTTAACCCTGAACAAACACATTGTCCTGAAATCGCACTGAACTAAAATTCCACAGGGCCTGGTGCAAATGCCTGCTCTGACAAGGAATGGATGCCAAGTCCTGGACACATTTTCATGGTGCACAAATGAGAGATTTAAAGATTCAACTGTGTTATCTGTCTCTGTTGTATGCTGGTAGCCTTTGTAAGGATACTACCTAAATGTCGCAAAAAGGAGTAGTAACTAGGGGCATAGTTAAAGACTGAGTTTCAAATACTGGCACCAAATAATCCATACTGTTAGCTCAGTTACCATTTGGTAGTGCCAGAACTGCTGGCGATGTGTGCTATCAGCTATGGGGCAAATAGCATTTCTTTTCTAGGTCTATGTTGAAAACAATCTCCAGAATAGTTTACAACCAAAACTATCCTTCAAAAGACACTACCATTAAACGTGTGTGCTTCCCTGCTTCCCTTTTTTACACTGGCATTAGAATTAGCAAAGTAGGATATAGGATTTTACAGACAAGGAACTAGTATGGTAATATGAGTGCAGAGATGCGCACACACTTGTGCTTCTATATATCTCTGAAATTCTGACAACTCGGCTTTTGTCCTTGACCCCATAAATATTATCTGAGTGACATTTAATTCTTATCCTTACGAAATTTCTTCAACCCATAAAGCTATAAAATAATTCAGATATCTTTCACATGCTGTACTGCATTCTTGAAGAATGTTAAATGTTAACAAGTTAATGTTAAATCTTAAATAGACTACGAATTGAAATTATGATGGAGAACATTGATTTCAAACTATTTTTCTCTGTGTGGATTTCATACGCAAATGCATATATAAGCAAGTCTGACACTACTAGTATATGCAACGGTACAGCTACCAAATCTATCAAAATATAGCAAACTAGCCTTTTACTTCTGACCTTAGCATAAACCTAGAACTTATATAAATTTTCAGACTGCTCAAGAGTACGTGTCAATATATGAGGAGCAGTAAGATAGCTCACAATGTCTCACGACGTAGCCCAAGGTGGCTCTGAGCCTCCTCAGGAGCAGTCAGGCATGCCCTGCTCCCTGGCTGATACTTTCTTATGGTCACAATGTAATCCTTCGGTTAGTTAGTTAGGTGTGCAGTTATTACTCAGGCAAGTCCACAGGCCAGGGTTAGGTAGTGGAAACAGTCTGCTAACAATCTAAAATATTAATGCAAAAAAAATGTTTTTAAGCATTCTATTTCGAGCAAACAAGAAGACCTGTCAATCAGGTGCTTTGCTGTTGGCAATAAACATCTGCCAAACAACACTGTAAGCTTGTACTGTACCAAAACTATCAGGGGTCTCTGCGGCTGACACCTCCTTCGCACGCTTCACAATGACCATCTCGGGTTTGGGAAATCTGCATGCTAAAAATATTCTAAAGTCAGAACACAGTTAAACAATGAAGTCATAACGTGTGCAAATATAAAATATATAAGAATTTCTTAAAGTGCTACAGACTAGTATATAGGCAGACCTTCCTATGCACAGCAATGTAACACTGGCAATGAGATAGTAAATGTCATAATAGCCAGTGGGCAACTGTAGCTCCAAGGTACAGCATTTGTCAAGTAGGTGAGGCCCTGGCTTGTCTTAGATCCCCAGCACTGAATAATAATAATAATAATAATAATAATAATAATAATAATAATAATAACAACAACAACAACAACAATAACAGACGTAACAACAACAATAACCAGCAGGGAAATTTTAAATTATTCTGTGACTTTAAAGATCTATCCCTCCCGCCCCAACAGCCTGGGGGTAGTGATACCCTATCACTAAGGAGACAGAGATAAAAAGACCAAGAGTTAAGAACAATCTGAAGCACAGAGTAAGTCCCAGGGCACCCTGAGCTCAGTGAAACCCTTTCTTAGATATAAAAAGCAATGGGGGGATGGAGCAGGTGAGGACAGCTCCTATCATAGGACACTACAACCAGGAATGATTGAATCTTTTCACCTTGGTCTCAGGCCTTTGGCTATGATAATAGAAAGCAAACCAATGCTTTTTCCTTCTCCTCCTCTTCTGTCTCCTCTTTGTCCTCCTCTTCCTCCTCTTCTCCTTCCCCTCCCCTTCCCTATATAGTTGGCTTGGGATTAGAGGTGTGAGCTCTCACACTCAGTTCACACTTTCCATTTCTCTGATGCTCCATTTTCATTTTTCCCATCAATTCCTCAATCATTCACTGCTTGCCTGCTTGCCTGCCTGCCTGCCTGCCTGCCTGCCTGCCTGCCTGCCTGCCTGCTTGCCTGCTTGATTGTCTGCCTGCTTATTTTCTTACTTGCTTGCTTGCCTGCCTGCCTGCTTGATTGCCCGCCTGCTTATTTTCTTGCTTGCTTGCTTGCCTGCCTGCCTGCCTGCTTGCTTGCTTGCTTGCCTGCCTGCCTGCTTGCTTGCTTGCCTGTTTGATTGCCTGCCTGCCTGCTTATTTGCTTGCTTGCCTGCTTGCTTGTTTGCTTTCTTGCTTGCTGAGCTAGGTTGCAGTGTGTTACCCAGATGGGCTTACACTAGAGTTCAAGTAACCCTCTTGCTTCATTCTCCCAATAGTTATGACTACGGTCATGTGCAACCATGCTTGATCTTCAGTTCCCTGTTGGTTATCCACTCTGTAAAATGTCCCATGGGTTTATCACTAAGGGACAATAAGGAAACACAATTGCATAGTTTCTGTCTGACAATGAACTGAATAATGGATACAGTGGCCAAATACAAATGCACTGTGATGAGGCTGGTCACGACCAGCACACACATCTGTGTTTCCAGAGTGGTTTGTGAACTGAAGTGCTCAATAAAATTTGCAGAAAAAGTCTGTACTTTGTACAATTATTCAGAGTTTATAAACAAATAAAATTGGAGTCACATTGTTGGAGACTTATGTTGTTTAACTAAAGCATCATCATTTAAATCCATGTACCTGAGAACTACTAAAGCAGAAACAGCCTATGCAATTGAAATACAGATTATTCAGTGTCATGCATAAACTCTCCATATGCAAGTTAATACATTATATTCCTTAGAAGTTAAATGTTTTCTTTTTAAATTATTCAATTTTACTATCACTCAATGATCAGCCTAGGATTTAGTAATCTACAAAGAAGCAAGTTCACCTGTTGAACCTTGCATTTAAAAATATAGGAGTTTACCATAGATTTGACTGAAAAGTTTTTTCAATCTGCCTTTCCACTTATGACTAGAAAATAAAACAAAACCTTAAAAGTAGTTTTTTAAAAAACTCAGAAAATTACCCCGATACCAAAGTGTTATCTAAACAGAGTCAACAGAATGCAGAAATGCACAATTTTCCACCAGGAAGAACTGCACTCCTTAATGAGGGCAGGATTCCAGAAAAGAAGGCTTGAGGCTTAGCCTTAAAGCACTGTGAATTTTAAGCAGGTAGGAGGAGAAGGAAGGAGCCATTTCTTCTCATAAAACACAGTCCAAAACAAGGCACTGAAATCCACTCTAGATGAGAAAGGCTTCCTTCCATGTGGTAGAGTGGACGGGCTCTGGGTGTCAGTGCCCAAACTAAAGTGACAGAACATTTGCATGAGAAGGCATCAGCAGTGCTGGTGGTGGTACACTGGTGACAAACAGAATCAGTGACAAGAAAACAAATACATTAAGAACAGTAGGAATCAGTCAGGTGCCTACCCACCAGAGAATATAGCTACAAATAAAGTAAGAAAATTAAAATGCACCATGTAGTACTAATTACAAATTCTTAATTACAAATTCTTTACAATATACAGACACACACACACATACATACATACATACACACTTCTTTGTTTGCTAACTGTTCACTTGAGAATACCACTAAGTGTCAAGGTTATGTAACTAACAGATCTGAGGAACCCCTGCAAATGTAAACAAGTAAACACAGAGTTACAAGTCTAAATCTCTTTGCTCTACAGAATTATTGGATAATTGCTGAAACCTTAAAAGCATATTGGAAGAAAAGAGAAGTAATGTACTCATATGATGATATGGCCATACAGGACAATGTTCTTTATTTTTAAACCTCTTTAAAATGTTCATACATGTATACAATGTATCTTATTCACAGCCACCTCTCACTCCCTCTCTCTAGTTCCCTCAGAGCTGCAAGAGATCTCCCTCTTCCGCCATGTCTTCCTTTGTTTACAACCCACTGGATTCAATTAGTGTCACCCATATGCCTGTGAGTGTGGAAGGCATCTACAAAGGCATGAGCAGACTCCCAGCACCCCACCCCCCAAACCTGACTCTCCCTTCCTTGGCAGCCATAAAGTACTACCAAACCCTCAGCTCGAGGGGCACCTCGGGAGTCTTCCCTCCTTCCATGCTGCAAGTTTTAACCTGCTTGATCTTGTGACGTCAGCTGTGCAACTGTTGATGTCATGTCCAGAGGACAGCATTTCACAACTCTGCCCCCAGCCTCTGACTGACATTCTTTCCACTCCCTCTTCAACACTGTTTCTTAGGACACTGAGCTACAGCATCCACTGCTGACCACTTGGTCACTTACTCTCAGCACTTTGAACAGTTATGTACATCTGTATTAGCCACTACCTGATATAATAAGATGTTTCTCCAACTAAGACTAGAAGCAGCACATAGAAACATATAAACGTAAATATTAGAGAGAAATTGGACAACGTGCCCACTTAGCAAAACAGTATCATAGGTTCTCCCCTTGGGCCTTGAGTTTTCACAATGTTTTCAGAACCAGGGCTGTCTTCAGTCCTGTGGAGCAGGCTTCGAATCCAATCAAGGGAGTGGATTACTCCACACACTGTCTTTCCTTTATTGTACCATCGTGCCTGGCAATCAGTATTGCAGCATGCAGGATCCAGTACTGGTAAGATTGCTCATGTCTGTTCTCTCCCAGAAGCATGCACAGCACCTTCTAGCTCCAGGAAAGCTAGTCAGTAAGGAGACAGTTTCTTGGTCAGTTCCAGATTGATTTCATCAAGTTCTACAACCAGTATGGTATCTTCAGCAACAATCTAGTTGTGGTGGGTAACATAACAGAAACAGTAGCAATAGCCTATATCCTATGGATGACTCTGGGGTCTCCCTGACCATACAGAACACTGTTCACCCTGTTCACTGTTCACACTGTTCACTGTAGAGGTACCTTTGTTCAAATGTCTTTTTTTCTTTTAATTGTATTTTTAATTAGCTTTCAAATTAGTGGGTTTCATAAGATTTCTTCATATATCCTTAATTTTGGTTAGCCCTTCTCCAATTCCTCCTTTCCTCTAGAAAAAAAGTGTTCCTTTTTGTAGGAAGTGGACACCAAAGGACTCTGGTTGTAGAGAACAATACTGCAGCAACATTACCTGATATACTTCTTGCCTGTTTATCTGTGTCTCACAGACTGCTTCCCAAGGAACTATAACCTATAACTGAGATACTAGGACTTTAGCCCAAACACTCATTTTTAATTATTCAAAGGGGGAAAATGTTTATTGGACAATACTTAGAAGTCTGTAAATATGAGACTGTACCAAAAAATTCTAAGTAATCAAAAATATGTGCAGAAAGCACACGAGGAGAATACCATTTTAAAAAGCAAATGAAAAATATTTATGCCTGGAGGCATGTTCACTGAGGGGATACTTCATTGGAGAGTATGTTCTAGACAATAATAGAAAAATAAAAGAAAATGAATAAAAAGTAATCCAGCCATGCATCATTTAATAGGCATGCATCCGAGAAAAGCGCTGTCAGGAGATTTTAGTTGTGCCAACATCAGAATGTGCTTAAACTGTGATGTTGTCAGCAGGTGAGTTCCTACTTCAGAACCACCACGGTATATGCAGTTAGTTCATCATTGCAATGGTTTGAGTGTAGTCTGAGTGCACCTGTATAGGTGCACTGTGCCCACAGTAGACAGAACCTTTACAAGGCTTTGAGCGGTTCCTTGATCACTGGGGATATGCCCTAGAAAGAAACCTATGAGACCCAGCGTCTGTCAGTCTCTCACACACAGCCTCCCTCCCCTGGCCCTGACCTTCTGTTCAGAGACTGCTCCCTGTGTACCTCTTCTGGTCTACCACTGGCTTTCACACAACCCCTCTGCTGCTGTCTGTACCAAGAAGGGAATGTAGCCAAGAGGCAGCTGCAGAGCTTGAACAGCTAGGCTGTTTAGACTCTGCCCAAAACTCTGAGCTACGTTAAGTTTTACCTTTTAGTAACATTACCTGTCTCAGGCACTACTGTAGCAATACAAATCTGACATGGGCACAGCATTCTTCTGTGGCATTTGTTATACAATGTTCATTTCTCAAACATGCTTACAAAAAAACATATTAACAGGATACCTTTTTTCTAATGTCTTTATGAAGCAAGACCCTCTGAAGCAGAGAAAAACTTCCTATGAGATTTTTTTTAGCATGAGATCATTCATATATCCAAATATAAATTTCTACCATTTTGCAAAATGCTCCATACCTTATATCATCATGAGTACATTTGTTTATATTCTCAATTTGAATGTTCCTATCTGTATACTTTACTATCTACATAGTTTTAATTCTCTACCTTAAAATAAATAAATAAAAAGCTCTAACCTTTGTTATTTAATATAGAACTCCTGAATCTTTAACATGGAAAGCCCTGAGGAGTGTGAAGCCTTTAAACTTCCTGAGATAGAATCTTCATTTATATCATATTTCCAGGCAATGTATGTATAGTAAACATTGTTAAACCAAGTCTACTTTCCACTAAAATACAGAGAGTTCCAAGGAACATTATTCACCTTTACAATAAAATACTCCCAAAGGCAATTCAAATCCAAAGCTCCTTTCAGGCCTCTAAGAGAACTGTAGTCACAGGGCAAGCAACTGGAAGCTCATCAAGAGCCTACAAGGGCAGAGGAGACATTAGCAGTTGTTTACCTGGGATACATGCAACCTTACACCACTAAGAGTCCAGCTAGAACAAATGAGGAGCAAGGAGAGGCAGTGTGAAGGCTGACAGGAGTACAAAGACAGGCTTAGACTGGGTGTTTCTGCCTGTGCCTTCTTCTGCAGAAAGATTTCTGCCCCACATTATACACAATGAACCCAAAGTGTCTCTCCAGTGCTCACCCAGATGTGTAGTGCCTTGGGTCTGACTGCCACTCAAGACCAACAAACATGGCTTGAAAGACCTTGGCTCAAATTAAGACTGCTATTTATGAACTGCAGTGCTTCAACTACCCACAGAAAGTGTTCTGCTCTTAAAAGAAACGGAATTGTTTAACTGCAGAAAACAAAGATGATATTTTATTCCTCAGCATTTTTTTTAATTTATCAAATCAGTATGTCTCTAGATTACATTGTTGGAGTGCTTAATTCTTTTTCAAAGCTGTCATTTTAAGTGGCTTAACTTCCATTACCAAAACAGAATTTCCAACAATTTCTGAAATGGACCTAAACACACTTGTGTCATTTTGTACTATGTATTTATTTATATGGAGGAGTACTATTCATGACAGTAATGGTTATAAAATCAAAATATCAATCAACTTTGAATAATAGAATATGCTCTATGCAGTAGCAAATACACAGCCAAGATTTAGGTCTCTACATAAAATAAGGAACATGTCTATTCATTAGCATGAATGTTAATTTGTATACCTATGTCAAACACCTATATCCCCAAGAGCCTATAAAGACTTCTAAGGCAGAAAAAAGGGATCATGGGAGATAAATATTTAAGAACATTTATGCTCTAAAACTAAGCATACTTATATTTCTTGACCCCAAAGCTGCAAGTAATATGTCCAGTATGTAAACATGAGAGGTATTTTAATACTAACTATGTTTGCCCGCCATAGTGTAGAAATGATTTTGATGGAGGAATGGAAGGTAAGAAGGAAGAGAGATCTCAAGAGGGAGAAGAAGAGAAAAGTTCCCCTGGCCCTCGGTTAGGTTTTTCCCCCCCTTTTAAATGTATGTGTATGAGTGTAACTGCCTGTATGTGTTTATTTGTGCACCATGTAGATGCACTACCCACAGAGGCCAAAAGAGGGTTTTGGATACTCTGAGACTGGCACTATAGACCATTGTGAGCTGCTATGTGGGTGCTAGCTCTGGAACAGCAGCCAGTGTACAGTGTGTGACTCCTAACCCATCTCTCTGGATTCTCTTAAGCATTTTTCATTGAAAAAGATTTACACTGCCTACTTAATTTTCTTGCATTTTGTAATGACACTGTAGAAAAGTAAAATAAAATAGTTGCAGGAAAATCACAATGACAGCAACACTAGACAAGGTGGCAGGCTGTGAACGACACAGGACTCACAAAACCCAGGTGCCCTGAAATGCTAACTTTGGTCACTGCCATCTTTGGACCACAAGCACCTGGAACTATTAAGGAATGTGCAAGGCACTTAAGGCACAGTGCCACTGACTGGTGATGTGAAATCAAGACGTTAATGGGTTCTGGTCTTATGAGCACTTCCATTCTCTAACACATTCTTATATCTTCTACAGCAGCAAGCCTATGGCCCGGTTCAGCCTGTAAGTTCCCACCTTCCCTGTCTTCCTAGGAACACAGACACAGAGCTTTCTGTATCCATGCCTCACCTAAATACAAACTAGACTTTGCTCACTTTATCTACGCATGGTGCAAATGTAAATGCTGGCAATTTCCACTTTGCCTGCAAGCTTCTCACAAAGAACAGATCCTACCTGCTAAATGGCCCACATATTTCTACAGAATGCTGCCAAAAAGAGTGTGATTTGTTTACATATAAAATTTAAGTTTTTCATCATGAAAAATTTGAATTACTTTCCAGTTTCCTTCAAACCTGTAAAAAGCACAGAGTAGGTTTCTGAAATTACAGCAATGCAAGATAACCTTCTAAACACGTGCCTACAAGGTCACTTTTGCTGTTGGCTACAGGAAAAAAAAAATAATGTCTAAATAGCATCCTGCTGTGAAGCCATGTTTCAAAATATAACTCAAGAATGTTATTTTCGAATCTACAAATAAATTGAGGGTCAGAAAGGGGTAGAGACAGAGAAAGCAGAGATATCTGAACACATAGATTGGAAATCACGACTGTGATAAATAAGAATTTTACTCAGGAACCACCTGTGGAAAATAGCATATTAATTAATGAACTAACATGAACACAGAGAAGGCCAGGTAAAATCTAGTCCCGTTGCTCCTTTCCATAACCCAAGTTCCCTTTACAGGGTAAAACCCTTCCTTATTTATATTTCCTTTTCAGTCAACTAAATCTGGGTACTCCCCACATGGCCATCAGAAACTGCTTCTGACAAAGACACTGCTCCTTTCTGTTCTGGAAGCCAAAGGACATCCCACCAAGTGCCCTCCCACCATCTGAACTGCCAGATCTCTCTCTCTTTTGAAACGCTCTCTTCATTACTTAGCATCCAGAACATATCACTTTGATTTTCCATCACTCTCTAGAAATTCATCACCATCTAATTCTGATTTTTCTGGCCAGTAAGCATTGGTGTTTCTCAGAGGAGCATTATAGGGCAGTGGTCCTCAACCTGTGGGGTCATGACTCCTTTGGGGGTTGCATATCAGATATCCTGCATATGAGATATTTACATTATGATTCATAACAATAGCAAAATTATACTTACAAAGTAGCAGCCAAATAATGTTATGGTTGGGAGTGAGCACCACATGAGGAACCATATTAAAGGGTCGCAGCATTAGGAAGGTTGGAAACCACTGTTCTAGGAGCTTTCCCCTTTACTTGACTCACTCTGCTTGCCTCTGTTATTACCTATGTGAGTAGGATGCTCAAGCTTGAATATTTCCCTGGATCTCCAGTGTCCCGATACCCAACTAACTACTGAATAGTTCTCATAATTTTCTCACAGGCATCCAATATACAGAAAGCTATGAATGATCTCAAATACTACTTTTCTTACTTTTCCAAATTTTACACAATCTTATTAAGTGTTATGCACCTTGAGGTTCCCTACTGAGAAATAATGATGTTATGTTTACTTTTCTATATTGAATACATATTTGTGCAAATATACAGAAGACAGACTAGTATATGTTACCTACAATGTTGCCAGCTGGATATGGTGCTGCAGGCCTACAATGTTACCTGCTGGATATGGTGCCTCAGGTCTACAATGTTACTGCTGGATATGGTGCTGCAGGCCTACAATGTTACCTGCTGGATATGGTACCTCAGGCCTACAATGTTACCTGCTGGATATGGTGCTGCAGGCCTACAATGTTACCTGCTGGATATGGTGCTGCAGGCCTACAATGTTGCCAACTGGATATGGTACTGCAGGCCTACAATGTTACCTGCTGGATACTGCAGGCCTACAAAACAATACCAGCAGCACTTAGGAGGCAGGAAGATGGTGAGTGTGAGGCAAACTACCTCTAAAAACACAAGCAAGCAAACACACACACACACACACACACACACACACAAATGATACTGGCATATTTGTTTCTGGTTTTGGTTTTTTCCATTGGCTATTCGGCCACTACAAAGATTCAAAAAAGAAGAAGAGTAGGAATTGAATTTTTAAAGCTAGAGAAGCTGAGTTATAACTCAAATATGGCACGTAGCTTCTAAGATCTTGAGCGAAGTACCCTTAGCCTGTTTCTTAATCTATAAAATGGAACATCTTCCAAGAATAGTAAACGAGAGAAGTATTTGAAGAGTCAGTTCAGTATGTACAGCATCCAGCACCCAGTAACCTACAGAGCAGCAGTGACAACGTGCTTACAACAGCAAAACAGACAGCAATAGCACACAGCTAAAACTCAGAAGTCACTGACTTTTAAATTACAGATTTCTTTTAACATGCTAAATAGTTTATCCTAAAATTCAGAAGGAAAGCAGGAAATCTGAAGTAAGCCAAGAACATCATTGGACCTTAAATTCCTCTGCAACTTAAAGATCCATAAAAAGCAATCCCCCTCACAACTACTTTTTGGTATTCAGAACAATAATAATCCTGCCACAACCCACATACTAGCAAGAGTTTCACTGACAAAGCTGAGGCTGGCTCTGTAACCATGTGATGAAGGCTGGCTGAAAGAAGGCTTGGTCCCTGAAGTGTCTACCAAGATTAAACCTTCTGGGAATGGAGTGAAGGGACACAAGGTTTTGTTTTTGAGTAAAAGAAAATTAAATTATAAGCACTGTGGGATAGTAACAAGTAGCAGAGTAGCCTGCCTTAGACATAGTAGCAGAAATGCCAAGATGTATCCTCCTCACGGAGCAGGAAAGAGACACCAGGGATGTGAGAGCAGAGTTGAATGTGTGAGAGCTCTGAAGGGTGGTGGAGAGCAGGCTAAGGCCGACACACTTTACTCTCACTATGACAGTCTACAGAGATATGCTCTACGGGCATTTGGTGTAATAACTAGTGAGTCTACAAATAGAAGTAGCCTCAAAGAAAAATGGCTGTACCAAAATACAGTATAGAAGGACTGTGGCATTTTGTGCAAGGTACGTTATAAGCACACTCACATCTTCTCTAAGACAGAGAAGGAAATACGACATCAAAAGCAAGCAGAATAAATGTTTCACAGTTTCCCTGCAAAAATTTTTTACAAGAGCCTCACATTAATCAGATTAAGGTGATTTTTAACATGTAACTACTTGTTACATGATTGTCTGCCTTAACTTAGAGAAGACATGAAGCAATAAGACAGAGACAAAACTTGAGTCCTGTAAAGCTGCATACTAATTAATTCAACTGACTTGAGCAAGATGCTAATAAAATCTGCACTTGGGGATTTGGTCTCTATTTGTTCCAGTGATTTTATAAGCAGGCACGCCACAGGAAAGCAGACAAGAATGTGATTATGCAAACATCACTATTTTTAGAAAAACTGAATATCTTCTAATAATGACTTAATATCAGGTCATACCCAATGTTCAAGATCACCCAGTTTCTTTCACTTCCAGCCAACCTCCTTCATGAGCCCATAAATGACTTACTTCATACTACTCAACTTTCCCACCCACAAATTTCTTTATGAAAAATTCGCTTGCCACAGCTGCTATGAAGAAGAAGAAGAAGGAGAAGGAGAAGGAGAAGGAGAAGAAGAAGAAGAGGAAGAAGATGAGGAAGAGGAGGAGGAAGAAGGAGAAAGAGAAGGAGAAGAAGAGAAGGAGGAGGAGGAGGAGGGGAAAGGAGAAAAGAAGAAGAGGTAACTGCTGGATGGAAAATGGTAAATTAAACCAGGGTGATGTTTGATTTATTTGAAAGCTGTATTTTCTAACTTTGTTGTGTTTAGAATTTAGTAGTGAAAAAATAACACAATCAAGGAAACATTATTGGTAAAATTCAGACAAATGAATAGTTGGCTAGATAGGTCAGGAATTATTCTCTGTCCTTATCAAGACACAATCATTGCACAGAAAACAAACAGTGAAGAGGGTGGGTGGGGACTGAAGATGATGAGAGCAGAGACAGGCCCAAACAGCTAAAGAAACAATTTCAACATTTCCTATAAATGATGTCTCTCAGCCAGGAGACTTTGAAAAGCCTCTCTCTGTGAGGTTCCACATTCTCAAACATCCAAGAAACATGTAGCTACAGTTACAGACATTTTTGGCCAACACAACTAGTCAAGTGTACAGGGTTCCACCAGCAAATGGTAGGCACAGGATAGAAATGCTGTTCAATAGCCTATTTTGGGGACGGTCCCAAAGGATTTCCCAGCCCAAAATGCCGACACCTAGAAAGTCAAGAATCCTGATAAAAACAGAGGAATGCTGTACTTCTCAGTTCTTAAGAATCACTGTCCTACCATCTGAAGAGGAACAAATATTCCAAATGGGGCCCAGACTCATAAACACTAACATAATGATCTGCAAAACCTTCAACAGAAAATTTAATATACAGATTAAAGTAACTATAATTATTCGACATGATCACACACATAAAATGCTATCTCATGATTTTTCTTTCCTTGAATCTAGAAAAGCCCTAGTGACTTCCTCTCATGATCAATAGCAGGCAGCAAAGATCACAGTGTGGTCTTCCAAGACTAGGTCCTATAACAAGTTTATAGGAAGCTGGATCTGGGACCTCAAAGATGCCCACGGCCTTACCCTGTACCCTTTGAATATGCTACCTATATAGCAAAGGGACTTCACAAATGTGATTTAAGACTTTAAGAGAGATAATTCTGAAGTATCTCATTGTGTCCTAAATGTTAGCACAAGCTTTGTACAGTGGTATGTGCCATATTTTTCCAGGGCATGATTATTACTAATTGAAAACTAAATGTAGTCACAAGAGTCCTTATAAGAGGGAAGCAAAAAGGTCAAGGGGAAAGAAGACAGAGCAACAACTGAAGCAGAGATTCAAGTGATGAGGCCAAGAGCCAAGGAATGCTAAAAGCTGGAAGAAGCAAGGAACAGATTCTCCCCTGAGACTCCAGAAGGACAAGGTCTGTTGACAAGCGCCTTTAAGACTCTTTTTGGACCCTGAGTTGCCAAAACTCTACAAGAGTATGTTGTTTTAAGCACTGAGTAGGTACTGAACTTGTTACAGCAGCAATAGGAAACTGATACAAAGCTTTACAGCTTCTCTTACACGTCTTGGAACATTTTTTTCTAGGAACTCTGACCTATTACCTAAATGTTACAGCCATTCTGAAATGTCACAGTCCCTGTTACTGAGTTAGCAATTCTAGCTGGGCCCTGTGAGTAAACCCTTCTCAGACACTCCAGTGAAGCCATGCTGGCTCCCTTCTGGCTGAGCCCAGTTGGGACTATCCCTCCCTTATTCCACTTTTATTATCTCAACTAAGGCACTAAAATGTCTTTATTCATGTGTCTTAATTGGCAAAGGAAATGCTCTTCTCTTTGAAAGCTGGGATCATCCTAATCCATCCCAGAGGCTAAGAGGTAGGTACAAGTGCCTCTTTCTCAAAAGGTCCTGAGGAACAGGCTGTGGAGAATAGGGAAAGTTTTAAAGGTACACGGTCCCTAGTAGAGTGATCTCCATGACAAAACTTGGTCATGGACTTTATAGATGTCCAACCGAATAGCTGTCAGCCTTTCACTTTGTCTAAGACCCTTTAGGCTACTTGCCAAGTACTCCAGAGTGCTTTATCCCACCTTAAAGAAACAGTCACAAATGGGGAGGACTGAAGACATTACAGTTTAGAATTATTAAAGTAATAGGAAGTACAACAGTAGCAAAAACAAATTTTAAAAGTATATAGTTACTGTTTACGCAGAGAAACAAACAAAAAGATGAAAGCTAACGAAAGTGCTGCTAACAGAAAAACTGCACTATTCACCTGGAAATCATCTCTTTTCTTTCTTTTCTTTTTAAAGTGTGAACAGAGTCCCTCACTACCACAAACATTTGCTCCACATGTGGAAATCAGAGGAGTCAGCACACCCTGAGTGTCACAGATGAGCCTCACCTTAGGAAGCCCACCTACTTGGTCACATTTATCACCTCTGCCAGGTAACTATCGCCTTGATATAGCTTATTTGTCATATGTAAAATCGTTTTGTTTTTTTTTTTTAAGTTTTGAATATATATGACAATAATATTCCCTAAGAAGCTTTTTTCAATTCTCATCTCTTATGATATCTCGGCCAAAACCAGCTCTTGCCTTACATAACTCTACAGTAACTGTTCATTAAACCTTAGTAAATACGGCAATCAGCCTCCAAAATGACATCAGTGGCTCTCAATCTCAGATGCAATAGTCACATCCTGTGTAGGAACCTCCTACAAACTATCACAGCAAACAAGAGATGTTACTTCTAAGCCTGTATCATAAAAGACGGGCTTCTAGAACTCCTTCCTTCCCCGAGCACCGTCCTCCCTCTTCTCTCTCTCCCTCTCTCCAAGAATTCCATCTTGAAAGCTCTCAATCCTGTATGACAAAGAAATGACACCACCAGCCAACAGCCATATGAGTGAGTCAAGCTGGGAATGAATCCTCCAACCCCAGCCAAGACCTCAGAAAGCCAAAAGCTTGATTTCAATATCATTGAGAGACTATGAAGAAGGAATACCCAAATGAGTGGATCCAGGATTTGGGAACATAGAAACTATGAAGTACTTGTTCTGTGTTTCTGTGTATTTGACAGAACCTGTTTTATAGTAAGAGGTAACAATTAATCCTGCCTTGTTTCAAAAGCAAAATGTACTTTTAAAGGCTTTAAAAATAATTATAAACAGAAATGTTAGTTGCAAAAATGAGGAAGAAAGATTTTGCTTTAAAAATCTTGGCTGATGCTAAAAGGCAGCTGCACCAACATGATGGAGCCCACCCTACTGTCAATGCCTGCTACCTCTGAAAGAGAAAACAAGTTGAGCAGGTATGAGTGCAACAGAAACACTGGCTCCAGATTGGAAAGGAAAAATCAGCTTGTAATTTTAAAATTGAAACAACCCAGCTCACTCAGATAAGATACACCACAAGGTTGGCCTCATCTGTTACAAACTGACTCTAGAGTGATATCTTGTCACAAATTCTACTACTGGCCTACTGATAGACACATGAGGAAGATAAGGACTGAGTGCCACATTTCAGCAGATCTTATGACCCATATGAAAGCAGGGGTGATTTCTTTTTCTTTCTGTAATGTTTTATCAAAGCCAGAATGCTTCCCAGGATGTCCTACCTTTCCAAGGACACGCAGAGACATGCAGTCCCCTTTCCCAGGGACTACATGTCATAGAAAGCATACTTAGTACTCTACATTTAGTACATGAGTTGGTAGTTTACAGAATTGATATGGATGACATGGCCCACTAGTGAGGCACTTGTTGCCCCCACCAAGCCTAGGGACTGAGTGTGTTGACAAGGAAAGACCAGACAACCCCCACTCATTGTTCTCTAGTCTCTACAGGCATGCAGTAACATGCTCACACATAAATAAGAGATAGAAGAGGAGGAGGAGGAAGAGGAGGAAGAAGAAGAGGAGGAGGAGGAACAAGAAGAATACTGAAAAAGTAAAGAACATATGAGAGGTTTTCATTTAAAGTGAACAAACAAACCCAATGATAGTATGTACGAGGGACATAAATTTCCAGGGCAATGAGATCCTTTTTACCTTATGTAATTGGTGAACAAGGAAACTTACTAAGCAAGTCTAGTTATCCCCTTAACTATGTGTACTGGTGATAAAGCTGTTAAGTGAGCTCTAAGGCACGATAAAAACTAATGCAGCAGCACCTCTAAGTGTCACTGACTCGAAAGTCAGTCAGAAGCATCAACAAAAACAGATGTCCAAACTTTGAAGTGCTTTAGCTTATCAAGAGGAGGCACTAAACCACCAAATTGTTTCCTATATTATCCTGAACAAACACATTTAAACTACCAATGACTTCCTCAAA
This sequence comes from Mastomys coucha, assembly GCF_008632895.1. Taxonomy (NCBI): domain Eukaryota; kingdom Metazoa; phylum Chordata; class Mammalia; order Rodentia; family Muridae; genus Mastomys; species Mastomys coucha. Next base: position 97,043,797 of record NW_022196913.1, read on the forward strand.
TAACTTAGATCCTTAAGTTTTACTGATGCTAATGATCTCCATGGACTTGAGGTTTTAGGTTCTTCCAAGTATATCTAAAACCATCTTAGATTTAAAAATACTGTCTTCATTAGAAAATGTAACAGTCCTACCCAATACTCTGCTGGTGCAAAAATAGTTAAAATTTAGCAAGTCAAGTATTGGTATTGTAAAACGTGCTTTTCAATAACTGCTATAAAATTTTATTCAAAGGATCCTCCAATCTTATACCAAGCTGACAATGTAGAATTTCCAAGACCTTGCTTTAGAAAATGTTAAATGATGTTTACATAGCCTCACCTGAGTGACAAAAACTGACTTTCAAAGATATGACTGCCTATATTGTTTTCAAAGAGCACCTTTTCAGAATTGAGTCTTTTTAAGCCACACATAGAGTATAGGTATGCTAGTATTCAGTTATGATTTTCAGTAATGTTGTGATTTACTAACTGAATTGATTGGAATATTGCATTTTCCTGTAAAACGTGTGGTGGGTAAGCAATGCCTGAAATTATCCATTAATTTATATTGACTCACAATCCCCTAAACTAGAAAAAATTAAAGTAGTGAAGGATACAACCAATAAAAAGTTTCTTAAATTGTAAAAGTAAGTCATACTAATATCAGGAAAGAACTCACTTTCCTCTCATGCACAGGCCAAACACAAACTTTCAAGATGTCGGAAAGCCATGTTCCAAATCAGTGTTGAAGTGCTCCATATTTCAGAACCTATGGAATGTTTACATAATACTATATAATACCAACTTCAACTATTTAAAAACTTTTTAACACATCCAAATGTCACATAAAATAGTAGCTGTGTTTTTGTGTATTCAACAGGATTTACATAGCAAGGACAAAAACAAAAAACAAAACTTTAAAGACTGAATCCATTCTAGTCTTTGCATCTTTTCACGTACACTCAAATTCTGACCTACCACATTCCGCACTTGTTTTAAAAATATCCTATCTTAACATGTCTGTTTAAAAATAGCTTTCCTTTCATCCTTTCCCAATTATTTTTAAGTAGAAGTGTGCTTTTCATTTTCAAGTCACAGATACCTTAGCCCCAACCACCCAAACACTCACTTCATTCTTTCAAACTCCAAGGAAACAAACTCTGGAGTTCAATTTGAATCTGCGTGTGGCTTCCCGTACACACTCGTTTGCTGGCTTGATACAATCTTTCCACTTCCCAGAAAAAGATTTCCTTGGGCTGTTCCACAACCAGATGTGAGAAGCAATATACAAACCTAGAGCATCTTGGGGCCGAGGGGACATCCACACAACCTCAAGAAAGTTTCCTCCTGCCTGGCACTTTCTTAGACCAGGCAGGGCATGCCACCTGCATGGGTACGCGTTCTCAAGAAGACACCAGAGGCTTAGGGGATGGAGGGCTGGAGAGAGGAGGCACAGGACAAACCAAAACACAACCCTGAGAGTCAGCTGGCATTTCAAGATGAAGCTCCTAAATTCCACGACCAGGGAGGCACCAGCCAAGCTCGGTCGTAGCTGCCTGGCACCATCCGTGAGTGTCCTGTCTTGGGGACACTTGGGAGGTGGAAAGTTTCCCCTTTCGGCGGTGCCAGGAGCTGATCAGAGAGTGTGGGGAGGCGGCGGGGGTCCCGGAACTAGGTCTTCCCGGGTGGCCCCACCCGCTCACCTTGTGCGATGGCAATAGACTCGAAGCGGTGCAGCTCTTTGAGCAAGCAGCTCCTCTCCGTGGAGTGCAGGCTGTAGATGAAGTCGCGCGCGCCCTGCGCCGTGTTCAGCGCCTCCATGGGCTCTTTCTTGGGATGTGTGCCCAGAAGCCGGGGACCGCCGGGGACCCCAAGCGCCAGCAGTCCCCGGCCGCAGCTGCACCAGGACGGCGGGCGGGGCGCGGCGGCAGGGCCCGGCCTCAGGCTGCGCGCCGTCCGGCTCCCCAGCAGCGGCAGCAGCCGGGACATGGCGTGGAGCGGGACCCTCGCGGCAGTCCCAAGGGAAGACGGCTACGGACGGGGCTAGACAGAGGCTCAGGAACTGGGCTCAGCCGGGCCCCGCCCCGGGTCCTCCAGACGCGCGGCCCGGGCGCAGGGCACCATGCACTCGGCGGGCCCGCGCGGCGATCGCCTCCCAGCCGTGCCCGCTCCGCTTCCCGCAGGCCGTTAGCCCGGGAAAACTTTCTGTGCCGCGGCCAGGCCGGGAGCTCGGAGCGGGCGGGCGGTGCGAGCGGACGCCTCCCGGTTGAGGAGCGGCGGCGCGGGCGAGCTCGGCGAGCGTGTCTGATCTTCCAGAGGGATGAGTCACCGCGCGCCGCCCTCCTCCGGCGCCGCCCTCCGCCGGCGGCCGCTTTCCCACCCTCTGGCCTCACGCCGGCCTCCCTCGGTAGGGCTGCTGCGCCCTCAAAGCAACCGCGCCGTGACAATCAGGCCGTAGCCGCAGCCGCCACCCCTAGCGGCGGAGCCCGGGATAGGAGGGCGGGGCGACGGGGAGTGGGCGGGACTTGGGCGGGGCTACGCAGGCGCAGAGCCGCTTGGGAGGGAGCTCATCCTGGAGTCTCCACCCACTCCTTTGCGTGGCAAGGAAAGGAAGGGGTGCATACCCTGTCAGACGGCATCCGCCTATGTTAAATGCGCTGCAAGGAGCAACAAAAAAAAAGAGTTCGGGGTTGGATGCCGGGCCGGGTGGTACAGTTGCCGCACTGCTCTCCGAGGCACCGTCCTAAATCTGGAGGTCGGACGGCCCTGGAGGAGCAGCGGGATGGATAAGAGCCTCGTGGGGTCACCCCACCCTGCCCAGGCCTGTGGGACATGAAACACAAAGAGCCGCGCCCTTCGCCAAGCCAGTGCCCACCGCGGCCAGACAGTGCGGCGCTGAAACGCCCTCTCTGGCAGCTCCCTGGGGAAGGCTGGGCCGGTTCAACCCGTCCCAAAAAGAGGAGGGTTTGAGACTGAGCCTTAAGGTTTGGGGAGAAGCATACTCTTCGCTGGCTGGACAGCTCTTTAGTAGCAGATTGCCAACCCTGGAGCCAGGGCGAGAATGTCAAAAAGCTTTACCGAATGGTCTCTGAGTTACGTCCCTCTTTTGGTGCCACACGGAGAGAATTCTGTGGTTTTCTTATCCCTCTTGTCCAGATCCTAGAGGTCTTCAAAGCTGGGGCCAAATGTCACCTACCCCAGGAAGGTTTCCCTTCTTTGTAAGGAAGATCACTGCTTTATCTGAACCTATCTAAGGACACTTAGGCACCCTATCTCAGAAAAATAAATCTGCTTAGACGATAAATCTACTCAAGTGTAATCAAGATCCAAATCCCTTCTTTATCGTAACCACTGCTGCAGCCAGCTCAGAACCTTTCGCCAAGTAAATATGCTATAAGCACAAGAGACAGCACAGTCAGTCCCCACATCTGTGGTTTTGAATTTGCAAATGCAATGAACCTCAGACTAAAAGTACTTGGGGAAAAAAAAGATGTATCTGCCTGGAGCATCTGCAGACTTTCTCATTATTCCGTTAATGGAACAGTGTAACAACTATTTCCGTGCACCTACACTGTATTGGTTATTATAAGTAATCAAGAGATGATATAAAGTATGTCTGAGAGTTCAATCAGCTGTACTTTTATAAATCCTTTAGTTAAAATTAAGGCCCTCAAGAGTTAACTGGGGGGGAGGGGAGACCCTCCCCTAGAGCGGGTGGCACCTTCTGTAGGGTGGCCTAGAGAAGAGGACTCTGAGAAACTCCGATGCTGCTTGTTTACACACCTTCAGTTCTAACCTGTGAGCATGTCCGTCTTTGTTACTACTGCTGACCTCCACTGACGCCACCGCTCTGCTTCTCCAGCCTTCTGATCCGGGAGGACCACTAGAAATCTTTCAGGAATCTCCCAAGACCCAAGCACCAGATTTGGACTGTGGGCACATTCAACTTCATGTACAGTGTGTGTGTGTGTGTGTGTGTGTGTGTGTGTGTGTGTGTGTGTGTGTTGCAGAAGCGGCGGTGGGGGCAGGGGCCTGTCCTTGCAAGCTCTACAGCAGAAGGAAAATGACCCACCAGGCACAAGAAGGAACCTCAGCTCAGCAGTCAGCTGGTGCTGATTCAAACTTCTGGAGTCTGACACCAGGCCAGTTTATTTTAGACTTATTTAAATACAGTACAATTTTGGAAAAGTTTCTTGGTAACAATTATCCCAATCCCACCTGCACAATAAAGCCTAAGGCTACACTGAAACTCATTTGTAAAGTATAAGTGATCTCTACCCTGAAGATGGGTTCTTGAGCTTAAGGGCCTAGGATCTGGTGTGCTCTTGGTCATTCAGATAGAACAAAGGTCACCAGGTTAGGAAGTGCACATGACACCTCCTCTAAGGGTGGGTTCCATGGATTGAGAAACAAAGAGGGGCCTGGGGAGAAAGAGTCTGGGATAAGCATTCTGATGGATTTGAGTGGAGCCTATCCCTATAGCTAGCAAAGTTCTCCAGGCTATTAACAACATCCACTCCCAGCCTTCTGGGTGGAAAACATATACATTTTATCCATTGAGGAGACAATCCTGTGTGATTAACATCCCTAGTTTCTCCAGTGCTTATCTGCGAGCACCCATGCCCTCTACAGTACTGAGTGGCCTCTGGGTTCTCCACCTTTCCAGCATATAGATGCCATTGTTGGGACGTGTGCGCGCGCGCGCACACACACACACACAATGGGTTCTGTTTCTCTCAGAACCCACCTGATACACTTATCAACCATTGCCTAAATGTGTGAAAAGTACATTGTGAAGCAGGGCATAGTGATGCACAATAATAATCTCAGCACTTGGAAGGCAGAGGCAGGAAGATCAAGGGGTTCTAAGCCAGTCTTAGCTACATAGCAACTTCAAGGCCAGTGTGAGCTACGAGAGACCTGTGATGGTTTGTATATGCTTAGCCCAGGCAGTGGTACTATTAGAAGGTGTGGCCCTGTTGGAGTAGGTGTGGCTTTGTTGGAGTAGATGTGTCACTGTGGATGTGGGCTTTAATAAATATCCTAGTCCTAGCTGCCTGAAAGCCAGTCTTCTACTAGTAGCCTTCAGATGAAGATGTAGAACTCTCAGCTCCTCCTACACCATGCCTGCCTGGATGCTGCCATGTTCCTGCTTTAATAATAATGGTCTGAACCTCCGAACCTGTAAGCCAGCCCCAATTAAATGTTATCCTTATAAGAGTTTCATTGAATGTTCAAAATACCACTCCATTGGCTACAGCCCATGAGTCAGTGAACAATCATACATCTGGCCATTTCTTCTTCCAAACAAACTGTAATGCCATGTGTACTGCCTGAAGTTCTTCCTGAAGTTCTGCCTGAAACTGCCCGCAGTTTCACGAACGGGGTTCTCCTCAGCTAGGAGGGGATAAAGGACCTGAAATAGAGGGTTTGAAATGCAAAGAGAAAACACGAAGCCAAGTTGCGTCCCAATCAAGGCTCCACTTTACTGAGAATAAACCAAGGTTTTTATAGTCACAGGAGAAACTGAAAACAAGTCTCTAGATTACACTACAAAGAAAGTTCAGGTGCCAAAGTCCTCAGGTTCAGAAGATCTTCAGGCGGTTAGCTGGCTGGCATACTCAGGTGGTAGGCGTGGTCAGGCGGCTTCTTCAAAGACAGTCAACAGAGAGCATCTGTCTTAGCTCCCAGGTGTTAGCCCCCAAACAGAGGCTGCCAGGAGTCGGATGGATGACTGAAGTGAAGAGGGGATGTAACACTGCCCACTGTGAAGATTTCCCTTCACCTGTATCTTTCAGGATTGTCCTGGAAAGGGGTTGTAATGCTGCAGCTGTCCACTTCTTGATGGTGCCTGCATAGCATGCAGAGCTATCAGTAAACCAGGTCCTAGTCTTCTCTTCTTCCAATGTTTGTATGTAGGTCTCCTGCAGAAGGTATACACCACCACACCTGGATCTGGGACTTATTTTGTCCCAGGCTGACCTTGAACTCAGAGATCTCCTTGCCTTAGTCTCCTGGGATTCATAGCCACTATGCTTCAAGATCTCCATGTCAAGATCCAGGCCAGAAACTTATGTCTCCCAGCCTCAAGATCTGGATCACATCTGGATCCTTCCAATTCTGGATTGCAGTTCATTCCAGATATAGTCAAGTCAACAACTAGGAATAGACATTACAAGACCCTTTCCTTAAAATAAAAGTAGTAGATTGTCAATAGTCAGTCCCAATGAATTAAGCTGTTGTCTTCTGGCTTGCATAGTTCAGCATATTAACTGTAGGCTTAGTCATGTGATTTGCCTTAGCTGATAAGAGAGACACTACAAATCAGATCTAATAAGCACTTGCTCAAGCAAGCTGGAGAGCCCGAGGGGAAGCGGGGAGGGAAGGAAGGCGGGGACTGTGGGAGGAGGGGGTGGCTGTGAGATATTTCAACAAAAAAGAAATCACTCTCCTAAGATGGAATCTGTGATTTGGGAATGTGGTTAATCAACTTGATATGCTGGCCAGATGTGCCCTATATAATAAAATGAAAAGAAGATATATGATGTCATTTTCCCATATTGTGAAACCAAAAACAAATGCCCTTTGTGAGACCAGGTTAACAGTCGTTTGACAGTACAGAGAGTTTTTAACTGAGGAGCCTAACAGATACAGAAGGGGTACTTTACAATTGACATCACAACATTCTGCTACCCTAAAAGATCTATCATATTTTATGCAGTCTGCTACATGGTGTCATTAATTTTCTTTATTGGGCTTTTGCTCGAGGACCAAGTAGCCTGCAGTGCATCTACCCCTGCACAGTATAAGGCTTCCACAGTGACACAGGGATCTCACAATAAGGCCTGTACCATGCTCTTTATGGTACTCTACTTTTTCATTATGGCTGGCAGTGTATGGTGGGTAATTCTTACCATTACATGGATTTTAGCAGCTGTGCCAAAGTTGGGCAGTGAAGCTACTGAAAAGAAAGCATTGCTGTTTCATGCCAGTGCCTGGGGCATCCCCAGAACTCTGTCATCTTTTTAGTGGTGAATAAAATTGAAGGTGACAATAAAAAAAAAAAAAAAAAAAAACTTGCTCATTTGAGGACTTACTGAATTGCCTTTTGTGTGTATAATAGTAGGAAAAATAGAATCATAAGCAAGACACTTATGACGCAGGTTGCACCTAGAATAAATGGGTAAGTGTTGATCTAGATTAAAAGAATGGTTTGCACGAGAAGTCTCTTGAAAATGAGTAAACTTTAAATACCAAGAAGTTCAAAAGAAATGCCTCTCCTCTCGGATTGAAAATGTAGCTGAGTGGTGCACCGTGCTTGCCTAACACATGCAGGGCCCTAGATCCAATCCTAAGTAATGTGGAGATTAAAGTAAAAGTATTCAATCTTTTTTTTTTTTTTTTTGGTTTTTCAAGACAGGGTTTCTCTGTGTAGCCCTGGCTGCTGGAACTCACTCTGTAGACCAGGCTAGCCTCGAACTCAGAAATCCACCTGCCTCTGCCTCCCAAGTGGTGGGATTAAAGGCATGTGCTACCACCACCGCCCAGCTAAAGTAAAAGTAACAGCAAGAATAGTAGTACCTCTAGAGGGACTGAACACCTACTGGTAACACCCATGGTGGTTCAATTATATAGAGCCTTATGTAATCTCTGATAAAACTCAGATAAAGAAGACAAATCCCAGAGACACTCAACTAATGACCGGCTGGTTAAGAGCAGACATGCTTGCCCTTTGTTACAGAGACTTAACAATCCTAGCATTATACTCTCTGGAGAGAAGACCAGCACAGCCCAGGAGCAGGGGGCACATAACACTGCCCAGGCATTAGTGAGCCATCTGTTGTAGTTAATCGTTGCTCTTTGAGTGAACCAAACTTTAGTAGCTTAGTTGATTTTGCCCATGATTTTGCAGCTCAAACTTTAGGGTGGGCTTCCTCTGGCATCTTTCTTGAAGCCTCTAAATTAGTTGCAATCAGATATCAGCTGCAGCTGCTGCCCTTCGAAGGTTCATCTGGGCCAAAATGGCTCACCCATATAAGCTGACATGTGACATCGGCTGTTGGTTATCTGTAAATTCAGCCCTTCCAACATGGCAAACTTTTTATCTGCCAGTTGGCTCTCCCCAGCATGACACTCTGAAAGGAACCAGGCTTGTGGCCTATTCTGCCCTATCCTTGGAAGTCATCACTCATGTTATATTCTCTACTCTACTAGCTGGGGAAGCAAACCACTAAAGCCAGCCCCGAGTGTCCCGCCCCTGGTTGTTTGGCTTCAAGTGACAGCAGGAGCAGGTAGCACAAGGCAGTCTTCCCTTGCTGGGGGAAGAGAAGCAGAAACAAAAGAGAAATACCAAAGAGCCAGGTCGAAGGATGCCCTTGAGGACTCGCCCCCAGAGACTTCTTCCCATGAGGCTCCACTTCCTATCTTTTACTACCTCCCAGTACTGCTAACACATTATGAATCCATCAAGTGATTAATCTATTGATTAAGCATGAGCCCTCATGATTTAATTGTCTCTGAGTATGCCATTACAAGCAGCTAGAAGTGTGTCTCACTAATCTCCTCAGCTTTTATTAATCCAATCAAGTTGACAATCAAGATTAAGCATCACCAGTGTACAGACCCCACTTCTAAATAGGGGCAAAAGAATTTAAAGGTGTGTTTTTAAACATATATATATATATATATATATATATATATATATATACACACACACACACACACACACATATATATATATACACATATGTGTGTGTGTGTGTGTGTGTGTGTGTGTGTGTGACTTAAGGATCTTGATTTGGTCTGTCTGACATATTTGGAAGCTGTTGCTGCATCAATGTAATTCTCTGGGCAACATTTGTAATACTTCAAATCTAGCTTCCAAACAAAGAAATCCAAAGTACCCTTCGAAAAGATCACTTGAAGGAGGGGGCCTGAGCCTACAGCCTCAGATAATTGTCGAGCATATGCATGAGGTCATCTCGGACTGTCCAGCCCCACTCAAGCTTTAGATGACCATAATTGAAAGAAATATGCTAGAGCCACAGTGCTTGGATTTGAGTCTTTACTATGTATTGCCTGTACTACTTGATGGTAATAAGTCAGCTTTTCCATCGTTCGTCTCTCTGTCTGGACCTGAGATGTAGTGTGTTCGCTTGCTAATCTGTTAAATGGAGATCCAGGCTTCTGCTTTATAGGGCTGTGAGGAAACCAATGAGTTAATACACACCAACTATTTGAAATGGTATCTGATACATGTTAAATGGTTAACAGTACTAGCCATCGTCACTCAGTTCCAATAGGCCTCCCAACCCTCACCATGTGCCTGGATCCTAATTTGAGAACCACTTAGCCAGCTTATGGACGTGAGCTGACTAGATCTTCTAACCATGTCCTTTCTCTGAAAATCTGAATAGCCTAGAGATGAACAGAGAATAGAGGGTTGTTGTATATGCATATTCTGTGCAGAAGTACAGAGTAAAGCAGGTAAGCAGAAAAGGCACTGAGTAAACATGAAGAGGAAAAGAGATGATGCTAAAGAGGGGCTCCAGAAGTAAATCTAGTGTGGGCTCAGCCCAGCCAGCTCTTCACTTCTAAAGATAACAAACATCACACCTCTTAATAATTCCATTCCCCCCATGGAGGGTTGAATGAGAATGGCCCCCATTATCTCATGTATTTTTACATGCTTGTTTCCCAACTGATGAATTGTTGGAAAGGACTTGGAGGTGTGGTCCTATTGGAGGAAGTGCATCACTGGAAGTGGGCTTGGAGATTTCAAAAGCCCACACCAGACCTAGTCTCTCTTACTCTGCCTACTGCCTTTGGATCAAGGTGTAAGCTCTCAGTCCCATGCGTGCTTGACATTATACTTCCTGTCACGATGATCATGGACTAGCCCTCTGGACTGTAAACAGGCCTCCAATTAAATGCTTTCTTTTATAAGAGTTGCCTTAGTCTGGTGTCTCTTTACAGTAGTAGAACATGAACTAAGACACCTCCTCATGTGAATTTCCTGCTGAATCATGCTACAGAAGGCAACATCATAAAAATACTCTCCAGGGTCACTAACCATCCTCGATGCTAGCAGAACACGGGCCACTTGCTGTCCACCGCATGTGAAGTTACTCACCGAGCTATTTCTGTCCACTTTGAAATTCTGTTTATTAACTTAGGTTAGAGCTTTTGTTACTTTTGCCTACAGTTGGTAATTTTTTTTTTAATTCATCTGTCATTCCCTAAGTTCTTGCCCTAGTATTCTTAGCTAGGACTCTGCCCCTTTAGAACTGTGATGAACAATTTGCTGCATCTCAGGAAAACAACAATAAAGTATTAAGATGTACTTAAGAAACTAAAGTAAATGGAGGGAAAGAGTCTAAAAAATCAGTAGTACAATAGTTCTACCAAATTCTTCAGTTAGGGTTCTTGAAAGAAACAGAACCAATAAGATACACAAACATGAAACAAGAGAGAAGCCCTGAGGGCCAGCAGAATGAATGGAAATATGAAACCCCTGGGGGTTGGGGGCTGTCTAGAGAATGTACCAGAGACCTGGGAGGTAAGAGACTCTCAGAACTCAAAGAGAGGGACCTTAGATGAAATGCCCTACAGTGGGTAGAAGGAACTTGTAGCGTCTACCTCTAGTAGAAAGACAGGACATCAAGTGGAGGGATGGGGTTACCAACCCACAGTCAAAAACTCTGACCCAGAATTGTTCCCGTCTAAAAGAACTGCAGGGATGGAAATGAAGAAGAGCCTGAGGGAAAGGAAGTCCAGTGACAGGCCCAAATTGGGATCCATCTCATGGGGAGGCTCCAAGTCCTGACACTATTACTGAGGCTGCGGTGTACTTACAGACAGGAGCCTAGCATGGTACCCTCTGAGAGGCCCAACAAGCAGCTGACCGAGACAGAAGCAGATACCCCAACCAATGGACAGAAGCCGGGGACCCCTGTAGTTGAATTAGGGAAAGGCTGGAAGAAGCTGAGCAGGAGGGCGACCCCATAGGAAGAGCAGCAGTCTCAACTAACCCAAACCGCTGAGATCTCTCAGACACTGAGCAACCAACCAGGCAGCATACAGGAGCTGATAACTGTAGTCCCCACCTGTCATCAAAGAAACTGCTTTGGGACAGCTTGAAACCATTACCAAAAACCACAAGTAATCAAAATGCAGAGAACAAGAGATAGTATAGTGGCAAATCCCAACTGACAAATCTGCAACACAATTCCTACACATAGAGCTCAGAGGTCACTGAGAGCGAGCAGAAAGATTGTAAGAGCCAGAGAAACAGGAAGTTTGCTGTGAAGTTCTTGTCTCCAAGAAATGTCACAGAGAGAGGCTATATCCATGAAGTCCTACCAAAATAGCAGCCAACACGAAGACCTGAACAGGCATAATTCCAGCAGTCGTGCTCGCATGGAAGGAGGAAAGTTCACAGGTTGTCAACCCTAGACAAAGGACTCCAGGCAACTGGAAAGGGCTGAGAGCAGGAGAAACAGTATTCATCAGAAAGGAAACCCCAGTTGGTTGTACAATACCAAGAGGTTAGCCCTGAGCTACAGCTCACATACGTACAGGTAACATTGTACACACTGAGAAGCTTGTATTTATGTATTTACGAATGTGTGAGTGTGTGGTGAGTGTGTGTGTGTGTGTGTGTGTGTGTGTGTGTGTGTGTGTGTGTATCACAACAGTTAGAGTAAAAGAGGCCATGAATTTTAGTGAAAGTAATAGAGGGGGTCACATATGGGAGGAAAGGGAAGGAGCAGAAATGATATAATTATAATTTCAAAAATAATGCCTGTATTAGAAGACCCTGTGTGAATGCTTAAATGAAAATTCTGACACCCGCTATGATCCCAACCATGTAATAACATTCTTTTTGGAGCATTTTCTTAAAAAAAAAAAAAATGTGTGTGTACATTCTAAAAAAAAAAAAAAGATACACAGACATATATAGAAAGATTTATTATGTGGGACTGACTTATGTCAGTCTCTTTACCTGCTGTCTGTAAGCTGAAAGTCCTCAAAAGCCACAGTTCCAGCCAAAAGTTCTTAAGAACCGAGGGGCACAGGGATATAAGATTCCAGTCACGGTTCAAAGGCCCAAGAACCAGGAGTGCCAGTGGCCAGCACAAGAGGAGAGAAATGTCCAACTCAAGCAGCGCAAGTCTCTTCCTCTGCCCTTTATCCTTGGCTCTTGTGAATTGGATTACACCCACAGCATTTGCAAGGATGTCCCCTTGCTCAGTGTTCTGACTCAAATGCCAACCTTCAGAAACAGCCTCAGAGACACATTCATAAATACGACTTACTAGTTCTCTGGGGTCCAATTCCCTGAATTCAAGTCATCTAGTAACAAAGATACCATTGCATTGTAGCATTACTTGGAGCCTGGAAGCCAGTCAAGCTACCACTGTGGTAATATGGATGATGGGAGGGTCTGGTTTAACTCTTAGACTTTCAGACACCAAAAGCCTTTAAGAGGAGGAGAGCCAGAGCAGGAGGAGAGCCAGAAGCAGGGTCTGTCGTGCTTTCTGTCTGATCTCCTCACACTGTTAGAGACTTGAAATGACACTCTTCTGATATAACACCAGTCATATGTGTTATATATATAACACCGGAGACCGTGGCTTGCTACCTTTCAGCCTAGCTGACAAAACACAGTCCCTAGGTTCAAGGATAGACTCTACCTTAAAGGAATAAAAAAGGATGATCCCTTTCTTATTAGACAATACCTGCTCCTTCTGGACTCCATATGTGAACACAAATGCATGCAGCTGCACACACATGCACATACCCACAACACACACAGAGAGAAGTAATTTTTTTGTTTTGTTTTTTTGTTTTGTTTTTTGTTTTTTGTTTTTCGAGACAGGGTTTCTCTGTATAGCCCTGGCTATCCTGGAACTCACTCTGTAGACCAGGCTGGTCTCGAACTCAGAAACCCGCCTGCCTCTGCCTCCCAAGTGCTGGGATTAAAGGTGTGCGCCACCACCGCCCGGCTATAATTTTTTAAGTGCATTGGATAATTTGCATTCTTCTAAACTAACTGCTCAAAACTGCCTCTTAACCACTTCTGTGGTAACTTTAGTTTCTTAAGATTTAATCCACATGGTGGAAAGTGCTAATCACAGAGCAAGAAATAGTATCTCATGGAAGCAGGATTTTAAAAAAAAGTAAGAAAGAGCTATCAACTGGATTCAGAATTGCTATATTCAATTTGCCCCATGGTCTCATCTTTACTTACCCATAAACATGCAACAAGAATGCAACTTTGGGCTGGTGAGATGGCTCAGTGGGTAAGAGCACTGACTGCTCTCCCAAAGATCCTGAGTTCAAATCCCAGCAACCACATGGTGGCTCGCAACCATCCATAATGAGATCTGACTCCCTCTTCTGGTGTGTCTATATAATAATAAAAAAATAAAAAATAAAAATAAAAAGTAAAACATTTGCCGGGCGGTAGTGGTGCCTGCCTTTAGTCCCAGCCACTTGGAAGGCAGAGGCAGGCGGATTTCTGAGTTTGAGGCCAGCCTGGTCTACAGAGTGAGTTCCAGGACTATAGCCAGCTCTACAGAGAAACCCTGTCTTGAAAAACCAAAAAAAAAAAAAAAAAGAATGCAATTTCATCCATGTCCAACATAACAAGTGTATGCATGCAAACACACACACACAGAGGCATACACTTATACACACTAAGCACGCATACATGCAAACACACACAAATACACACACACATCCATCCCTCTTCAGGAAAATATTTTGTAACTTTTCCTCCTTCTAACATGCCCTTTATGTTTGAGATTGGAGAAATATTTTGATAAAGGTAAAAATAGGAAGGTTTTGAAATGATTGAAAAATGATTCTATCCTGGAGGCCAACAAAAAGGTCAGTGGAAGGATTTTGAATGCTCCTGTTCTTTTGGAAGAAAAATGAGGGATTGATTAAGACTCTTCCGAACACCTTCTCAAGAAGATGTATTACCATCCGTGACACATCTGAACGCCACTCTGTCTACTTCGTACCAATCACCCAGTTAGTTAGTAGAGTATCAAACAAAATGTTCAAATTCTATAAAGCCACATTTTCTGATTAGGACCCAGTTTTATCAATGCTACCAATCATTGCTGTCCAACAGTATTTGGGTTCTCAGGGCCCAATAGGATGTCTCATCTCTGCACTTTGGAGTCAGGGGCGGCTCTAAGACCTGCTCTGATAATAAGCATGTGACATGTTTCTCTCTACGTGTCTGTGTTCAACCACACAGCTTGCTCTTCTTCTACCATGGAGAGATTCATATGCATTGAAATAGAAAAAAACTGAAAAAGAGCAAAAGGTGAATACAAACGAAGCCTTGGAGAATAAGATATGGGGATGCTTCTGAGAACAGAAATATATTTGATATCTTTAAGCTACATAGCAAGTTAAAAATATTTTTTAAGCTGGGCAGTGGTGCTGCATGCCTTTAATCCCAACACTTGGGAAGCAGATTTCTGAGTTCAAGGCCAACCTTGTCTACAGAGTGAGTTCCAGGACAGCCAGGTTTATACAGAGAAACCCTGTCTTAAAAAACCAAAAAAAAAAAGAGTAAAAAAACAAAGGCAGCAATAACATTCCTTGCAAAATATTACATCTATAAAAGTAGGAGTATACAAACAAAAGTAGAAACATCCAAAACACAAAAGAAAATCTCTTTATTATTATTAGATGTTTTCTTTATTTACAATATCTCCTTTCTCAGGTTCCCTTCCAAAAAAATAAATAAAACAAAAACTAAAACAAACCCCCGTTCTCTCCCCC
>NW_022196913.1:97059016-97060190 GCF_008632895.1 Mastomys coucha
TCTAGATTTGATGACTGAATATGGGAAGAATTCCCAGGTGGAACAGTCTCTGAATTGTCCTTCCTTTAATCTCTGCTCCATAGTTAATCTCTACAACTCCTTCCATGGGTATTTTGTTCCCCCTTTCAAGAAGGAACGAAGTATCCACACTTTGGTCTTCCTTCTTCTTGAGTTTCTTGTAGTTTGTTGTTTGTGCTTTGTAAATAATCCTATTAAAAATGGGGTACAGAGCTAAACAAAGAATTCTCAACTGACAAATACCGAACGGCTGAGAAACACCTAAAGAAACGTTCAACATCCTTAGTCATCAGGGAAACGCAAATCAAAACAACCCTGAGATTCCACCTCACACCAGTCAGAGTGGCTAGGATTAAAAAACTCAGATGACAGCAGATGCTGGCAAGGTTGTGGAGAAAGAGGAACACTCCTTGATTGCTGGTGGGATGCAAGCTGGTACAACCACTCTGGAAATCAGTTTGGCGGTTCCTCCAGAAATTGGACGTAGTTCTACCAGAAGACCCAGCTATACCACTCCTGGGCATATACCCAGAAGATGCTCCAACATGTAATAAAGACACATGCTCCACTATGTTCATAGCAGCCTTATTCATAATAGCCAGAAACTGGAAACAACCTAGATGTCCCTCAACAGAGGAATGGATACAGAAATTGTGGTACATCTATACAATGGAGTACTACTCAGTTATTAAAAACAATGAATTTATGAAATTCTTGGGGAAATGGATGGATCTGGAGAATATCATCCTGAGTGAGGTAACCCAATCACAAAAGAACACACATGATATACATTCTCTGATAAGTGGACATTAGCCCAGAAGAAAAATCTCTTAAAAATTAAAAACAAGCCTCCGGGTAGGTTAGCCATTCCTATTCCACACATGCATAGAGCAACCCTAAATGGACCCATCAGAATATATACTCGTGTGTGTATTGTAGCAATAATAATTAAGGAAGAAGAGGTTATAAGGTTGAGAGGGAGGAGGGGAAGTGGGAGGACTTGGAAGGGGAGAGCGTGAGGTGAAAATAATATAAATAGAATTCTCATGGAGGAAATTCTCAACATAATAATTAAAAAAAATGTTTAAAAACTTTAAATATGCCAATCAATGCCCAATCCAATGCAAGGCCTAAAAAATAACATTGCAATAAAAAA
>NW_022196913.1:97060200-97061302 GCF_008632895.1 Mastomys coucha
AAAAAAAAAAGAAGTAGTGTAGAGGGTGCAAATGCTCACAGATAAGCCCTGGAGAAACCAGTAATGGTAATCACGCAGGGTTGTCTCCTCGGTAGAGGAAATGAACACATTTTCTACCCAGAAGGCTGGGAGTGGATGTTACTACCCTAATAAGCTTTGCTAGGCCATACCCTAATCCCCCAAGACTATTATGTTTATACCATACACTATCTCCCTAGACCTCTGTCTTTAGCTTAGTTTCTAGGTCAATAGAACCCATCTTTAAAGGAGATGTCGTAGGTAACTTAAAGACTGCTAGACCTCTACAGTGTCTCGGTCAGAGACAACATCAGATCCTAGGCCCTTAAGCTCTAGAGCTCATAGTTACGTGTACTTTATTGATGTAGTCATGTCTTAAGCTTTACTGTGTATGTGGGATTGGAATAATTGTTACTGGGAGACTTTTTTTTTTTCAAAATTTCAAAAGTACTGTACTTAAATAAATATAAGATAAACTAGCTGGTGTCAGACTCTAGATATTTGATCTAGCGCTGGCTAACTAAGTTGTGCTAAACCCAGTTTCCTTCCAGGACCCTACTCCCCAATAACAGAAGAAATACACACAATGACAAATTGAAAAGTGAACCTAAAAAGTCCAAGATGGTTAGCGGGAATTGAAAGAATAATCTCATGGATAGCTGTTGCTTAGCTTGTGAGAGCCCTGGATATGATTTTTTTTAAGCAGTTTTGCTTACATAAAGGAGAAGAAAGTCAAAGAAAGATATGTTAACAAACCCCTCGAAGGTTACATATTCCTACACTGAGAGGGTCTCCTGGGGTCTCAGAGCATTTGGTGGAAAAAGTTCCCTTTAAAAAGATCTCGTGGAAGCAGGGGGCAGGGGGATGGGATGGGGGGTTTGCAGAGGGGAGTTTAGGAGGGGGCATAAAATTTGAAATGTAAATGGATGGGATAATCAATAAAAAAAAATTTTAAATCTCATCATAAACATTCTGATCACATATGAGTATTATCTTACTGTTTCTAGATGCAAAGTTCATGGTGATTATTTGTGGAGGTAAGAGGCCAAACCTATGCTACCTTAGGTCTGGCCTCTATCTTAAT
>NW_022196913.1:97061312-97080123 GCF_008632895.1 Mastomys coucha
CAGCAGAACCTAAGCTGCACCCACGTACTGGGAAGGACCCCACTGCTTGTCCTTGGCCAGAATTACTCCCGAGTTACTTCCTATCAACAATTAATCATAGATTAATCTGATTGTTTCAGATGTACTTTCAGACCATTTGTGATTGTTAATGGTCTTGCTTCAGAGCACCCACCTGCTGGCTTATAGTCATTCTATTAGATGCTTGCCCGACTGGACACCCCACCCACCCAATCCCTTGCTCCTATTTTTCTATAAAAAACCTGTCCTGAGAGTTTGAGGGTGCTCTGCCTTCCCATTCTGCTGTGTCAGGGTTGGGTTGGAGGAGAGACCCAAGCCCGAGCTTATAATAAAGAGACCCTAATGCTATTCCATCAGAGACGGCTCCTTGGTGGTCTTTTGGGGTTCATGAGCCCTTCCTGGCACAACATTTTGATGCCAACCCTTTCTGGAACCTGGAGAATGGACAGAATAAAGAAATTATTTCCAACCTAGAACACTATCTCCAGAAGTCTAGAGTGAGGGCAGATTATGCCCTTATTAGGCAATGGAATCTGAAACTGCATCTTGTGGCTCAGATCAAGTATGCTTTATCAAATCAAAAGAGCAAGCCAAGAGATCCAGGGAATAGAATCGATTTCAAGACCCATCAATCAATAGAACGCAGCTCTGGACAGCTGGTCTGCGTGAGAGTAAGGCAATAAAAAGTTGTATAATGAAGTCTCTGTGAACAGTCAAGCAGGCAGGGTTTGGAATGCTTCAGGATAGCTAGACTAGACTCAAGGTGTCCTTGAGAGCAACAGAGCTGGAAAGAATAGAAAGTTTCCCTCTCCTCCCCTCCTCTCCCCTCCCCTCCCCTCCTCTTCCCTCCTTCCCTTCCTTCCTCCATGCCTCTTCCAGTGCATCTCTTCATCTAGAGTCTTTGTAAAATCCCTGACCATAAGCTGGCAAACATGTTTCCCTGAGGACAGTGAACTGACCAAGCAAATTAGTCAAACTTAAGAAATGGGTTATGGGACCACTGGTTTAGAACAGGTAGTCCTGTAAAATAGTTTGGGGCTTGTGACTGGGACCTTCCAGGGAATGGTAGTATTGGGCATCTGCTGCTACAATATTGCCTGCTTTCAGGTCTTCTCCTTTTTTTTTTTTTTTTTTTTTTTTTTTTTTTTTTTTTTTAACCCACTGAGTTCAACTGGTGTTGCTTGTTGGAATGTTGACTGATCATGTTGGCTTGATCTTGTGCAGGTCTTCTACAGGTCACCAAACTGCTGTAGATTCAAAAGTGCCATGGTCATGCCATGAGCAGAGGGGCAGCATTTCAAAGGACTCCTTCCCATAAATCTCTACATTCCGTATTTCTTTCTTTCCATCCTTGCCTGTCCTTGGTGGGGTTTAGCCACGACTTGTGTCATGTCCACAGTATTAATGACAGTTAAGAGCAGAGCATTCAAGTCACAGAGAATCCAGAAGAAAATCTTGCCTATGCCCCTCAGAAGCTGCAATCTTTGGATCAGTTAATGTCTTTGAGCCTCAACTTCATTCTTGGAAAAATTCAGAGAATGATGATAGCCGTGTCCTGTTCATTTGCTTCAACAGATCGTGCACGTGAAGAGTCTTGTGTAATGGTTAGAAAACATCACAAAATTCAGGCTTCACTTTTACTATCAGATGAGAACTGTCACTGGCTGTTACCGAGAGCACTGGCTTAGGAATCAGAGGCAGTTCTTCCACAATAGTGATGGCTGCAGATCAAGAGTAACAGGATTCAGAACAGTAGTAGGCTCCCAGAGCTAATAAGGCTAAACGAGACCTTGTTTACTTCAAACCTGATAGGGACCCTGTCTCGACTACCATGAAAATCTGTCTCTGCATCCCCACCCCACCCCCACCCCCGCCAAAGTCCCCAGCGTTTGGCTTAAACAAAGATGGGGCTCAGGAGAGGGAGAGCTTGGGTTTTTCTCTCTCACTTTTAGATGTTATAATGAGTTGGAGGGTTAAACCTGTTGACCAATGTCAGAGTAATACTAGGTAAGCCTTACTTAGCATTTAGTGCACAGCAGCATGCTTGGTAGTTTGCATATTTCAACTTACTTACTCTTCTTAGGCTTGCAATGAAGCTTTTGTTATCCCTAGATGATGATGATGACGATGATGATGATGATGATGATGATGATGATGATGACGACGAGGATGACGACGACAACGACGACTTTGTACCACTTTTACAGACTTAGCATTATCAGTTATTATAATAACTGCTTAATAGCTTCTCCTCATCTCCATTTATAACCCTGTGGGGCAGGGACAATTTTAATCCTCCTTTTTCAAATGAGAAACTAGAAGTACCAATAGATTAAGTAAATTTCCAAGGTCACTAATCTAATAAGAATCCAAACCTCCAGTTTCTACAGCTCCAGAGCTCAAACTTTTTTCCCTGAAAGGATGAGCCAAATTCAAGCACGGACACGTTGATCCTAAAACTGAAAAATGTTGAGTTACATCCTTGTCCTTGTGTGAGTTCCAAGGTCTTTTGAATTCAAAAGTCTATTTTTCTTCTTGATAACTCCAGTGGCAACATCCTCCTATAAATTATCTATTACCTGCCTAGCTTCTGACGCAATGCTTTATTAATCTCCAGTTTGAATGTTCCTTTGTAACCAGCTATCCCAAACAATGTCACTCTTGAGATATTAGAAGCTATATCTTTAGGGAAATTTTTCAATGAGAGAACACTGAATACAGGATTCATTAAGAGTAGCCAACCTGGAATGTCCTTATCAGTCACCAGGCTATTGTAAGTTCTCCATTTTTTCTTGGGCTTTCTCCTAGTATGTTCTTTAGGATCCTAGGTTTGAGCCAATTGTCTTACAGATCAAGAGCCAAAACAGCCAGGAAAAGACAGATCTTTCATTGTTTACAGAAAAAAAGCTACCAGAGCACAAAGGACTGATGTATTTCTGTCTTGTTCAGTTGTCATACTTACTGGCAATCTCTTATCTGCCTAGCATGGGGCCAGCACCCTGCCTTCTGTCTCCACAATGGTCTCACATTGGTCCTCACTTCAACTCCTTCCATGCATGGTCAGAGCCATGACAGATCATCACGAATGCTTTCAAGGCCTCCAGTTTCTACTGTAGCCTCCCACTATTCCAGATCACTTGTCCTCAGCCCTTGTCACCTAGGATCCTTTCCTTGCCTAGGATCTGTTGATTCTACCACATGCCCACCGTCCATCAGACCGCTCGTGTTCTTCCTTCCCTTTGAACTCAGTTAGGAGTGCAAAACCTTATGACCTCCTCATTGAACACACCTTTAGTTCCTTTGCCCTCTTCTGACTCCATGCCGCCTGTTAGAAAAAAAAAAAAAAGTGAGCTGGTTAAACTCAGATCTTACCAAACAGTACTGTTCTTAAGCATCAGAACGTGGCTGTCTCCTTACCATAACTTTCTGTAGCTCTAAGCCCTCTCTCTTCCTTCATCAGAGCCGCATTCTTTTGACTTTTGTCTTCTCAACAAATAGACTCCTGGAATCTCTCTTGCATCTCTGAGTGCCCCCTTGGTGCCTTCACAGGGATAAAAGCATATTCCATTGTCCCTCACCTTCAAGACAAGACAAAACTCCAAATCCATGACAGCCAAGCCTCAGTTTCCTGCTTTATCTTGGCACAGCCTGTCTCACCAGCATTTCCACCTCTTTGTCTTCCGTGGCTTCTCTAACTCACCAGGTAGGTCTTTAATCCCAGCTACTCCATCCAATGCTTTCATCAGACTGTTGGTGAGGTCTCTGTGACTGTGATGGCTAATCTTCTGTGTCAAATTAACTAGGCTGAATTAGACCACTGGTTTTTCTGTTTCTCCAGTTCTCAGACAGCATGTTATTAGATCTCTTGGCCTCCACAATGGTATTACCAGTCCCCATAACACATCCCTTCTAAAGTCCTTAGAAGGACTTAGGTTGATTTTATAAGTAGTACTGGGATTTTGATTTTTGTTTATTTGAGCCTACATTATCATCCATGGTTGACAAATTCTCTACCACTGAGCTACAGACCTTGCCCTTAAATATTCACATATGTCCCATTGATTCTGTCTCTCTGGAGAGTCCTAACTAATGTAGTTCCCAAATCCAATGTTTACTTCTATTTTATGATTTTTCTTCAATCTCAAAGGAGGGTGAAACAATAAACTACACCCTCATTCTTAAGACAAATAAAACCCATTTCTTCTGTGAAGACATTCTCCTGAGTGTCCTACCTTCTTATCCATCATTTCCTTTCCTAAGTCCTTTATAACCATTCCCCCTCGCCCCCTGTGGGACCATGAAAGGAAGCCTGTTTTCTGATCGATCTAGGTTTAAACCCCAGAAACCCAGCAGATTAATCTGCAAGTGACAGATGAAAGTTTGCCACAAGCTCCCAGACACTAGGCTCCAGACACGAGGCCCCAGCTCCATAATTCTGTGGCCTTCAGTCACATAGGCTGTCCGGACCCCACCCCCACAGTTACCTGGTCGCAGCCAGGTATGCTCCTCCCCACAATGACCTGGCAACAGCGAGGATGGCCCAGCCCACTATAAAAGGAGCTGCTTACCCCTCCTCGCTCTCTTGCCTCTCTTGCTCTCTTGCTTCTTCTCTCTTGCCCTCTTGTTCCCTTCTCTCCATCCCCTTACACACACACACACACACACACACACACACACACACACACACACACACACACACACACGGCCATGGCTGGCCGCTACTTCTCTACACTTCTTCCCCTCTCTACCTTTCTACAATAAATGCCTTAAAACCCTGGACCATCTCTTCTCATCAGGATGAGCCGTGCTGGAGCAATGGAGCAGGTTTTCCTTGAAACTAACCTCTGCCCAGGGGCCTCCCTACCTGTTCTTAGCTCTTCAGAGACATACAGCTGGCGTCTGGGATGTCCGAGAGTGAGAACCTGATGTCCCTGGCCTCTGTGCAGCCCAGGGGCCCCAGAGCAGGCTCTTCTGTGGCCCCCAGCAGCGTCTGTGGTGTCCGGGAGTCTGACTCCGAGGCAGGTCCGAGGGGGACTGTGCCTTCCTCAGTCCCGGAGCGGGATCCCGCAACAGCAACTTCTCAACAGTCCAACGCCTGCCCTGCGGTTCCGTGGGGGTGCGTGCAGTCAAACTTCCTGCATAACCTCACCCAGCGAGTGGACACGGGACCCCAGTTTTGCCCTACGACCCCCCTATATATTCCCAGTACACTTGTCACTCGACCCTTTTTCACCCCAAGTGACTTCTTGGTTGTAACTGTTCCTATATGCCAGTGACTCCCACTCATAGCCAGACTATCCTGCAAAGATTTGTGTCTCTAGCTGCTTGGTTCTCTTCTAAACTTGGAAATCCAGCTGACATTTTAAACACAACATGGGCTAAGGATGCCAGTCTATCTACCTACCCTAAGTAAGTAGCGTGTCTTGGGGTTTTTATTGCTATACAAAAAGTGCCACCACCAAAACAAAGAAACATTCAATTAGACTTAAAAGAGTTCTAGTCTATGATGGTAGTCTGTCTTAGGGTTTTACTGCTGTGAACAGACACCATAACCAAGGCAACTCTTATGAGGTCAACATTTAATTGGAGCTGGCTTATAGGGTCAGCCAATTATCATCAAGGTGGGAGTGTGGCAGCATCCAGGCAGGCATGGCTGAGGAGGATCTGAGAGTTCTACATCTTCATCTGAAAGCTGCTAGCACCATATTGGCTTCCAGGCAGCTAGGAAGAGGGTCTTAAAGCCCATGCCCACAGTGACACACCTACTCCAGCAAGGCCACACCTACTCCAACAGGACCACACCTAATAGTGCCACTGCCCGGGCTGAGCATATACAAACCATCACATAGTCCAAAGGTTCGGTGACAAGAATAGCTTAGAGCTCGCATTGAAAGAGCAAGTGAGAGACAGAGAACACTTCAAGAACAGCATGACTCTCAAAACCTCAAAGCCTGCCCCAAGTGACTTACTTCCCACAGCAAAGCCACACCTCCTACTCCTCCATCAACTGGGGACAAACTATTCAAATATCCAAGACTTTGGGGGGACATCTCATTAAAATCACCACACAGCACTAGTATCTACTCAAGTCCTTGGGTCAAAATTCCAGATGTGAACTGTCTAGAACAGTCAAATCTATGAAGAGGGAAAAGTAGTAGATCAATAGTTGCCTAGGCATACTAGGCTGAATACACATCAGGAAAGATATGGCCATGGTTTGAGTTCTGGAGTCCATGAATATGAGCTTTTGGGGGGAAGGGTCCTTAGAGCTACAGTTAAGGATTTCAACTCGAGACCAGAGCATCCAGATGAGCCTTGAATTCAGTCCTTACATGGAGCAAAAAGGTCAATGTACAGGGTAAGAGGAGAGAGCCGCAAATGAGACAGATGCTAGTGTTAAATGGCTGCAAGCCTGCATCTGAAAGAGACAAAGGAGACATCCTTCTGCAGCCTGCCTGCTGAGTAAGACCCTGTGGACAGTAGAAGCCAGGCTCTGGTCTCCGAAACTGTGAAACAGTACATTGTTCATTTCTCTTAGGAAAGTAGTAAGACGGGGCTGGGAAGGGGGTAACGGAGAATGGCTGACAATAAGTAGGCTTTTTTTTTTTTTTTTTGGATAATGTAAAAGGCTAAACGTGTATTATGCAGATGGTTGCACAACTCTGTAGCTATGCTTAGAAACACAGAATTAACACCAAATAAATGAGTTTTAAAGTATATAAATTATGTTAATACACATGTTATAATATAACACTAGGGGTTAACATTTTTAAAAAATAAGATTTGTTTTATGTAAGTACACTGTTGCTGTCTTCACACACCAGAAGAGGGCATCAGAATTTCCTACAGATGGTAGTGAGCCACCATGTGGTTGACATGTGGCTGGGAATTGAACTCAGGACCTCTGGAAGAGCAGTCAGTGCTCTTAACTGCTGAGCCATCCCTCCAGTCCTTAGGGAGTTAACTTTTAACACCTCATTATTACCTAAACCTGTTAGAATGTTTTTGAACTCTATTATGAGCCATGTCCCAAGTCTGACCTCTGTTCTTAATTTCTCTTACCAGCACCTTCAACTTAGACCATCGCTGTAGCCTATACAATTGTAATAGCTTAACTAGCCTGTTCCATTCCATCCAAACCTCCTTCAAGTCCACATTCTTTGAGAAAACAAATGATTTTATTGTATTTTTTGCAGGATGGAGAATGTTTTAAGAGAGGGATGTTCTGTGTAGCACATATTGGACTGGAAATCACTATGTAGCCCAGACTGGCCTGAAGTGCCAGGATTACCATGCCTCAAAATGATCATCTCAATAGAATCCTGAGTTCTACTGGCACTTGTGGCCTTCAGTGACCTCTGCGGGGACCCAGCCATGGCTTGCCTCAGAAGGGTTTCCACGCCATTTCCATTCCTTCACTGCACTCAAGTCTCCTGTGCTTTCCAGATTCTAATTAAAGTTCTTTAGTTGCCTCGGGCAGCAGGGGCGTGGCCTCTGAGGTTTCAGTTTGCACTGAGGACTGGGCTGTCTGCAGGGTCTCCTCTCCCATTTCCTCACCTCTTCCTGATGCTTTCACCTTGACGCCCCCACTCTCTACCGCAGCGGCATTCGGACACCTGAGCTTTCGCCAAAACCGTGGAGCAATTGAAGAAAGCCTGAGGCCCCGCGTTAAGAAACCAACAACAAAAATTCAAATCCCAACCGCGTGCTTACTCTTAGTGTGACTTCAGGCAGATTGCTAAATGCTGAACCGGATTTCCTAGGTTTCTCATTTGAAGTCTTCCAAGGAATATCTACCCCAGTTGAGTTGTGTTAAAGAGTCTATACTTTTTCTCTTAGACTTAAGTATTTGCAAGTTAAACTGACAAAGGCGTAATCACAAGGGGAGAACATGCCACAACATTTGGATATGTGGTATGTGTGGGAGAACATGGAGGGTGCAGCTCTCTCAAGAACAAAACAGGGGTTTTCACAATGAACCTACTGGGGTGGGGGGATTCTGGGAGTGAGTTTTTAGGAGATCAGAGGTGAGAGAAGGAAGTTCTGTGCTTAATTATATGCATAAGTAGTCTCCCTTGGGAATTTTTGGTGGTGGTAGTGGTGGAGAGTGTGTGTGTGTGTGTGTGTGTGTGTGTGTGTGTGTGTGTGTGTTCATGATTGTATAAATGCCCTGAAGAGAGGATTTACAGCAACCACACTCCTGGAATTTCTGTTTCCCTTTGCACTTAAGATAAAACCTAGACTTTCCCTTTGATCTTTTCCTCTTACCTGACCAGGCCTTGCATGATCCTCCTACTAAACTGCACTCCAGCATCCACTTCCACCCAGTGCTAGGTGTGGTGGTGTGAAAAAAAAAAAAGACCCCCATGGGTCCATAGGGAGTGGTAGTATTAGGAGGTGTGGCCTTGTTGGAAGCAGTGGTCACTAGGGAAAGGCTTTGAGGTCTCAGATGCCCAAGCTACGCCCAGTGTGGCAAGACAATCTCTTTCTGCTGCCTGCAGATCCTGATGTAGAACTCGCGGCTCCTTCTCCAGCTCCATGTCTATCTGCATGCCACGATGCTTCCTGCCATGAAGATAATGAAGTAAACCTCTGCAGTATAAACAGCCCCGATTAAATGTTTTCCCTTATAAGGAAGGAGTTGCCATGCCATGGCGGCTCTTCACAGCAGTAGAACTCTAACTAAGAGACCAGGCATGTTGCTGCAGCGTATTCTGCCCCTGGTCCTTGCATCACTGTCTCCTTTTGATCATCCACATTCCATGAAGATGTCATTTTGGGAGAGATGTTTTTTCTCAATACTTAAACACACACACACACACACCCCACACGCGCGTGCGCATGCGCACTTGCCATTCTCAGGGTCATATCATCTTTGTTTCATTTCTCTCCATTGTATTTATCACGATCAAATGTTACCTTGTGCAACTATGTGATAACGTATTTAAGAGACACATACTAGAATGCATGACTACCTGATAGTGAGAACTCTGTCCTCATTACATCCCAGTACCCAACCATACCTAGCACTAAAGCAGATTTTAAATAAATAAAAACTTCTGACAGTTTCAGAAGTTCTCTATGCATCTCCCACCCCCACCCCACCCCCCAATCAAGATAGTAGTTTCCCAGATAGGAGACCAGTTTGGGAAAGAAGAAAAAAAAAAAAAAAACCACAAGAAGTCAGCTTAACTTTAAAAGCAATCCCCTGAGGTGGAGCTGGAGCCTTGCTCAGTGCTTGCTCAGCATGCACCAGGCTCTGGGTATGATTGCCAGAACCACAATAAAACAAAAGCAAAAGGATCACCTTTAGAGGGCTGGAGATATAACAGAGCAGTTATGTGCTTACCTATTGTGCATGAGGCCTGGGTTCAATCACACATACACACACAGGGTGAGAGAGGAGAGAGGGAGAGAGAGAGAGAGAGAGGGAGAGAGGGAGGGAGAGAGAGAGGGAGGGAGAGAGAGAGGGAGGGAGAGAGAGAGAGGGAAAGAGAGTGGGGGAGAGGGAGAGAGAGAGGAAGTGAGGGAGGGAGAACTAAACAAAGCTCTCTAAAATGAATGTGTTGTAACTTGCAATTACATCTCTCAAAAGACATCCTATTCACCAGGTATCCCAATAACCTTTTCCAGTAAGCAGAATGAGCTCAGGAGGATGCACAGAATGGGCTCAGGAGGATGCGCTATTATTGTATCTATTTGCATTCTAGTACATCATTACTGCCATTCACTATAACTGGTTTTCTGGGTCAGTCTTCATATTTCATTTTATGGATTTAATATTCTTTGTTACTAACTACATAATCTAAAGGAAATTATTTTTCCATCTACAAAATGGGAATTTAGAAATCTACACCACAGGAATGTCCTAAGAATTCTGAGACATCACATCACTTATCAACAAACACAGAATAACCTCTCTTTTTTAAAATATAATTTATTTTTATTTTATGTTCATTCGTGTTTTGCCTGCATGTATATCTGTGTGAGGGTATCAGAAGCCCTGGAAGTGGAGTTATAGACAGATATGAGTTGCATGTGGGTGCTGGGAATTGAACCCAGGTCCTCTGGAAGAACAGGTCGTGCTCTTAACCACTGAGCCATCTCTGCAGCACCCTACAACCTCTTCATAGTTGGCAGTAAACAAAATAGTCTCTGCCCACCTCCCTAAATCTTTATGATTATAGCTCCTTAACAAATGTCTATGTGATACTAAGCATATGACATAATGACATTTTCCAGACCTAAGAAGAGTTGCTGAACCTTAATTATAGCTACTTCTAAAAATATCTAAGACGCCTGCTTAATCTGCCTTTGACCTTGACATCTTTTAACACTGACTTTTGGAAGCTTACTTGCATTCTTGACTAACAGTCACTGAAAAAGCTCTGGGTAAGCAATTCATTGTTGCTACTTATAATGTGGCTCCTTTCCCTTTGAACAGCCTCAGTACATGCGTTCAAATGTCATTTGTAATGGAAAAGATCAACCCAAATAACGTCAGATAGTATCTCATAAGAAAACTCAGGCACAATAACTCTTAATGATTAATAAACCCGAGGTACTTAATGAACTCCTGACAGAGTCAGCGATATCCCCTGGTTAAGCAGAGCAACCTTTGAAATCATTCCCCTTTGGTTATCTTTTTGATACCAGAAAGTGTGACATACTTGAGGAACTGGGATATCAGTCCCCAATGATCAGCAAATTATAAATCAGTAAGTCCCTAAAGCCCTACTTTACTATAAATTACTTGAGGGCAAGGACCAAAAATTAATTTTGAGAGTCACGATTATCTGAATACATTGTTTTTTTTTTAATTATGTGATTATGTATATGCATGTCTATCTGTCTGCAATGCATATCTGGTATGCACATGCGGGTGCAGTACCTGTACAGACCAAAAGAGGGCATCACATCACGCAGGAGTTAACCTTGCCAAGTTGTGTGTCACCTGGCAAGGTTGCTGGGAACCGAAATCAGTTCCTCTACAAGAGCAGTATACTCTCTTAACCACTGAGCCATTTCTCCCACCCTGTATCTGGATATATTAAATTAATGATTGTCTTCAAGGATTTTATGTTAATCAGCTTTTTGTTACTGTAACAAATGTGCGAGGCAATCGTTTGCGACAAAAAGCTTCCAGAAACCCACAGTCTAAGAGGCTCTGGTCTGTGATTGATTGGTCACATTACTCTAGGCAACACAGCATATTATATAGTAGGAGCATGTGAGGGAGGGAAAAAACCTTATTTCATGGCCAAGAGCAAAAGAAGCAAGGGGGATGGGGATTGGTGGCCCGCAATCCCTTTCACAAGCATGTCCCAATAGCCTAAAGACCCCCCCCCCACGGGCCCCGCCTCTTAAAGGCGCTGCCTCTCAGTAGCTCCATCCTGGGAAACATGCCTTTAACGTTTAAGAACCAAACTGAGGGCCGGGCGTGGTGGCGCACACCTTTAATCCCAGCACTTGGGAGGCAGAGGCAGGTGGATTTCTGAGTTCGAGGCCAGCCTGGTCTACAGAGTGAGTTCCAGGACAGCCAAGGCTACACAGAGAAACTCTGTCTCGAAAAACCAAAAAACAAAACAAAAAAAAGAACCAAACTGAAGTATTCAAATTAAAAACAAGACTCAGGAGAGCCAGAAACTACACACAAGCTTTTCTTTGTCACAGATGTCCTATTTGTTAACATCGATTGCTATACAAAACACATTTGTATTAATTTAGGAATAATTCCATAAATGAAATGATAATAGGGAGCTAATGTATACTATACAAACTTGTAAGATATATTAAATATGTGGTATATTATGTTTCTCAAGTGGTCTACAAACTCTAGTTGAGCCCCTAATAAGTAAAGCAAGCACCACTGAACACCGTTATGACAGCTAAGGAGAGACTCCTCAGGTTTGCCACAAAGCCCAGTTTCCCTATAAAATGAACCTCTAATTCAAACCAGTAATGAAATCCTGAAGCAGGAGGCAAGAGAATTGTTTGCAGTCATCTGGCTCCCAGAAAGTAACATTAGTAAGTGTTGCCAAAGTTAGTATTTATGATTTCCAATGCATTTTCATGACACTGGCACATATAGCCTGAGATGTGTGGTGTTTAGTGGATCCAAGGAAGATGTTCTGGGTGACTCTGTAACCTTATTTTTTTCAAATCCTATTTTAATGACGATTCTTAAATGCTTTAACCTTTCTTGTTACTCGTCACCCACCAGAGGTAGTAGAGAAGAAAGGATAGGGGGTTGGGGGTGTGGACCTGTTTAGAAAGGTTCTTTGGAGCAACTCCCATCTGGGTTGTCTGGAAATCGGCAGTCGAGTTCACAGGTTGGCAGGCAGCTGCAGCCTGATCCACTTGCAAACACTTCATGGATACACCAGCAATCCAGTTTGGTAGAGTCTGCTTAGCAACAGCGGTGGCAGCCAGGCATCAGCCTCGGCTTAAGGCGGCAGGAGGAACCAACAGGAACACCAGGAACACAAGTTCTCGGCTGTGTCTCTCTCAGGGAAGTGAAGATCAGTGAAAGACGTGAGACCAAAAGTGTTGCACAGCTAGCTGTACCGGCAAGCCAAGCTCTGGCTCTGTCACTCCATGGAGTCCTATTTATACCCTCCAAACATCACTGTCCTCCACATGCCTTGCCTCAGCACATGTCCGATCAGCCCAAGTCCTTGGAAGCAGTAACAAACTGCAGCACACCACCAGACGTTTTTGGTGCATTTCTCTCTATGGCTTCCCAACAAACGCAGCAAGGTGGACCAATGCGTATATGTCGTTAGCAAAGTATCTTTCATCACGTGTTCTTTCATGAGCTTGCTTTAGTAGAACATCCTCCCCTATGTCTGCTTCACTGAAATATGTTCCTTCAGCATCTGCCTTAGCCTTTCACACCTGTGTCCACTTTAAGGAAATGTTCCTCCACATGTTTGCCCCAGCAAACACACCATCCAACCAACTTTCCAAAGAACCTTTAAGTTTCCACTTCATGACTCCCTAAAAGCGTAGTCAAGGTGTAAATAGTGTGTACATTTTCTTTTTCTTTTTTTGTTTTGTTTTTGTTTTTGTTTTTTGAGACAGGGTTTCTCTGTGTAGCCCTGGCTGTCCTGGAACTCACTCTGTAGACCAGGCTGGCCTCAAACTCAGAAATCCACCTGCCTCTGCCTCCCAAGTGCTGGGATTAAAGGCATGTGCCACCACTGCCCTACTGCATGTACATTTTCTATAGAGGATCATTCTGAAAAGGTGCTGTAGCCCAAACAAGAGGTGAAGACATAGTATCATCTACCTCCCATGGTAAGGGTAAAGGGACAGTGAGGGGGCCTAGGGTCTGCGCGGTTCCTGAGCTCTGGGGTGCTGTACTGATCTTATCCTCCTATTTAGCCTTCAACCCTGGTTCTGAACTCAGAGGTCCCAATGCCTTGAAATGTTCTAGACAGTAGCAGTGTCTTTTCTTCTAATGAGGAGACTCTTAGTGGGGCTCTGGGTGGGACTAGTCTAGTCATGAGAAAACCTAGGCCATGATCAGAGGCTGGAACGTTGAGCTCCATCCTTGGGGAAGGGAGGAAGGCTGGCAGCTGAGCCAATAACTGATAACGCCTACAAGAGGAAGCTTCTGAAGAGCTCTGGAGAGTGTCAGCCCCAAGGCCTTGCTTGGCAAGTCTGTACCCTTGCCATATGCCTTGCCCTGTGTGGGTCATACTCATTCATGTGCCTTACACTAAAAGGTGCCTTATATTAAAAGGCTAAACATAAGGAACTTTGTCTCCCTGAATTCTGTGGACTGTCCTGGAAAATTGTGGAAGCCAAGATGGGATCTTTAGAACCCCAGCTTGTAGTCACTTGGTGGGAACTACCCAGAGGATTGCTGTCTGACGTACAGGACCATTTCGTACAGGACCATCTTTTTTTTTTTTTTTTTTTTTTTTTTTTTTTTTTTTTTGGTTTTTTGAGACAGGGTTTCTCTGTATAGTCCTGGCTGTCCTGGAACTCACTCTGTAGACCAGGCTGGCCTCGAACTCAGAAATCTGCCTGCCTCTGCCTCCCAAGTGCTGGGATTAAAGGCGTACACCACCACCGCCCAGCATACGGGACCATCTTGATGAACCAAGCCTTCATAGGAGCTGGTGCTAACTGCAGAGAACGCATGTAATAATGGAACTGACATGAAAACCCTCTGGTTAGCATCCATAGCAAAGTTGTGTGGTGTGGGAAAAGCACCAACACGTTTTGGAAACTAGAAGTGTAGATGAAAGGGGATCGGTTTGTTTTTCCTCTCCAGAAGGAATAGATGAAACTCAAAATGCTGCCAAGTCTCCACTTTCTATCTAAGGTACACAAATGCTCCGATAAGACACAGCCACTCTCCCAAGGATCTCAGGCCTTTGCTGGGATAAGGGGCATAGAAGTTGGGCTAAGTGCACGAAATAAGGGGTAATATTGTCTTCTGAAACTCCCCATCTCCTGAAGCCTTTCCCTAAGTGTCCATAGTAGAGGCTCAATAAACATTTTGTTTAGACACTGTACTGGCTGGTTTTGTGTGTCAACTTGACACAGGCTGGAGTTATCACAGAGAAGGAAACTTCAGCTGGGGAAGTGCCTCCATGAGATCCAGCTGTGGGGCATTTTCTCAATTAGTGATCAAGGGGGGAGGCCCCTTGTGGGTGGTGCCATCCCTGGGCTGGAAGTCTTGGGTTCTATAAAAGAGCAGGCTGAGCAAGCCAGGGGAAGCAAGCCAGTAAAGAACATCCCTCCATGGCCTCTGCATCAGCTCCTGCTTGAGTTCCAGTCCTGACTTCCTTTAGTGATGAACAGCCATGTGGAAGTAAGCCAAATGAACCCTTTCCTCCCCAACTTGCTTCTTGGTCATGATGTTGTGCAGGAATAGAAACCCTGACTAAGACAGACACTGTGCTGATGTTAGATGTCACGGGGGTAAACATAGAGTTAATGGTTGATGTGTGGTATTATTCACCGCCACAATTAGAAAGAGTTTAGAATAACTAGGGGGAAAAGCACAAAGGTGAGGCAGCTTTGGTTGTGCCAGAAACTCTAGGCAATATGTTTTATTAAAACACGATGCTTTAGGCCAAGTGAATGTGAAGATGGCATCGGAAATAATGCTGATCTTAGTCACATTGTTAGTGTGTGTGTGTGTGTGTGTGTGTGTGAGAGAGAGAGAGAGAGAGAGAGAGACAGAGACAGAGACAGAGACAGAGACAGAGACAGAGACAGACAGATGAGAGAGACAGAGAGACATCAGAAATAATGCTGGTATTAGTCACATTGATAGTGTGTGTAAGAGAGAAGGACAGAGATAGTCATATATATGTATATGTATATGTATATGTATATGTATAATATATATATGAGAGACACATAAAGAGAGATGACAGAGACAGAGAGACAGATATCTATATATCTATATTGTATATTAAAGAGAGAAAGAGTGAGAGGGCTTTACAGTTTCTTATGTAACAGAAAGCAATTTTCACAGAGCCGTGTCCACATAGGAAGAAATGCATACAGTAGCACTCTCAGCCCTCTGGACTCCCACACTTAGGAATCTTCCCCTGCTAGGCTTCTGGGCTGAGAAGTGGTGGAAAGAAAGGCTATCGGGCCAAGCATGATGGAGTCTGACCATCAGGATGTGGGAGTGAAAGGGCTGAGGCATTTGAAAGCCAAAGCATAGTAGTGCTGAGAAACAGCTCATAGCACAGGCTTCCTAGCTTGTACTTACAAGGAATGCTAAGACAGTGCACGAAACAGGAGCCATCACAGAAAAGACACAAGAAGATGTTGGCTAGGTAAGCCTTTACACCACCAGGAAAGAACTGAATGTGCTCAAACTGCTGATGGTTTAACAAGTACCCAGTGTCAGAAGAAATGTAAACAATGAAGATAACCTAGCTATATGGCAACCTCGCCCAGAACTTTGATAACTAGGAGGGAGCTAGCTAGCTCTCCATGGGTGTTAAGTTTCAAATGCAGGACAAATGGGTGAGGTCCCAACTTAACATATCAAAGTGAACTTGGAAACTAGTCATCACAGATTAAAGATAATTCCTTTAAAGAAAAAAGCCTTGCTAGGCAGTGGTGGCGCTCACCTTTGATCCCAGCACTTGGGAGGCAGAAGCAGGAGGATTTCTAAGTTCGAGGCCAGCCTGGTCTACAGGGTTCCAGGACAACCAGGGCTACACAGAGAAACCCTGTCTCAGAAAAAAAAAAAAAGAAAGAAAAAAGAAAAAACGAGAAAAAGAAAGAGAGAAAAAAAGAAAGAAAGGAAGGAAGAAAGAAAGGAAGGAAGGGAGGGAGGAAAAGGAAGGAAGGAAGGAGCCTTTACCTACTTCAGAAAAGAGATTCCAGACTAACTCATAGACCAGGAGTTAACTGAGAACTAGGTTAACTAAGCCTCAGTCACTTGTTGGTAGCTGTCAGCTATGGGCAAGGCTGGCTGGCAGCAGTAATCATGGCCGTGACTAACAGTTAACTGTCAGGTCCACAGCTAATAAGGGCATAGCCAGAGATGGACAGAGCGATGGAGGCTCACCTGGGATTAGGTGGGTATATATAAACAGCATCTGACCATTTCCTTGTTGGGCCTGGGGACATGCATAGAAAGTGTGGTTTCTCCAATGATAGCCCAAAGAACTGATCAATCATAAGAATTACTTCTGCATTTGTCCATTTTCTGACGTCTTTCTACACAAACTTTAATTTAGACAGAAAGTTTAACAACTTTCCTAACCTGCGAAATTCTCCCTCTCTTAGGAATTTCTGTTACTTTTTTTTATTTTCTCACTTGTCCTTACTATTCCTTAATAAGAAAGAGCTTGGACTGGTGAGATGGTTCAGTGTAAGAGCACTGACTGCTCTTCAGAAGGTCCTGAGTTCAAATCCCAGCAACCACATGGTGGCTCACAATCACCCATAATGAGATCTAACACCCTCTTCTGGTGCGTCTGAAGACAGCTACAATGTACTTATGTATAATAATAAATAAATCTTTGAGCCTGAGAGAGTGGGGGCTGACCAGCGAGCAGGGCCAGAGTAAGTGGGCCGAATGAAGCGAGTGGGGTTGACCCGAGCAAGCGGAGGTCCTAAAATTCAATTCTCAACAACCACATCAAGACTCACAACCGTCCTTCCGGTCTGTCTGGGCTGGTGTCCAGAGCAGACCTTGGGCACAAGCTCTGCAGCCAGTCCCACAACACACAGAGGAAGTCCCACTCCCAGGTGATTAACAAGCCCAGGATCCCAGGATCCCAGAATCACAGGATCCCAGAGACAGCTTGACTCTGAGGAGTTCTGACACAACCAGGATCACAGGAAGGACAAGCTCCAGTCAGATTTAGCAAGGGCAGGTAGCACTAGAGATAACCAGATGGCGGGAGTCGGGGGGCAAACGTAAGAAAATAAACAACACAAACCAAGGTCACTTGGCATCATCAGAACCCAATTCTCCCACCATAGCAAGTCCTGGACACACCATTATACTGGAAAAGCAAGATTCAGATATAAAATTACTTCTCATGATGATGGTACAGGACTTTAAGAAAGACATAAATAGCACCCTCAAAGAAATACAAGAGAACACAGGTAAACAGCTAGGAGCCCTTCAAGAGGAAACACAAAAATCCCTTAAAGAACTAGAGGAAAACACAAACAGGTGAAGGAAATGTGCAAAACCATCCAGAATCTAAAAATGGAAATAGAAACAATAAAGAAAACAGAAAGAGAGACAACCCTGGCCATACAAAACCTAAAAAAGAAATCAGGAGTCATAGATGCAAACATCACCAACAGAATACAAGAGATAGAAGAGAGAATCTCAGGGGCAGAAGACACCATAGAAAACACTGACACAGCAGTCAAAGAAAATGCAAAAAGCAAAAAGCTCCTAATCCAGAACATCCAGGAAATCCAGGACAAAATGAGAAGAGCAAACCTAAGGATAAGAGGTATAGAAGAATGAAGATTCCCAATGTAATGGGCCAGCAAATATCTTCAACAAAATTATAGAAAAAAACTTCCCTAACCTAAAGAAAGAGATGCCCATGAATATACAAGAAGCCTACAGAACTCCAAATAGGCTGGACCAGAAAAGAAATTCCTCCCGTCACATAATAATCAAAACACCAAATGCACTAAACAAAGAATTTTAAAAGCAGTAAGGTCAAGTAACATATAAAGGCAGGCCTATCAGAATTACACCAGACTTCTCACCAGAGACTATGAAAGCTAGAAGATCCTGGGCAGATATCATACAGACCCTACAAGAACACAAATGCCAGTCCGGGCTACTATACCCAGCAAAACTCTCAATTACCATAGATGGAGAAACCAAGATATTGCATGACAATTTACACAATATCTTGCCACAAATCCAGTCCTACAAAGGATAATAAATGGAAAACATCAACATAAGGAGCAAAACTACACCCTAGAAGAAGCAAGAAGGTAATCTTTCAACAAATCCACATAAACTTAATTCCACCTCTTACAACAAAAACAACAGGAAGTGACAATTACTTTTGGTAATATCTTAATATGAAAATTAATATTACCAACATATCCTAATCGATTGAAATCCAAAAATATGAGGAATTAGAAATTTGTTGATTGCCATCCAATGGTTTCTCTAATTTGGTAATTGGAGAAATAGATCCAACATTGTACAATCTCTATACACTTTCAGCTTGTTTGTTTGTGACTGTGTCTGGCTGTGCACAACATAAGGGTCTTGAAATCTTGCTTCTCCTATCTCAGCCTCTCTATTAGTAATATTGTT
>NW_022196913.1:97080861-97114227 GCF_008632895.1 Mastomys coucha
AAACAACTTTTATAATACTTATTTTTGTTTTTATAATATTTTATAAATTTTAAGGAATATGACAAAAACGATATTGTAGGTATTGAAGGGGGATCTCTGGGAGGAGTGGGGGTACAAAAGGGAAACAAGAGTGTGATTTAATTCTATTTACTTAAAATATGTTTTTAAATGTTAACAAATTCAGATGAATTGAAATCGTGTAACTTTTCTCATCATAATGCAATAAAAGTTTTAAAAAAAAGACTCACCATCATCTGTACAGCTACAGTGTACTCACATACATAAAATAAATAAATAAATCTTTTTTAAAAAAAGAAAGAAAGGAAAAAAAGAAAGAAGGAAAGAAAGAGCTTTGTTTCCATGAATGCCCATGCCTTTCATCATCACTGGCCTGCGGTGACAAATGGGGGAGCCATTGTCCCAGGTGACTCTGTAACCATGAGTATCTGGCACCTAGGGCATTAGGCAAAGTACAACTGGGTTAAGAAAAGTCCTGTAATGTACTTGGAAGAAACAGTGTTGTGGTCCAAATATTCATGGGTATAAAAGACATATCCAGTCACCCTGATAAAATAAGGATTTGTCCATAGGTACACACACCATGTCATATGCTAGGAATGATCATAAAAACATTGATGAGTGACCAATTAAAGCTTGTGGGTATGTGGGTCAGTGGACTATACCAGGAAACTTGGTATGGTTGAGTGGGTTCAGAGATCCCAGCATCCATCCAAGGACAGTAGGCATATCCACGTTCCCTACCTGGTTCTTGGCCCTGAACTCACATAGGGATGTGACCAATGGTCATGTAGCCCAGAACAAAGTTCTTCATGCTAATGAGGTATCTAGATGGGCCCTGAGGGTTTAGCTTCCCTTCCCAGACATTCCTTCCTAGAAAAGGTATTTAATCTCTGCTCTACCCTGAGGAGGTGGTACACATCCATTTTCCATGATGTACAATCAATAACCAAGAACTGTCTTGGTTCCAAGACTTACCAAGAACCTCTGTTGGGAGCATAGAGAAAGGTACCAGAAGGCCCTTCACGCTGGACAATCCCAGACAAGCTAAGCCAGATCCCCATTCACCCCATCCCCAGGCTCGTCATCCTCGGCCCGAGGGCCCTCTCTGTAACCAACTCCCTGACACTTCCAGCAGTTTGGGAACTTCAGGCCCTAGGCTCCTCATTGAAGACCCGTGGGCCCCCTCCGAACGACTATGTGATTTCCAGCGGTTACTATGCCTAGGAATCAGGGAACCCCAGCTTTGACCTCAGTACTACATCATTTCAAACTCTGGGCTGAGTTCTCTCACACCCTGAGCGGTGCATAGGTGCTTCCTAGAAGCCCAGCACCCAATGGGGGCACAGGGTTAGTGTAGTCTAGTGTTCTGCGTTGCAGCAAGACAATGCAGAGCCGAGCGCCTTCCCTTTCAACAGCCCAAGCAGTGATCCCACACCCCAGGGGCACCCAGGGGCAACTCAGGGGCAGGAGAGGCAGAACATGAAACCACATGACCACCTTTTTACCATGCTGATAAACTTTCACCAAACTCCAGAAGTGTTTGTGCCTAAAATACTCATTTCATATTATATACTCCCGCATGCTTCCCACTAGATACACCTAGCAGGAAATACACACCTCTTCGGTCATTTTCAACTTTTTGTTTGTTCGTTTGTTTGTTTTTCAAGAGAGGGTTTCTCTGTGTGGCCCTGGATGTCCTGGAACTCTGTAGACCAGTCTGGCTTTTGAGCTTAGAGATCCACCTGCCTCTGCCTCCTGAGTGCTGGGGTTAAAGGCTCATTTTCAACTTGAATGTATTTTAAACGGCTGCACACTTTTCTTTGGCAATGGCAATGGAGACAGGGCCACAGACTCCCGTGGTATATCTGAGGTGCCAGAAGGCATCACTATCCATTGACAAGTTCCAGTACTTTAACGGCAGAGTCCTCTGGGTTCTGGGTGTTTTGTATGTATGAAGTACACACAGTGAAGTATATACTATTGGTATAAATTTAAGGTGAGATCTTGAATGTTTATCATAATCTGAGTTATTCACACTCCTGTCAAATACAGAAGACTTCTGGTACCCTAGGAAATTCCCTAACACCCCCTCCCACTTACTACCCTACCCGGCACAACAGGTCTGTCTGTTCTACAACTACATGCAGTTGGAACCCTGAATACACAGTGTTCTCTCACCAGGCTTTCACACTCCTTAAAACAGTGGCTTGTCACTGACAGGTCTGCCATTGTCTGATGATACCAGTTTCTTCTGATGATGGACACTTAAATTGCTTCCACATCCTGGTAGTCACAAATAAAATAGCTGCTTCCTTCTTGTACTGGGTTGGTGTGGGCGTTTGCTTTCATTTCTCTTGAGCAAAAAACATCAAAGTGGTCTTCTGGAGTCAGACACTATGTATCTGTTTTGCTCTATATGAACTGCTCAAAGCTGTGTTAGAGGAGTCTCAGGATTTTTAAATCTGTGCTGTGATAGATGAGATTCTGTAGCTCTGTGTCCTTGCTAATGTTTCATAGTGCCCATATTTTAAATTTTCTATCCATTCTTGTGGGTGTGGGCATCTTACGACTTCAATTTATATTTACATGACAAAAACTACATTGAGTACATTTCCAAGCATTCATTACTCATTTATATATCTTTTTGCAATATAATTATTTAGGTCTTTTAGTAAATTTTTGGTACCTTTCTGCTGCTCTTTTGCAGAGAACTTAATGTAATGCAAAAGTATTCTTTTAATCTGAGTTTTGTGTATAAGTTTTTAATGGGGATTTTAAATTTTGGGATGTTCAATTGATTTTTTTTCCCACGTTATGGCTAGTGCTTTTGTGCTCTTCCTAAGAAGTCTTTGTGCCCATACCAACTTACAATGGTTTTTTTTCTTTTCTTTTTTTCCCCCATTCATTCATTTATTTATTTATTTAGTCTCAGCTTTTATGTTCAGGCTGATGATTCCTCTTGAATTATTTTTTCTTGTGTTATAATACACAGAGGTCAAAGGTCTTGTTACATCTGAATCTCACAACTTTTTAAACTATTGAAACTATTGAAAACCCTTTTGCTCACTGAATTGCTGAAGTGCCTTAGTTAAATAGTAATTAGCACTTCGTGAAATATCAATTAGCATGCATGCACAGTAGTGCTCACCTGTAATCCTACCACTGGGAGGGGTTTCACAAGTCTCGAGACAAGCTTGTGCTACATAGCAAGTTCTTGTGTATGTACCTGTCTGTCTCTGGATTCTTAATTATAATTTTTTTCCCATGAGGGTCCACTTGATCATTGTGACATTATAAGTCTGCTACCTGCTCTTGAGTCTTATTTGGCCCTTGAAATTCACCCATACATTTTAGAACTAGCTCGTCAATTGCCAACAATGGTCCCTCCAGAGGGTTTAACCCCAGTCAACCCCTCCAAAGAGAAATTCAGAATGCACAGACATCACCACAACATTTCACCTTCTAATTGATGGACATTTCCCCACTTACTTAGATCTTCACTAACTTCTTAGCAGTATTTAGGGCTTTTAGTGAGGAAGTCTTCTACAGCTCCCAATAAATTCATCCCAAGTGGTCTGAGTAGTTGAATTAGTGTTTTTAAGTCAATTATAAATTATTTCAAGAATCATATTCTAGTAGGTAAATTTTCTTTACTTTTCCCTCTTTTAAAAGTAATTGTGGGGCTGGAGAGATGGCTCAGTGGTTAAGAGAATTGATTGCTCTTCCTAAGGTCCTGAGTTCAATTCCCAGCAACCACATGGTGGCTCACAACCATCTGTAATGGGATCTGATGCCCTCTTCTGGTATATCTAAAGACAGCTATAGTGTACTCATATACATTAAAATAAATAAATAAATATTTTTTAAAAAGTAATTGTGTTAGATATCCCTTTAATATATAATTAGATAATATATTATCTATATTTAAATATATATATAAATAGATAAATTTTATCTGAGCTATTGCATATGAAATTTTTTTTAAAAAGAGATTTATTTATTTATTTAATGTTAGTACACTGTTGCTTTCTTCAGGCAAGCACACCAGAAGAGGAGAATTGAATTCAGGACCTCTGGAAGAGCAATTGGCAGTCTTAACTGCTGAGCCATATCTGCAGCCCAATGAATTCTTAAAGTTTGAGAACTGAGTCTCTGCTGCTTCATAAAGAACAAAGTGGGAGAGGGCGGAATTTCTGAACAGAAGCACAGCTTGGGACATTAACCCCAGGGCATGTTACAGCTCAGCAGAATACCACAAGCCTCCACATGGGCAGCTCTGGGGCAATCCCCAGAACTGAGAAAAGGGAAGGGTGTGGATGGAGGTGGTATCGTCCTAATCATAACCAAAATCCTTTATTACATATGGATCTAGGAAATTAAGATATATGATTCAAAATAGATGGTTGTCCTCTTGTTTTTAATCCAGATTTAAAAAAAAAAAAGCAAGACGTAATAGCACATGACTGTCATGCCAGGACTTCTAGACTAGCCTTGGCTACATAGCAAGTTTGAGTCCAGCCTACATGAGACTGTCTCATATAAACCAAAGCAATAAAAAAAGGAAAAAGAAAGAAAAATCCAATGTGTCAAACCTTTGAAACTTTCGATTTTACTTTCAATTAATGCCTTAGTGTCTCTCCTGTTGAAATGATAAAAAAAAAAAAAAAAGTCAACTTAGAAGATAAAGGGTTTATTCTGGCTCATATTCCAGGGATACAATCATGGTAGGGAAATTGAAATAGCAGATTGTGACAGATGGGTACAAAAAAAGAACAGAGAGCTATGAACTAGTGAATGAATGCTAGCACTCAGCTGGCCTTCTTCATTTTATACAGTCCTGTATGGAATTATAAAATATATGCAGTCCTGGATATAGTACTACCCATGGTAAGCAGGTCTTTCCACTTCAAGTAAGGTAGTCAAGATAATTTCCCAAAGGCATGCTCAAAGGCCCATCTCTCAAGTGAATCTAGATTTGGTCATGTTGACAACACTAGCTATCACAACTAACATATACCACTTGTATGTATAATGCTTTCAGTGTAATATTTTCATATATGCATTTAGCATATACTAAACCCAGCCATTATATATAAAGTACCATTTTTTAATATTTGGAGTACAATCTTAAAAAAATATTTAGCTCTGTCATGAACTCCTACTGAATCACTGACATAGACGCATTTCTTCCCAAAGATGTAGCTCTATAAAACATTGACAAAGGGACTGGATTGGCTCAGTGGCTAAGAGCACTGGCTGCTCCTCCAGAAGACCCGGATTCAATTCCCAGCACCCACATGGCAGCTCACAACCTCTGTAACTCCAGTTCCAAGGGGTCTGATGCCGCAGGCTTCTAACTTCCAAGAACACCAGGCACTTTATGTGGTGTGGAGAGCTGCGAGGTGCCGCGGCCTGAGATGGCGCCGGTTTCTGCCTTCCGCTAGCCCGAGTGCTCTCAGTGGTAAACAAGTCCTTATTTAGCTAAGCTTGATGCATCTGTTGATGAGAGTGGCCTATCTGCTTTG
Source organism: Mastomys coucha (assembly GCF_008632895.1). Taxonomy (NCBI): domain Eukaryota; kingdom Metazoa; phylum Chordata; class Mammalia; order Rodentia; family Muridae; genus Mastomys; species Mastomys coucha. The sequence goes on from NW_022196913.1 coordinate 97,086,408, forward strand.
CTTTTAGAGGTTGGCTGATGCAAAAGTATTTAAGGCCGTTGGGTGTGGGCCGCGGGGTCAGAAGATTGTTCAAGGTTCCTGGATAAACTGCTTTAAGAAGAGCTCAAAGGGTCGCGTCCTTGCTGGTCCAGACGGTCGCGACAATGTGGTACACCCAGACACATAAAAAATTTTTAGCTGAAGAGATGGCTCAGCGGTTAAGAGCACTGACTGCTCTTCCAGAGGTCCTGAGTTCAATTCCCAGCAACCACATGGTGGCTCACAACTATCCGTAATGGGATTGGATGCCCTCTCTTCTGGTGTGTCTGAAGACAGCTACAGTGTACTCACATACATAAAATAAAAATAAATCTTTAAAAAAATAAAATAAAAATTTAAAGCATATTGGGGAACACATACTAGAGCTATAGACCTTATCAGCTTACTATAATACCGACTCTGCTGACATAAATACAACCCCAAGAGGCCACACAAAAGATAGTAAGTGAATGCCACCTTGACTTAAATGGAAAGTGTTTTTGTTTGTCAATATCAATGCAAACAGGTCTGTTTGGACTTCTCCAAAACCCTTAACAGACATTAGCCCTAGTTCTGTTTAATTTAAACTGTAGATCACTTGTGCAAACAAATCCAACATATAATCACCCACTGTTCCATAAAATACATACTGCCAGGCGGGGGTGGTGCTTGCCTTTAATCCTAGCACTCAGGAGGCAGAGGCAGGTGGACTTCTGGGAGCTCAAGGACAGCCAGGTCTAAAGAGCAAGTTCCAGGACAGGGAGGGCTACACAGTGTGTGTGTGTGTGTGTGTGTGTGTGTGTGTGTGTGTGTGTTTGCACGAGTGCGTACGCGCGCGCTGTTCACTTTTTCTGTAAACTTACAACCAAATAAGAAGCATTTCTGATGAACTGTGGGTCCTCGGCATCATAAGAATGCATCTTTCATTAGAGGAGCTGCGTGCTACTCTAATGAATTTCAAGTTGGGATTCACATTGGGGCATAATGTGAATTCTTGTTCTGAAACAGCCTGTAAAGTTATATAACACATATAAAATAATTACAATGCTGTTCTAGCTTAAAATGGAGCCAAGCATGTAAGTGTGCTTGTGATTCTCAGCTGTAGACAGAAACAACACAGGGAAGCTCTCCTTTATTCAGGAAGTTCAGTGGTTCCTGGTACTCAGTGACCTGAACACTGAAGTGCAGAATTCATATTTCATAATTTCAGCCCTAAGTTTGTTAAGACGAACGAACAAAAGAGCAGGCTTAAGTTGACCCCGTTCCCAGGTGCAGGGGACTCAGAAAGTGGGAGACCAAATTTGGGGTTCAGATTCCATTTTAGAGAACCTGACTTAAGTTTGAACTCTAGGCCAGTACCTAGCATTAATTTCCAAGTTACCCTCTAACAAAACCGGAGCCTAGCTCCAGTTTCTAGGCTAATTGAGACAAGACTTGTGTCTCCAGGTTAATCTCCCCCAACAAATCTAGTGTTTCCTGATTAACCCTCCATCTAACAACCACCAATTAGAAAGAAATCAAAAGTTGAGTTTATGGTTCGGCTCCCAGCACCAGCCAATTCTGCTAAAGGCCACAGTAACACACCAATTAGATGCTTGCCAGGCTAGAAACACTTACCCCTCACTTGCTGCTTCCTATAAAACCTTGCCTCAATGAATATTCAGGGCTTTTTTCCTCCACCAGAACCATCCTAGGGGCTGTTAGCCAGAGCTAACTTGAATAAAGTCCCTGGTGTGAATTCACTGGATCAGCTCATGACTGCTCTTTCCGGGTTCACAAACACTTCCTGGGTACTACAAAAGTATGAAGCCTTAGGTCTGTAGCAGTTTGGGCTGGTGGTGAGGACAAACCTACAATCAAATTAAAAGTGTTTTAAGTGAAGTGTGGATCTGCTGTATCATAGCTACATTAAGGGGAAAGGTCTGATTCCACTCCAACTGATGCTGACACGAGGGAGAGAAGCAGCCAGCGGCATTTGACATGATATTAGTTACACTCCTGATGGTATGAGAAAAAAAAAAAAAACAAACAACAACAACAAAAAAAGCACCATGACCAAGGGGGCTTGCTGATGGCAGTTTATTTTGGCTTACAGTTCCAGAGGCATGACTCCATCATGGTGGAGGCACAGCATCAAAGGGCAGGCACGGTGGTAGGCTCAGGGTGCTGAGGGCTCCCATCTGTAAATGCCAGCACCAAGTGGCAAGCAGAAACTGAAGTGCTGCTGAGACTCTTTCAAAGCCTGCCCCTCGTGACAATACTGTCCCACGAACAAACATCCCCAAACAGGGCAGTAAAGGGAGATTAGTGTTCAGATGACCAAGACCATGGGGAACATTCCTCATTCAAGCTACCACAGAAAGGATTCTGTCGTGGGGGCATGATTAAAAGGGGGAAATTCGGCTGCCCACGCTGCCAGGACAGAGGAAGCAGCAGGTGCCTAATATGGAGGCACAATACAGACTGATGCCCGTGGGCACTTTGGGTAAAAGGGAAAGATAAACCTCTAACCTCTAACACAGTTCCAAGAACTCTAGTGTTACTACAAACAATGGGAAGTCCCAACTGAAGGCTGCTGACACAGAAAGAGAATCTGGCTGCACGTCCATATTAGATATCTTACTCCGCACGTGTGTGCTCGGGGTCACCTTGTGAGGCAGGGAGAGTGAGGAGCTGGAAGGGGGATTTCACTCACTCATACTGTCGCTCTAAAGTCCTCATATTTTTCTCTGGAACCGCCATATAAAAGACGAAGGCTTTCCAGGTAGTTTCTGTGTATTTTCCTTTCCTTTTCTTTTCTTTTCTTTTTTTTTTTTAACTTTTTTCTTTTTTTGTATTTTTGAGACAGGGTTTCTCTGTTTAGCCCTGGCTGTCCTGGAACTCACTCTGTAGACCAGGCTGGCCTCGAACTCAGAAATCTGCCTGCCTCTGCCTCCCAAGTGCTGGGATTAAAGGCATTCGCCACCACCGCTCGGCTCTCTGTGTATTTTTCTGAGTCTTCTTCCCATAAGCCATTCTGGCTTTTGGAGGCTTCTTGTTGATTCCAAGAATCCAAAGCAAAAACAAAACAAAACAAAACAAAACAAAAAACCAATAATTAGGGAGATGGAAATTCCTTCTCACCCCGGTCAGAAGGGCTGTCATTAAGGAAAAAACACGCAGAAGTCATCAAATGTTGGCAAAGATGGGGAAACCCCGAAGCCCTGGTGCTGGGAATGTAACTTGGTGCAGCAGCTATGGAAATCAGTATGGAGTTTCCTTGACCAAGCCAGCTCAGTCAATCAACAGGGTCTCAAGCAAGGGAGTGAGGATGGAAAAAGAAAAACAATTAGACAAAATGACAACAGTACTGAGGCTGAAGCAGCTTTATTTCTCTCCAGCCTGCTTTTATATCCCTCTAGGTATATCCAAAATACATGGTCAGTTCCCAGATCAAAGACAAAGTAAGCAAGCCGAGTAGGAAACCAGGAGATCACACAAGAAAGTAATCAAGTAAAGTGGTAAGCAAAAGGATCACACAAGGTGATCAGGAAGGAAGGAAGGAAGCAAGGAGATCACATAAGGTAGCCATTCAGCAAAGTAGTGAAAAAAAAAAAAAAACATGGTCACGGTTTCTAATAGTCTTATGTGAGCCTACTTCCTTGTCTGAGCCAGTGACAAATGCTAAATTTCTAGAAGCGGCACCAAAAGCTCTCAAAAATTTTCTTAAAAAAAAAAAAAATTTTTATTGGATATTTTCTTTATTTACATGTAAATTTCTCCTTTCCCAGTTTCCCCTCCAAAAAACAAACAAACAAAAACAAGAACAGACCCCTGTTGCCTCCCCCCTCCCCATGCCTGCCACCCCACCCTCTCCCACATCTTGGCCCTGGCATTCCCCTACACTGGGGCACAGAACCTTCACAGGCCCGAGGTCCTCTCCTAAAAAGAACTTCCATATAATCTGGTTACCTCACTCTGGGAATATCCTCACAAGGAACAAAGTCTACTATAGCTGTACATCTATGCATCCATCATTGCTGCTGCACTGGCCACGATACCCAAGTGGAATCAGCAACCAAAAAGCCCATCAATGAATGAATGGAGACATGAAACGGTGCACACAGACCTTCACGTACACATGCCAAGCCAGATTCAGAAGGAAGAGTCCTGGAAGTACACAGCAGTCAAAGAAAGACCACTGGGGTATAGGGAGGGAAAGGTGGTGTGGGGGAGGGAAAACAAAAAGGGTTATTAAAGGAAAACCCTTCCTCTGTACCATTAGTATATGTAATGCAAGAGGGCCCCAGTATACTAATGACATATATTAACACTATATGTGCATGGGTTATCGTACTACCTACCATATTTTGCATATTATAAGCACACATAAAAAGAGAACTTTAAATAAAATGTCTTCACATATTGGTTAAAGATCTGTTTCTAAGCAGTTGCTTAGAAGGCCACAGCCATATAGCTTTGTAAATGTCTGCTTTTCTAATTTAGTCTAAGAGCAAACGCCTCCTTTAAGGAGTCCTACTGTAGTACCAGGAAGCATCCGCGAACCCCAAGAGACCAGTCAGGAGCTGACCTGATGTAATTGCACTAGGGCCTTTATTTGTAAGCTGGAGCTTGGGCTTAACTCACCGCCAACCCACAGGACAGTTTTGGTGGGGGAAACGCTCCAAACACTCATCAAAGGACAAGGTTTTAGAGGAAATGGCAAGAGGAGGGTGAGTGTTTCTAGCCTGGCAAGCGTCTAATGGGGTGGGGGTGGGGGTATTGTGACCTTGAACATAATTGGCTGGTGCTGGGAGCCAAACCAGAAACTTAACTTCTGCTTTCACCTGATTGGTGGTTGTTAGAAGTGCCAGGGACTGGCTTGTAACTGGAGGTGCATATTTGTTGGGGAATAGCCTGGAGACTGGTGCTAGACTCAGGTCTTGTTAGCGGGGAGGTAACCTGGAAACTGGTGCTAGTCCCTCAATTTGGGAGCAGGGTAACTTGGAGACGCAGGTCTTGTTGTTGTTGGGGGGGGGGGGGGGGAGGTAGCCTGGAAACTGTTACTAGGTACCAGCCTGTTAGTTAACTTGAGTTTAACCTTAAGTCAGGTTCTCTAAGATCTGGTCTCTCACTACCACATTACCTTGGTGTGTCCTCCTTTGTGTTCTCCTGATACCACCAGTGATTACATAACTACCCCAGAAGGACAACATACAGAAGAATAATTAGTGGAGTTCGGCACGAAATAAAAATGGAGAGTCGTTGGGCTGGTGAGATGGCTCAGCGGGGAAGAGCACCGATTGCTCTTTGGAAGGTCATGAGTTCAAATCCCAGCAACCACATGGTGGCTCACAACCACCCATAATGAGATCTGACACCCTCTTCTGGTACGTCTGAAGACAGCTACAGTGTACTTACATATAATAAATAAATAAATCTTAAAAAAAAAATGGAGAGTCGCTTATTCAAAAAGTATGATATCTTTTCAAGACCGCAACAGCAGAGTGCTAAACACAACACAGGTGCTTCCAAGTCTTGGGTCAGGTACAACTGCAGAGGCCACAGAACCTTGAAGCCAGTACTCACTCTGATGTTAACAGGACAGAAGTTGCCCCAATGATCACTAGATGCAGGTCTGTGTCCCCCTGCACCCAGAATGCAGAAACATCAGGTGAGTGAATGAGCAAGCCGATGAATCGAGGGAAGCAGTCTCCCCAAGACAGGATGTCATTTCCTGAGATTGCAGCAACAATGCGCCACAAACTAAGTGCTTAAAGGATCAGAGTCTATGTCCTCGTAATCCTACCGGCTTAAAGTCTAACGTTAAAGCGTCAGCAGGACCACACTCTCTCTGAGGGGTCTAGAGGAAACTCCTCCCAGAGCTTTCCAGCTGCAGGTGGCTCTGATCCTTTACCTTGCCTCAAAGTCACATCCCCTTCTTCCTTTCTCAAGTATTTTTGTGGATCCTCATCTCTTCATATAAGGTCACCAGACGTCAGATTTAATAATCCACCTTAATCCAGTATAGCTTCATCCTGATTACATCTGCAATGACCAAATAAGGCCATATGAGATTCTCTAGGCAGACGACAAGGAGAAGGACCACTATCAATCCCTTCCATCAGTCTGTACGACATCCTTCAGAATGCCTCTGGAGTCGTGTCTGCTAGTTTATGCTTACCAACTCATGTGAATTGCAATGTAATGTTATTGCCAACTCAGTGTATCTCAAAGGATACGCAAAACCATACATAAGAAGGCATGTATAATAAATGAAGTATCATCTGGGAACTGAAAACTTGGGGATGTGGTTAGGTAACCGATATCAGTCAGGGCATCTTAGGAATGTGAAGAGCATTCACCGCAAAAGATGAATGGGAAAGTGGGTGGAACTCAGAAATGAATGTTTTCTGCCTGAGCTGTGTGAATGAATGGCTGTGAGCTAGCTAGTGAGATATTCCCATTGGAGCATCAGAACCAAGGGCTCTCTCCTCCCTGGAGATGGGGTGGAGTCTAGGAGGTTAACATTTGCATAGATTGTCCATTAAGGACCAAAACAGTCTGACTTTATACATGGTTAGTAGCTTAGAATCATAAAGTTGTGTGTGTGTGTGTGTGTGTGTGTGTGTGTGAGTGCACACATGTGTACACAGTGGGGTAACTAAATAGTTCGTCTAGTTCTTTGCAGAATGTTCATTTATTCCTTGTTTGAACTGTTGGGGAAGCGGGGAGGGGGGGTGTTATGGTTTTGTTAAAGTAATTTCCTGTAAGAAAGGAAGAAAAGGAAGCCTTGGGCGATCGCTAATTTATGTTTAACTCTCATTTGATAGTGAAATAAGAGGCCTGTGAACCTTTCAACCCTGTAGGAACCCAAAGGAGTCGCTTAGCCACAGCTCTCTATCCTCTACCCTGAGAAGCAGAGATATACATTTGGCTTGGAACTTCCGATTGACCAGACAGAGTCCCTCTGTGAGCAGGCACACCATCCTGAGACGGTCTTCCACTTAAGCTTCTGCCGTTCTCCTCGGGCTGCCCTTGACGATTGGCCCACTAAAGTGCCTGGCTATGCTCCTCCAAGTGCAAGTGCAGGCAGTGCTTCCCTCTACCCCTCAACAGAACAATCTATAGTTGGGGGCAGCTGACCCTCCTCTCCCTCCAAGACCTGTCTCTCTGAAGGCTGTGAAATGGAACCACTCTGCTGCCTCCACACTGCCTGTGTCCTTTGTTTATGCTGAAGACACAAACTCAGGTCCTTTTGCCTGTATGGCAAGCATGCTACACTCTACGCCAACTCCTGGTCCCATAAATGCATTTTTATTTAGCAGACATTAATCTACTAATCATCAGAAAGCTGTGTTCTTGACCATGATTTGGCCCATTTAGGTACTTTTCTGCTGATGATGACCTTGGATGAGTCCATTTGGTCTAACAATGGTGACATACTGGAGGCTAACTTCATGAATAAAGGAGGCTTATTCACATTGTGGGAGACTGAAAGTCTAAAGAGCATGATCCTGTCTGTAATGAGGAACCCCTTCAGTTGTATGATCCTGTCTGTAATGAGGAACCTCTCAGTTGTATCACCTCATAGTGGGTAGAATGTTAAAGATGTATAGAAACAAGAACCTAACTAGACAGGAACCCAGAGGAAAGCAAAGATCTTGACTTGACCTACAAACACTTCTCACTAGGACCCATCTCTTAAAAGTTCCACCTCCACACTGAAGACCATGTTAAGTCTCCAGTGTGTGAAACTCTGAGGAACAAGCCACATTGAAACCATAACAGCCTTTCTCTGCAGTCAAACCAATCCATTCACCGATTCCAAATGCCAATGTCTGGTTTTAAATCTCTTTGTTTTAAAAGAATCATGTCTGTCTTAGTTACTTTTCTATTGCCCTGACAAAACACCATGACCAAGACAACTTATAAAAGAAAGTGTTTAATCTGAGTCCATGACTATTATGGTGGGGAGCATGGCAGCAGACAGACAGGCAATTAATTAGGCCTGGTGCTGGAGCAGAGTCTGAGAGCTTATATGTGATCCACAGCTATGAAGCAGGGAGAGGGGAGGGGGAGACAGACAGACAGACAGACAGACAGACAGAGAGCGCTAACCTGAAATGGCATGAACCTCTATCTCCAATGACACATCTCCTCCAAGGTCACATATGCCAATCCTTCTCAAGTAATTCATCAACTGGGGACCAAGCATCCAAGGCTATGAGCCTATGGGGTCATTCTCATTCAAACCACCACCTTTCAGAGCAGGAATTAGCTTCTTCTCCCCCATTATTAAACTCTTACCTTCCCTCACATCTCTTGGTAACACGATTCAATCTAGGTCACCTACACTGTGGTTTAATAAAGAGGGTAGACTGTTGGGTCCTACCTGCAGAGATTTAGATGAATATATGCGTAATCAAGGGTGATCCTAGGAATATGCTCTTTAGTGCTCTCTCAGAGCACTCTGATGATGGAGGGCTGGGTAGGGAGGACTTCCAGAGAAGCTGCTTTGGTGAGTGGAACTTCAGACAGTTTGAAGCTACAGACTCTCTGGACTAGGGAGAGTACTTGAAGGTATTCAGATCTGCACTGTTAATTTCCTCATGCAGAACCTGGGACCTGAGACTCTAGCACATCATTAATTTGCTGATACAGAAATTCATGGCCGGGTAATTAAGAGATGTGGCCTGGAGCTACGAAGTTATTAACTGGCAGGGCTGACAGCTGTGTCTTTTTCTGAGACCAGACATACCTTAGATCCCATAATGACAAGCCCCATAATCCTGTCCTGACTACATAATACACAGCTCAACAATGTGAGGATGGCCTTGTGCAAGGTGCTACTAAGTCGCTCTAGGCCTTGGTCTCATCAAAGTTAAGGCCTAGGTAAAATATTAAAGCCTAGATGGAATGGTAGGGCCTAGGTAACTGTTACCTGGCCAGCCTGTCATTGTGTGTGGTTACTGATATTATAAGGAAACTTTCTCATGTGTTGTTTCTGCTATTACTAGGAAACTTCTCATGCCCACGTTGATTTCATATTCTGTTATAGTCTATGCCCTTGGAAACCAATCAAAATCGACATCAGTAGAACTGCTTTGTACAGTTACCCACAATAAGCTTGGACCCCAATATAAGAAAGACATCTGCACCAATATAAGAAACTATTTGGAATAAGACTTCCATTTTGAGTATAGATTCAAGTAAACTTTAAGTTCCCAAGACCTCCCTGGGAACTGACATCCTACTTGGCAGAAAGAGACATGGATGTGGGTAACTGACATCCTGGTGGGTAAGTTAAGACATGAACGTTAGACAAGGCAAGTCCCTGCCACAGTCGAATACCCCAACCAATGGGAGCAGGATACGTGTACAGCAAAGACATGTTCCTAAGGAAACTCCCTATCCCTAAATCCTGACTAGAGAAATAATTTGACACAGATTGTGGCTTTTAGGCTTAAAAGCCCTGTGGGATCTTAACTCAATTTCACAGTTCAGCTCCCAAGTCTGAACCGTGGCCCTGATCCATCAGTTCTGGGGCGTTTGCTCAATAAACTATCCCTGTCTGACTGAGGTTGGTGTCCATGAGGTGACTCCTAGACCCCAGCAGTCAGTAGGCCAAGAGTGAAGCTCAACTCAGGGCTGTCGTGCAGGCTGTCTTAAGGTTTTATTACTGTGAAGAAACACCATGTCCAAACAATATCATTCTTATCATGGCAGGAAGCATGGCAGTGAGCAGGCAAACTTGATGCTGGAGGAGCTGAGAGTTCTACATCTTAATCCATAGGCAGCAGAGGAAGGCTGGAATCCACACGGGGCAGAGCTTGAGCATAGGAGACCTCAAAGCCTGTCCCCTACAGTGAAATACTTCTTCCAACAAGGCCACACCTACTCCAAAAGGGCCACACCTCCTAATAGTGCCTCCCTCTATTGCCCAAGCATTCAAACACATGAATCTATAGGGGCTTAGAAGGGGGACATACCTATTCAAACCACCAGACCAAGTAACATAGTATACAACATTTTCACATGACCAGACTTGATACAATGCTCAAAATAAACACATGTGTCTGGCTATATTTTGAAGTACTAACTTATGTGTCTCCCATTTCATTCATAATCACAGTCTGCTCACTCTCCATCACTCTAGGAGGAAGGGACAAAGAAACAGCAGGAGTAACCTGCCTGATTCCCTGAATGCCTTCCTCCAGAGCCAAACCCTTGGGATCAGGGAAAGTTCCAAGAGTAAATGAAAGGCCATAGCAAGAAGGAATACTGGCACTGGGGACTCAGGATTTTGGATAGAAGAAACGGACAGAGGGGGGAAACATAGGTCCTGAGTGACAGGGAAGCAGGGTCCACACCTCCTGGTCCTTGGATGTGCCTGGAAAGAAGGGACTCCAATGTTGGGAACACTCAGTGGTGAACCAGGTGCAGGCAGTAGTGACCACAGTTTACCAGGAACACCTCCCTATACTTTAGTGTCATGATACTCCTAAAATCATGGGAAAATCACAGGTTCAGGATGAGAGAGTCTGCTAAACCATGGGTCAAACATGAGCAAGGAGGACCCCAGGAAGGAAGCTAATTTTCCATCAGCTACGGGAAAGAGAACTGTGAGGCCAGGGTTCAAGCTGATGAAAGTCAAGCAGCCAGTGCTCATGGCAAAGGCTGTGGCTGAGTGTCCAGAACCACTTACAGCCAAAAGGAAGGAACTTACAGTACAGGCAAATACACGGCCAATGAGAACCCCTGAGCTAGCAGAAAAGAGGGCAGTGTAAGCTCAGATCATCTCCCAGCATCCTCGGGGCACACATGCTTAGAACAGCTGGCAGCACATTCAGATTCTGCTTCAAAAACTGTATGTCTCAGTGGTGCCTAGTGCACCCTCCTCTTGCAGAGGGCAGCAGTTCACTTCCTAACACCACATCAAGTAGCAGCCTATAACTCCAGCTACAAAAGTTTCAACACCTTCTTTTGGTCTTTCTGGCTGCCCACACACATGTATGTGTGTGCTCTTGCACACACTCACACATACATATGAAAATAAATATTTTTCAAAAAATCTAAATGTCTGAAGACCCAAAGTCTTTTTTACACTCTAGTGATCCTTGCACACTCTTTGCCCTTCTGGTGCTCAGCACCACACAACACATTTATAGAATCAGAAGACATTTGGCCTTGCACCTTCCAGCTAAGATGTCAAGTGAGTTTTTGGCTAGCTTTGTAATATTACTGAAAGGTGGTCCTAAAGTGGAATAGCTACCCATAGCCTTATACACTCAGGGATGATTGCAATCTCTTGCATGCACCCCACTGAGCCAAAACTCAATGCACTCTTATTTCAACTTTGCCTGCCAGGTTTCCAAAATGCCAGCAGTCTCCCCAGGGCTACCGTACACAAATGGGAGTGGGCCAGAGAGGAGAATGAACAGCACACCACAGTGATCCTTACGGCTTTTGGTTAAAACATCTTATTTTGCAAACTTTACAAAAACCCATGTTTTGTATGTAAAGAGATTGCTCAGCACACACTCGCTCACACACACACAATTGAGAGGGGCCCATGCAGGTGAACATTTCTGAAACTTACACTTTAAAAACAAGAGTGAGGCAGAGTTGGTGCACACCTTTAGTTTTAGCACTTGGGAGGCAGAGGCGGATGGATCTCTGTGAGACTGAGGCCAGCATGGGCTACACAGAGAAACTCTGTCTCAAGGGGAAGGGGAAGAGAAGGAGGGGGAGATGGAGAGGGAAATAGAGGGAGAGAAGGAGGGGGAGGAGGAGGGGGCGAGGAAGAAGAAGAGGAGGAGGAGGAAGAGGAGGAGAAGAGGAGAGAGGGGAGGAGGAGGGGAGGAGGAGGAGGAAGAGGGAGGAGGAGGAGGAAGAGGAAGAGGAGGAAACAGCTCACTAGGAGATACATCCCCAAAAGTTTCTAAAGCAAACCTTCTTGCATCTCGATTCATCCCGGGAAGATTGTTATAGATCCTGAAAGCAAAGCAGCCCACTCTAAGAAGTCACTCATCAACAGTCACAGGCTTACTACTGAATGCACCCTCAGCCAGGCATTGTGCAGAGCTTCAAAGGAGAAGTGGGGGCCCTTGTTCCAGAAGAGCCCACTGTTTGGCAAGGATCTCTCCCTAACCGTCCTGCCTCTGTCCCGCCTGTGAGACATGAACAGAAAACTTGATAGCATGTTAAGGAAGAGCTATAACTTCCTATAGATTTAATGGTGGAAGGGGGTGGGGACAGAGAAAAGTGACTGGGAAACATAGAGGCTATACCTCAGGAAAGTTCGAAGACGAGGGGAGGTTGCGCGTAAGAGATAGGAGTGCCCTTCAGCCTTCTCCTAGGGCACGATAGATCATCGTCTTCAGTGATTCCAGAAAGTTTCCATATGAGGATTGGCCAGATGTGTAAAAAGCACCTAGTGAGCAGCAGGAAGGTGGAGAGGATGCCCTCATAGTTCTGTAGCCAGAGGTGAGGAAATTCTTTTTTTAAGCATTTCTTTTGGGAAGGTCACCAGCTTAGTAGCCCATGCATGCCCCTAGTGGAATCACGCGGTACTACAGCTATATATGCATTTGGAGCACCACTCTCCGGCCATAAGCTCTAAATAGCAACGTTTATCACACAGAGAAATCTATGGACATTTTTATTAATGCATTCCTGGAAAGAGCTACATTTAATCACCTGGGTAGTCTGAGACAGTAAAGGGCATCTAATGGTGTCGAGTAAAGCCAGTGGAAGAGGTGTGATCCTTGAAGAGCCTTAGACTTGCAACCCTCCAAAACGGACTTTGACTAGTCAGTTTTGGCTGCTCTGTGCTAGCTGTTGCTGCCCTCTAGCGACAATATTTTGAAATGAAAACACTCAAACCTATGAAGTAATTTTCCTTCAAATATTTCTTTTATCCAGCCATTTCATTTATCAGTACACATACACGTTCTTTTTGTAAATATGTTATGACCAACGATGTGTGGCAGTATTCATGAAATAATAATGAAATGCAGTAAGGGAGAAAATCCAGCTCCATCCCCCAGCTCTCGGAAACAAACCAACTCACTTTGGGGAAAGATAGCCAGCATTAAATGAAAAGATTTTGATTGTAAAATTCTACATGGTAATATGAAATACAGGCTTGTCTTACTGAAGAAGGACAGAATGGGAGAAAGTAGTCCTGGAGGCACCTGTTGTCTCTGGTCTGACAGATATGGTGGAATAGCAGGGCAGAAGTACGGTTTTCTAGGCAGTAAGGCAATCACAGAAGTGAGGTAGAAGGAAGTGTGTGTGTGTGTGTGTGTGTGTGTGTGTGTGTGTGTGTGTGTGTTGGTGATAAGATCTTTTCTAATGCTTAGATCTGTATGAGGTACCTAAGCAGTTCTGAACAGAGACTGTGGTCTGGGTAAGAAAGACTCTAGAATATTGTGTTTGGGGGCTTATAGGAATATAATATATATGACCAAGGATTGATCCTAGAGTCTGGAGCATACTAGACAGGCACTCTACCACCCCAGAATTGTTTTAGTTGAGCATGAACTGAAAAGATAACCGCTAGCAAATAGAACGAACATTCCACACAGCAAAAGCAGAGTGGACACTCCTGTCAAATGCACATAGAACGTCCTCCAGAACAGAACATGTTCTAAACTATGAGAAAGCCTTCATTCAATAAGTCTAAAGGAGCCTAAGTCATGCAAAATATGTTCTCTGACAATGGTAGAGTACACTTTTAGAATAAGCTGAAATAAATAAAAACAAGAATTTTAAAAACTCTTTTAAGTATATGGAAATAAAGCAGTGCAGTCTTAAATAAGCAGTGAGCCACAGAAGAAAAAAACCCCACATGATGTGAATCCTCAAGCATTGTAGGAAAATGCTGCTCTTAATGGAAGTGTTAGAAATAGAAGTGTTTCCAGGTTGAAAAGGAAGGGCTGGAGATATGGCTCAGCGATTAAGAGCACTGTTCTTTCAAAGGTCCGGAGTTCAAAACCCAGCAACCACACAGTAGCTCACAACCATTTGTAATGACATCTGATGCCCTCTTCTGGTGTGTCTGGAGGCAGCTAAAGTGTACTTACATATAATAATAAATAAATCACCGGGCAGTGGTGGCACAAGCTTTTAACCCCAGCACTTGGGAGGCAGAGGCAGGAGGATTTCTGAGTTTGAGGCCAGCCTGGTCAGCAAAGTGAGTTCCAGGACAGCCAGAGCTATACAGAGAAACCCTGTCTCAAAAAAAAGAAAGAAAGAGAGAGAGAAAGAAGAAAAGAAAAAAGAGAAGAAAAGAAAAAAGAAAAGAAAAGGAAGAGACTACTATTCCAACTGAATTGTCTGGACAAGGCAAGCTTCACCTCCTGACCAAGAGGGTATGCTTAGAAGAGTGAACACACAAACACAGGAAGTGCATTTGGCATTTATTCTAACTCCGGTGGTAACTGGATCTGTTCCCTAGTCTGGAGTCCAGCCTCATAATCTTAATTAAAAGAACAGGCACACAGGAAATAATGAAAGTTGAAAGGGGTCAGTGTTGGAAGAAGAAAGAAGTCACTGCTATAGGATATCAAATTCCTGGAATGCAGCAATGGATTTTTGTGTAAACAAAGGAATTACTGGGTAGGTGGAGAAATAAGGCATTTGCATAAAAGTCTCATAACTGGGGAGAGATAAAAAGATTTCAACTTCTGTCCTAAACAGAAGTTTTCTAGTATTTGATAGAAAAATCTCACATTTGATATTTCTTTCAGAAGGAGCTAAATAAATGTACTATGGCTATAGCTCATGAGTAGTCATTTCACTGTTTACATTTACAGAACTATAAATCGATATGTAAAAGGACAAGGATGGCCTGGCAAGACGACTGCATCAGTAAAGGAGCTTGCAACCAGGTCTGACAACCTGAGTTTCTTCCTCAGAGCTCACATGGTGGAAGAAGAGGAGAGACACTGCAAGTTGTCTTCTGGCCTTCACACCTGCACTATGGCATGAGTGACCTCGCCCCTAAAAGATAAATGCTTTTCACAAAACACAAGAGACTCGGCAATTATGAACGTTTGGTGGTTTTGCAAAAGATCTGGGTTTGGTTCTCTCCTTCCACCATGGGGAGCGAGGGGGTCTGGGAATCCTGGTTGTCAGGCTTGGTGGCAAACATTCCTTTACCTTCCGGGCCATCTCTCATAAGAATAGCAATTCTCTCAAGATGATTCAGGTAATCAACATTTTCTAGACAAAGATTTCCATTTTTGAGAGTTGATAGAATTTACTCTACTCACATCATTCTTTATTTTAAAACACATTTGCCTTCTTGGATAACGAAGCAGCCACGATGAAAGTCTTTTCAAGAAAAGGCAACAAGGAAGCTTTATAACATTCCACTTCCCACAATAGTATGTCTGTTAGTGCTAATTTGTAAGTAACACTAGATTTTTTTGGAATCCTTTCTGTAAACTCAATCCATTTCAAATTCATTTTTTAAGAATTTTACGAGCATTGCCAGATTGGCGCATGCCTTTAATCCCAGCACTTGGGAGGCAGAGGCAGGCGGATATCTGAGTTCGAGGCCAGCCTGGTCTACAGAGTGAGTTCCAGGACAGCCAGAGATACACAAAGAAATCCTGTCTCGAAAATACAAAAAAAAAAAAAAATTCACGAGCATCACTAAAGAGAGTGTATAAAGTTTCCGGAGGATATCGTCTCATTTCATGACTTCTGCTTCATAGAATTCCTAATTTTCCTAAGGAGGAGCAAAGCGCAAGGGGACCATAACCGTAACAAACATGGCGGCCGAGGCTTCACAACAACCTACAGCAACCTAAATGCCATTCACTGATCGCAGTAATACTCTAGAGCTGGGTTGTTTATTAACGTCACTTCCTGTGCGCCGTAGCGGGGAGAAATTAGCTCCTCCGGTCGAAGCAGCAACTTTTCAATAGAGATCAGCCGCACAGGAGAATCCCGCTGATGGGCACCGAAGGGATGCGAACACTAGCGACATGGAGAGAGAATGTGAGACGTCTGTAGTTGTCGCAGTTGTGACTGAGCCTCGGTTCGCCCAAAGATACCGAGACTATCTCGAGAAGCAGAAACTCTTGGATAGACAGCACCGTGTGGAAAAGCTACGGGATGGCACGGTGGCGCTGCCGGTGCTGGCGGAAACCCTTTCTGAGCTGCATCTGCAGGAGCTGAGGAATCGCGTGGCCCCTGGCAGCATCTGTACGCTAACGCAGCTCCTGGATCCTCTTCCTTCTAAAAAGGCCCGTGTTTGTTCACCTGCTCAAAGACTGTGTCTTGAGGTGAGGCGTTGGGTAGAGGACCGCGGAGTGGCGTGGTCCGCTGAATTGGAGGCAGATCTGCCCCGATCTTGGCAACGGCATGGTGACCTAATGGTGCTTAGTGAAGACTGCTTCCAAGCCACGCAGTGGAAAAGTCTGGAACCAGAACTCTGGGAGACTGTTGCCTCAGCCCTTGGGGTTAAACGTTTGGCTAAACGAGGGCGAGTGTTACCTGATGGTACTCGAACTCCGTCGGTGACTCTCCTGCTGGGTGACCATGGCTGGGTAGAGCATATGGATAATGGCATCCGGTATAAGTTTGATGTGACACAGTGCATGTTCTCCTTCGGAAACATCACTGAGAAACTTCGAGTGGCATCCCTGTCCTGTGCTGGCGAAGTGCTGGTGGATCTCTATGCAGGGATTGGTTATTTTACATTGCCTTTCCTAGTTCATGCTGGCGCTGCCTTCGTACATGCCTGTGAATGGAATCCTCATGCTGTAGTTGCTCTAAGAAACAATTTGGAGATCAATGGAGTGGCAGACAGGTGCCAAATACATTTTGGGGACAACAGGAAACTGAAGCTCTCAAATACTGCAGATAGGGTAAACCTGGGGCTCATCCCCAGTTCTGAAGAAGGCTGGCCCATTGCCTGCCGAGTACTTCGGAAGGATGTTGGGGGTATTCTGCATATCCACCAAAATGTGGAATCTTTCTCAGGAAAGAATCCACAGGCACCTGGAAACAGTAACATAGAAAAAGAGCCTTATCCCCAGAAAATTACGACTGATAAACAGGGAAATGGAACTACTGGGAATTTCAGGGGGGAAGTCTCATCAGCCAGCAAACCAGAGTGGCAGAGATGGGCAGAATCCACAGAAACTCAGATCGCCTCTCTTCTTCATCAAGTGCATGGGAAACCATGGAGGACACGAATCCTGCATGTCCACCCAGTGAAATCTTATGCCCCCCATGTGGATCACATAGTGCTAGATCTGGAATGCCGCCCTTGCCCTCTAGTTGGCTAGAAGTGGTAGATTTAGTAACACAGTAGAGCCACATGAGTGGCCCTTAGTGCTTCAGCTAGGGCTGCGTTCTCACCCTTCTGTTTTCTAGTGACATTTTAAAGTGATTTGTGGTCTGAAAATGAACTCTAGATTGATCCAAAGAATTTTGTCTTCTGTTGATCACATTGAGAATGTATTAAAGTATCAGAGGAAAGCAATGTGACTCATTAAGATAGGATTCATCTGTGCAGACATGAATTCTGCATTTTTACCTTAGCTTTCAGTGATCTGGTCTTAATATTCATTTGGCTTTGGATTTATTTGCATATAGAGTTTCCTTGAATTGAACCACGTGGCTTTTTTTTTTCTAGTAAGTGATACAGTCATTATTAGAGTGAAATACAGTATTGGTCCCACAGATTACTAGCTACATCATGTGAAACCAACTGGTAAGCCAAGATCAAAATAGGGAAGCCAGTATCCATTTCTACAGATGTTTTGTAGTTTGCACTAAGTGACAGTGGTCTGCACTAAGGTGGCAGCCATGGGGACTTAGAAAGTACTAGGTTGGAAAAAAATCAGTGTGACCAAATTATGAACTCCAATTTGAATCATTAATGTGATGGTACTTTGTTACTGAGACTAAATTACAGAGGAAGGGACAATAAGTAGAGGCAACTTGAATTCTATAGCATTCCTCAGTAGAGTGTCTATGTGTGGGCGTGAGAGGGTATTAAATATTAGATCTTTTTATTTTATGTTAAAGAGAGTTAAATACTTCTCTGTCCCAATGCAGTAACTCATGCCTGTAATCTCAGCATTTGGAAGGCTGAGGCAGGATGATTTCTGTAAGTTTAAGGACAACCTCGTGGTACAGAGTGAGACCTTGTCTTAAAACCAAGAGTCACTTCTCTGAACTGTAGGGAATCTAAAGTTCTAGCCTTGGGCTGTACAATAGCTGTACAAAAATCCTAAGATTCTTATAGACCTTAAACTTTAGATTTATCTTCTTTCCCTGTTCAAGAAGCTATCGGAAGAGCTTGCCTTTTGTCACATGCTGTGAATAGGCAGTTGGTGTCAGGTGTAGCTGGTAGAATTCATTTCACAAAGAGTTGTTCAATCCTGAGTCCCACACAGCCCGGTTACGACAGGAAGGGAAATAAAGAGAGCTGGAAAGGCAGAGCACTGGTTTCCCACAGTATGACTTGTACCTGTAGTGGTCAGGTAAGCTGGTGTTGGTGCAGAGATGTAGCAGGCATTGCAAGGAGGCTGTTGAGTTTTCACACTGGAGATGTAGCATCCAGGTATGCTAAAACGGGACTACAGGACTTTTTATTTAGGAAATTCTTGAACAGCAACACTAGCCCTGAAAAGTCTTTCTTTTTCATTAAAAATAACACACACACACACACACACACACACACACGATGTCTAGAAGCAGCAGTAGCAGCTGTTGCTACCATAAGTAAGAAACATATTCCGCAGTTTTCAAACCATCTGATTATAAAACCTGAAGGCGATCTACTAGTCACTGCCATTGGCCACTAGGATAGATAATCGCTGAGGATCACACCGAGCTCTGTTTTGATGCACTTTGAAGCCCTGTGAGCTGGTTTGCCTGATGAAGGAGACAGACAACGGTGTCGTTTCTTCCTTGTCTTGCTATATAACCCGGGCTTTACATGTCTTGGGCATGCCTGCTTCTCTCTTTCTTGCAACAGTGGCAATAAGGACTGTTAGTGCCTTTCCCACTAAGCACAAATATTCAGTGCCTTCTATGTAATAGGTACAGAAAATAAAGGTCCATTAGGTTAAAGAAGGTCTTCTCCCCAAGGAGCTCACGACTTAGCAGAAATTACACAAGTCCTCAGTGCTGGGGTGGAGTAGCCGTCACACGATAACTTGCTGGACAGATGCAAAAAGGGGGAAGAAAGTTCTGACAAATAAATAGAAGTCTACGTGGAAGTGGTATTTGAATTGGGTGGGTGAGATTTTGCTGGGTGGGAAGGAGGCAGAGCTAGGCCCAAGTTACGGTGCGCCGGAAGTGAGCCACTGTGGTTTGCTTGTAACAGGACATAGTGATGTGCATGATGGCAATAAGACTGTTGTGAGCAGTGTCGTACTCAGCAAGCTCCCAAGGAAATGTTATCCTACGACCCCACTGCAGACACCTGCTTGTACCATTCCTTTCTCAGAGAGTCCTTCCTGGGTTTGTCTGAATTTTCATACTTCTCACTGCCTGGGTTCCTCTGCACTTGTGCACCAACAGCTTTCCATATTGGAACTAAAATGCTAACGATGCTAATCTGGGGCTTTAATACAAGGGAGATGAGTCAAGCACCACTTGGGGACTGAGGCATTGCCTTTTGTCATATGCTGTGACCAGGCAGTTGGTGTCAGGTGGAGCTGGTGGGATTCATGTCACGAAACATTGTCCAATCTGAGTCCCAGGTGGCCTGGGTTATATAACAATACAGGAAGGGAAATAAAGACAGCTGGAAAGGCAAAGCACTGGTTTCCTGTTATCCAGGAACTAAATGATCAAAGATGGGCTAGAAACCCCTGATTGGGATTGAAGTTTTCTGCAACAGTCAGGTAAGCTAGTGTTGGTGCAGAGATGTAGCAGGCATTGCAAGGAAGCTGTTGAGTTTTTACCCTGGAGATGTAGCATCCAGGTATGCTAAGATGGGATTATAGGACTTTTATTGAGGAAGTCCTTCATCAGCAACACTAGCCCTGAAAAGTCTTTCTAATCTTTTTTATTAAAAAAAAAAAATCTGCAACTCCCCAACCCCTGACCATGGCTACCCAAATCTGTTTATGCCATAGTTGGGATTTTTTTTTTCCTCAAAGATTTATTTGTTTTGTATATGTGAGTACACTGTTGCTGTCTTCAGCCACACCAGAAGAGGGCATCGGATCCCATTACAGATGATTGTAAGCCACCATATGGTTGGTGGGAATTGAACGCAGGACCTCCGGAAGAGCAGTCAGTGCTCTTAACTACTGAGCCATCTCTCCAGCCCCAGGTTTTTCTGTTTTGTTTTGTTATGTTTTGTTTTTTTGTGTTTTGTTTCCTTATAGGTAGGAAATGTTTCTTGTATTCTGAGTAGTGGACTAAATATCCTTATGACATATTTGACAGACAGTAGCATACAATATAGGAACCATAATAAATAAGCAACCACACAGCAGTGTGACAAGTAATAAGGGCAGATAATGAATCAATAAATAACAGCAGCATGGCAATGCTCACACCTAAAATTGAGACCTTTGAAATCAAGTGTTTTCATTTGCTGCTAATGCTGCCACCTACTGGAAAAGCCATGGAAATAAAAAATCCATCACAAACGGTGTTACTGGAAGACCATTCATAAATAACACTAAGAGCCAGCAATATACTGGGCAGTGCAGTAAAACAGTGGACAAAGCCAAACCAAACCCAGACTCCACGAACCTCGTAGTGGAAGACCAAATAGTCACACAACACTACATATAACCTTCCGTGTAATCCACAGTCTAGCAAGTCCTGGGAGGGAAAGTTCTTGGTGCAACAGGAACCTATGATTAAAAGCACACGACTTTAATTCCAGCACTTGGGAGTCAGAGGCAGGTGGATCTCTGTCAGTTTGAGGAAAGCCTGGTGGACATAGTTCCAAGACAGCCAGGGCTATGTAGAGAGCTCCTGTCTCAAAAAAAACAAAAACAAAAACAAAACAAAAAGCCAACAAGTAACAACAAAGCCCAACTCCTTGGAATACGTGATGATAGGGTCCAAGGAGCACAGGCGTGATGGTTCCAGAATTGAGGATAAAGTACACAGTTGTGGAGGAGGAGTCTGAGGGACTAAAACCAGTTTGAGTATATGATATGGAGGGGAAAGAATAAGGACTGAAGGTAAGAGAGGAATGTGGCGCAGTAGGTCTGGAGGCATACGCCTGTGATATCAGCATTTGAAAGGTGGAGGCAGGATGAGCAGTTGAAGACAAGCCTTGATTTACATGCACAATGCTAAATGAGTCCCTGTCTCAAGAACATCTAAATAGAAACAGACATTATTGGAGAATTTTAAAATGAAAATGTTACATGGCTAATACAAGTTTTACACATTCATTAAAATCCTAGAAATGTTTTTTTTCCCCCTCAAAGTCTCTGTAATCAAGAGTGGTCTCAACATGATCCTCTTAGCCTTCTGAGTTCTGGAATTATAGGTGTGCACCACCATATGCCTGGCTCCCTAGTGTGCTCTTAGCCTAGGAGATGCTTCAGTGGGTAAAGAATTCACCATGCAGTTAATGAGTTCAGATCTATAGAGTCCAGCATAGCACACACCTGTAGCCCCAGTGCTCCTGGGTGAATCGGGAGATGGAAACAAGAATCCCAGGAAGGCCACAGACAAGCTAGCCTGGGCTACTGGGGACACTGAAGACCTGGACACAAGGGAGACATCCTAACTTGTCCCCTGACCTTCACACATGTGGTGTGTCACATGCATGTCTACACACCCACAGATAGATCACACACACAAATATACTCCGCTCCCCCAATGATCATGGTCCTTTCTCCAACTGTGGGAAATGTGGCCAGGTCTCCACATTTCCCACAGTTGGTAAGAAGTTACTACTAAAGGAACTAGCCTGGACTAGTATGTGATGCATATGTTAATGTTATGCAAATACTGTTGCCCTCATAGATAATGAGGCCAACAGTTGGGATGTATTTCTTCTTCCATTTTCTAGAAAAGTTTGAGTACACTTGTTTATCTCCACACTATAACAGTCCACCCTGTGAACTATAGTTGCCTTGGGATCCCAGCCTGGTCAGCCTAGACTCTCCAAATCCAGGCCACAGGTAGACACTTTCTCCAGACAGTAGTAAATAGGAGTAGTTTTGACTCGCCTACATTGCTTTCCATGTCTCATAGATTACTGTCCTTCAGTGTCTATGACCAATGAATTAACCATTATGTCTAATTTTTTTAATACTATTTAGATTATAGTAACTTTTGTATATAAAATTTCTAGCTTTAATTGATTATTTGAGCGATTCATTCCAATACATACGTACATATCCTTTTGTTGAAACAGAAACCTGAACATGGAGCATGTAAGAATTTCATGCTCTAATAATTGAGAATGCTGATAAAGTAACTAGTGCAATATTAACAATGCAATTGAAATCTCTTTCTGATTAGGAGTAACCTGCAAGTTTTCTTGATCGTTGATCACACAATTTCAATGGCAAAACAGATCTCTGGGTTTTTAAATGTCGAAGCCTTCCAGTAAAAGGCAGATAATCGTGAATGAACTTAAGGCCAACACTGAATTTTGCATTCCCACATGTGCACTACCATTAGGTAGACAAATAGAAACAGATTGGTAGAAGGTTGCCCTAATTTCTATCTTTTAGTTATGTTTACTTTTAAAAGATCTAGGCTCACATAATATAAAAACTGAAGTATAGGTAACAAAGCCAGTTATGAAAAAGATGTCAGTAGCCACGTACTGTGATGAAGCAGTTCTCAGCCTCAGTCCGTGCTGATTCCCAACAATTCCAAATGAGCCTATAGCCAAAGGAGACCCAAAGGCCTAGCCTGTGTCCACCAGCAGAAGCCATGAGGGTATGTGTGGGGCTAAAGGCTCAGGCTGCCGGACCACAAGTTTGATTTTATGCTGGAGAGACATCGGTGTGTGTGTCTAGTCTTGCCATAGAGTTAAATTAACTTTCCTACCCTCTCACCAATAAAGTCTGAGGAGATCTAGGTAGTCGCGGTGTGCCACAGATGGTATTGTGTTGACTGGGCCAGACAAACAATAAATGGCATAATGTATGTCAGAGGAGATAATCCCCAATGAGACCAGCAGCCTGTTACATCAGTGAAAGACTTTTGACCCCAGAAGTTTGATTAAATGATACAGTATCTTCCTCATAGCAAAAACTAACTCTTGCACATCATCCAGTCATTTCACCAGAACTGTTCTATCACCAAAGAAGTACACTGAGTTCTGTAGGTCTCTGGTGTAAGCTACAACTTAGAAATCTTGGTTCTGATTCATAAACTGGCTGACAAGGAGACTGACCTTCTCAGTGGGATCCAGGGAACTTGAGGCTTTCTGGCTTGTCCAGGCTGCAGTGTGATTTAGCTCTGTTGTCTGGGACATTCAACCCAGGAGACTGTGGTAAGGGGAATTTGTGATAAGAATCTGTGGAAGTTCACAGCAAGCTCTAATGGGAGAATCGCAAGTGAATCACTGACCTACAGCAAGGTCATCTCTGCAGGGGACAGCCATACAGACAAGGAAAACAAAGTTCTATGCATGCTAGTGGGGACTATGCATCTTGTGGACTATTGGTGACTATACACCCAGCTTCCCATGACAAACTGGGTTTTATCAGAATTAAGTCAATCCATCACATCCAGAATTGATGATGTTGATCATTCAAGATAATTTCCACAGTCGGAGGAAACAAGAGGTACAGGAAGATGCTCAAACTCCCGTATCCTATATGTAAATCTTCCCAATGCCTGTCCCTCAGTTCAAGTTACAGACATTTGGGAGGGATGTATCCACTCTAAACACCGTCATATGGTACTGTGTTCCATGTACATAGGCTACTGTGCTTTGGGGGATGGCAAGTAGATGTAGAATTCCCACAGTGATAGCTTGAATAATGGCTTGGAATAAATTCATATCCTAATATCTGGAATTTACAATGTTATAATAAAGTAATGATATCAAGATAGGGAAATTGTCCTCGAGGACCACTACACTTACTAAGAGGAGCAATGTAGTTATTTAAGTGAGTATGGCTCCCATTTGTGAAGGATTAGGAATAGTGGCCTTGTTGAAGAAGGTGTGCAACTGGAGATGGGCTTTGAAGTTTTAAAAGCCCATGCCATTTGCAGTTAGCTCTCTCTACCTCGTGCTTGTTAGCAGATATAAGCTCTCAGCTACTGCTCCAGTTCCATGCCAGTCATGATGGTCATGGACTCAGTATCTGAAAATATAAGTCCCAACAAATGTTTTCTTTTATAAGATGTCTTGGTTATGTTGTCTCTGTACAGTAGTAGAAAAGTGATTAAGATACCCAGCCTTCAGGGTAGGAAACAGCAGCAATAGGAAATTAACACATCATCCCATCTCTCCTAGTAAGCCATGAGGGGAGCCCGTGATTCTCATTCCACCGTTGTGGGTCTAGAGGTCTTGGTTTGTAACATAGGAGCTAGTTCACCAAAATACATATAAAATTAATAAAATAAATAATAATAATAATAATAATACTCTTTAAACTTGCCAGGGCTTCTTGGAGGGTATTTATTTCTGGTCCCTTGTGCCAAGAGAGCAACAGGCAAAGAGAAGCCACATCCTAGTTGAGGTAACTAATTTGATCATGAAGAAGTACCGTCATGCTGCAAGGGTATGTTGTATACCTGCCACATGCATTAGCAGTATCATAAGGCTTTGCTACCCAATGCCAGGAGTAAGACAGTCAGCTTTCAGAATGGCAGAATATCTTCTCCATAAAAACACATGAAAATGTTCTCCAAAACTGTCAAAATGGGCTTTTTATGAACTCTGAAAATTCCTAAAGTCTTATAATAACAAAGCATACTTTTTAAAAAAAAAACAAAGTTAGATTATAATAAACAGAGAAGCGTTTTACATTACTGTACTCCCCTCACCTCTAATACAATGTTAAAAGGTAGTGGAGAGCCTAGGGCTGTTTCTAACTAGAGAAATTGCCCCTAGAGCAAGGCTTCTTAAACTTTTCCCCCTTTTGCTCAAGAATTTTTATGCAAAGTCAGTTATATAGCAATATAATAGAGGTCTAGATGTCAAACACTTTCTATATTAAATCATAAGAAATGTACTTAATTTTTAAGTTTCACATCTATTTTATCCTATTTTCTTTATAACTTCAAGCACTTAAAGGTTTATTTCCATAGGCCTTAAGAAATGGGCAGAAGTTATAGAACAATATTCCTTAACCCCCCACACACACAAAATAAAAAATTTTCATAGTTTGATAAGTGTGTCCTAGAAGTTAAAAAAATTCTTAAGTATTGGGGTGACCTTAGCTGTAAGTCACTACATTTGGGCTATAGAACCTGAAGAGGCCACCTTCTGTAACCAGACAGGAAACCAGTGGAGTGACAGAGACACCAACCTACCCACAAAACTTTCAACCCAAAATGTATCCTGTCTACAAAAAAATGCAGGCACAGGGAATGGAGCAGAGACTAAGGGAATGGCCAACCAATAACCAGCCCAACTTGAGACCCATGCCATGGCAAGCACCAATCCCTAACACTACTAATGATACTCTGTTATGCTGGCAAACAGGAACAAGTTGTCCTCTGAGAGGCTCCACTTAGAGTCTGACTCAGACAGATATAGACCTCCACAGCCAAACAGTGGATGGAGCTTGGGGACTCTTATGGAAGAATAGGAGGAAGGATTGTGGGCCCCAAAGGGGTTAGGAACTCCACAGGAAGACCAACTAACTTGGACTCTTGGGGCTCTCAGAGTATGAACCACCAACCAAAGAACATATCTAGGCCTCCCTGCACATATGCAACAGATGTGCAGCTTGGTCTTCATGTGGGTCCTGAATAAGTAGAGTGGGGTCTATCCCAAAAGCTACTGCCTGTCTGTGGGATATGTTCTTCTAGCTGGGCTGCCTTGTCTGGCCTCAATGGGAGAGAAAGCACGGAGCCTTGCAGAAACTTGAAGTGCCAGGGTGTGTGTGGGGGGACACCTGGGGAGGGAGCTCACCTACTCAGAGAAAAAGGGGAAGGAGGATAGAGGAAGGATTGTGGGAGGGGGATGACTGAGAGGGGGGCAGTAAGCAGGATGTAAATTCAATAAGTTAAATTTTCTTTTTTAAATTCTTAACACAACTTTACCATTTATTAAAAACAAAAATAAGTTTATATACTAGTGAGATTTTATTTTTATATAAAGAATTAAATTTTGTTGGGTGCATGAGATGGATCAGTGGGTAAGGCACTTGGCACTGAGAGGACTAAGTAAGACAGTTGCCAGGCTGACTCCAAAACACGCTACACACTGGACGTTTGGGAGAGTATGCCTAAGTTACTGTTTTCTAGAAATGAGAACCTGGATCCAGGAACCTATGGTCAGCCAACCACAGCTGCGGGTCACAAACCACCTTCAACATCTTTCTTAGACTGATTTTACACTTGGCAGTCCTGAGAATTCAGCTTTGCACAAATAAAGCATAAAATGGCAGAGATATGTTTGGAAGCATTTGAGAAATTGTTGAAGTTCTGTCCAAAGATCAAACCAGAATTTACTTAGTCACTTTCTTATGAAACACAAGCCAACAACTCAGTGATGTTTAAAGCCAATGGCTCCAGCACAGTGTAAGGCAAAGGCCAGAGCCGGGTTGGTGATACTTGCTGAGGAACAACTGTAGGAAAAATGCTCTTTGGGTGGTTTTGTTGTTGGTTTGGTTTGGTTTTGGTTTGAGTGGATTTTTTGTTTTTAGTAAGTAAACTATTGTATTTAAGATAAAAAACCTTTGTCTATCTAATAAAAATGATGTCATTCATATTCTCAAATGTGAGCCCAGGTGTTTCAAGTTATGGCATGTGCCACGCAAAACACACGTGTGTGCAGCACCAAAGTTGCAGTGAAGTCCTATGAAACACACAAATGAGCCCTTCCAGAAACACCTGTCTGGCTCATTACACATTTGACTTTGAATTAATGTTTGGCCATTCCATGTTCAGAAATCTCTCACTGTTGCCAAACATTTTCACAATCTCATACCTCAGGTATGCAATTCTACATGGGGTGGTGACCTACAGTTCAACAAGATGGACTCTGGGGTGTTTCACTATTAGATGGCATGCTGTAATTCATTAGGCAAGGAAGGCCTGCTGTCCTGTTATTCACTAGGGGTTTTTAAAAAAATCCTTTCCTGCCAGGCGGTGGTGGTGCACACTTTTAATCCTAGCACTTGGGAGGCAGAGGCAGGTGTATTTCTGAGTTCGAGGCTAGCCTGGTCTATAAAGTTGAGTTCCAGGACAGCCACAGCTACACAGAGAAACCCTATCTCAAAAAAAAAAAAAAAAAAATCCTTTCCCCATTGTATCGTAATGTCACTTTCATCATGAGTTGGGTAACTATATGTTGGACTTTCCTTACATTTTCTTGTTTGTATTTCGAGACAGGGTTTGTCTGTGTAGCCTTAGTTGTTCTAAAACTCAAGTCTGTAGACCAGGCTGGCCTGGAACTCAGAGATCTGCCTCTCAAGTGCTGGGATCAAAGGCTTGTATAACCAATGCCTGGCTTCCCTACATTTTCTATTCAGTTTAATAGGTTTAGTTACCCTTAGCCATGCACCACACCATGTGTCTTCATTATTATACCTTTGGACTAGGCCTTGATAGCTTATAGAACAAAAGGGGTGGGGATAAACAACTTTAATCTCAGAACTCAAGAGGTAGAGGCAGGAGTATCTATGTAAGTTCGAGGCCAGCCTGGTCTGCAGAGTTAAGTTCCAGG
>NW_022196913.1:97114237-97130051 GCF_008632895.1 Mastomys coucha
CAAAATGTTCTTTCAACTTTATTCTTTAAGATGGTCTTAGCTATTGTTGACATTTCCATGTTCTTATGAATTTTAAAGTCAGTCTGCCCCCTTTTAAAATGATCCTATTAAGATTTGTTTTTCCAAATTGAGGATATTTTGAATCTAAAAGGTTTAAATCTTTACAACACTCAAGTGTCTAACCTCAAAACTTTTATTCCACTCAAGGCAGCTGTGAAATGAGAGGTAAGCATCAGAAGTTCACCCTCTAGGATCCTAAATACGGTGAAGGGCTGCATACATCTATCTACCAGTGGGTACAGAAATATATCATGTCATAGAACAATGGGCAGTATACTATAAGAGCATACCACCTAGCAGCACTGTGTTTGCACAACCACGAAATGCCCTAACATTTCTGAGCCTTGTGGGATGCATGATCATTTATCCGTCTACTGTGATCTTCCCTCCCTGACACGACCTTCAAGTAAATATTGGCTGCATTCTCCTCTTCAGAAGTCCCTCCGCTGTCCCATTACAGTTGACTGCGATCCTAGACTAGCATAGTGTAATCATTTTCTATTCTAAAATGCATTGAGCTCCACTTGATGGTTACCATCTGTAACAAATTGAGTATCTATACCATACTTCTAAGCTATAAACAGAATATTGGAAAGAGTGTTGAAATAGCATAGTAACTCCAGTGGATATTTTTCCTAAAATTTATTCATGACATACCATACTAAGTACTTGTAACATTTTTTCTTGTTTTATTTTCAATATTTTTGTGGTGGTGATGATTGTTCCCTAGCACATGCTAGGGAAAGTGCTCTAACACACACACACACACATACACTCCCCAGCCTATAAATTATTTTAGTTTGCTACGTAGCCCCAACTGGCCTCAAAGTCACAGAGATCAGTCTGCCTCCTAAGTGCTGGGATCAACATCATGTGCCACCACACTCAGCTTGTTTTAATTTATCTTTTTGTAAAAGTAAAACACAAAGCCAGGTGATGGCACCCGCCTTTAATCCCAGCACTCCAGAGGCAGAGGCAGGAGAATCTTTGAGTTTGAGGCCAGCCTGGTCTACAGAGTAAGTTCTAGGACAGCCAGAGCCACACAGAGAAATCCTGTCTGGGATTTGGCACCCCACCCCCAACCCCAAATACCATCAATTTATTTTTAGGAGAATGACCTTATACTCTGGAAAGAGAAAACTATATACTGCAAATCTGATTCCACCACCATTGCCTAGTTCTGTGTTCTTCAACCAGACAGCAAAGGTTTGATCTGGATGATGTGTAATAATTTCATTTCTCATTTTCATGGTCTTCTGTCTTCCAGATGAGCACGCTGAGAATGAGATAGGTAAGTTATCCAGAGAAGTGGGCCGGCAAACTGTGAAGCACATACAAAGTGCTCAGCAAATGCCTACTAAGGGAAAAACCAAAAGTCAGGAAATGAGAGACTCAACATTTACTCCAAACACCACTGTGACCCCTGCTGTTTCCCTTGTTAACTACAAAAAGTCTGTTTGGACTTACAAAACCAGAAAATGTCAACACTTGCATTTAGATAGGCATATCTGAATTTTCCTTTCCTTTCCTTTCTTTCTTTCTTTCTTTCTTTCTTTCTTTCTTTCTTTTCTTTCTTTCTTTCTTTCTCTCTTTCTTTCTTTTCTTTCTTTCTTCATTTTGAGACAGGGTTTCTCTGTGTAGCCCTGGCTGTCCTGGAACTCACTCTGTAGACCAGGTTGGCCTCGAACTCAGAAATCCACCTGCCTCTGCCTCCCAAGTGTTGGGATTAAAAGCGTGCACCACCACTGCCTGGCAAATTTTACTTTAAATAAAAGAGAAAAAAATTAGAGACTTATTTTAAAGCAATTTCCAAGGAAGTAGAAGTTATAGTGCATATTGTAATTATGAGTTCCCACTCTTCTTCTGAAATTGGCATCATCCTATTGGAAAGAAATACATAAGACCTTGTTGGAAGGGGCGGAGGGAGGGAGGAGGCTTGATCCTGATTGCTCGATCCACCTAAGGAAGCCAGGGTACACTAGTACATTTCCTTTTTACAGCCTAGAACCTTTATTTTTTTTTTCTTTGCTTGACAAGGCCTGACTGATGGATATCCAGAAAAAAGCTAACTCAAGTTTTATGCATCCTACTTTTAAAGTATGTTTAATTCTAGAACTTGGGAGGCAGACACAGAAAGAGTTTGAGGCCAGCCTGATTTACAAAGCCAGTTCCAAGCTTGAGGTACACAATGAGACCCTGATTTAAAAAAAAAAAAAAAAAAAAAAAAAAAAAAAAAAGCAAGCTACTAAGAGGCATTTGAATAATTAATGACAGACAAAAGGCTTTTGAATCATTAATGACAGTGTCATCTTTGAACACAGGTATTCTATGTATATTGTTTATGAATGAGTGTGAATATAGGCAGCACTGGTCATAACCAACGAGATAGATGAGTATTAGTTTGTACTTCCAGATCATATTTTATTCTCTATTTTTGTATGATAACAATACAATTCTCCCTCTTTCCGATCACACTTTTACTTTAGTGTTTCTGGGCCCTTTTCTCTGTAATAGCTTCACTCTTTTGACTTTAATTACACTTAGGGGATAATAAGAGAGGGCTGAGAGGCTAATTTAATCCCTTGGGTTCCCTATGTAAGATTGTGTCATTCTCTCACTAAGGTTGCTTTCCTCTGGGAATGTTGTCATAACCACAATGTTAGTCTCCAGCTATGCAGTTTAGGAAAGTTACCCAGAGTTACTAAAGAGTAGATCTGAAGAGTATTACAATAAACCAGAGAAAGGACAAGGGCGTCTTGAGTTAGGATAGTGACAGCGGCTATAGGAAGGATATATGACTCAGTTACAGAATGGGCTGTGGGTTAAAAAGAAAAAGCAAAACAAACCAAAGTTTTAAGCTTTAAGATAGCATTAAGTTCAATCTCTGGTTTTGATTTGGTGTTGGTCTGGGACATACACAGCCCCACCTCTTAGAACCTTTGTGATCTTGCAATTCATTTTATCTAAACCTCAATTTCAACCTTGATACAATAGCTAGACCAATACCCGTCTTAATAGTTGATAGAAAAGCTTTGGTAAAAGGAAACAGTGGCCCACAGTGCCTTGTATACAGATGGAAGAGGGGAAGGTGAGCAAACAAAATCCAAGCCACAAAACTGCAATAAGGACACTGGGTGGAGGTGCAATGTTTTCTACTGCAAACATCTTCACCCAAAGGGTTCTGTTAAAGTCTGATAATTTTATTTACAGACCTCCTCCCCCTGCGGGAGTGGGGTGGGGTGGGGAGGGAGGTCCAACTTCTGTAAACTGGCTTACGCGCTTTGAGCTAGGAGCCTGAGTCAACCAGGCTTTCTGGTTTGCTATTTTGTGTTCCTTAAACCAAAAACAGCTAAATCTACAGCTCAGCCTCTGACCTTACACCCTTCATTTGCCAGAGAAGGAACAGAGTAACGACAGCCAGGCCATACCAATTCCACTGATTGGCAAGGAAGTGCGGCGGGAGAATGTTCTCATCAACTCTGATTAAGGATTATCCAGGACAAGGATAAATCAAAGAACTCAGAGTGGTCTGGGTTCTTGCTCTTAAGTCAGGCTTCTAAGCCATTAATAAGATGTGCTCATGATCGTCCACAGGGACAGGAAGGGAGATGTGTAAACAGATGCGAGTGTGCTTTTCTTGGCAACGCCTAGCAACTCAAGGCCAGTGCCAAGTCTGGCAGTGATCGCCCTGTGCAGCCTCGCAGGTTATTTCTCCAGCCATTCCTCAGACCTAGCCTCTGTGGGTGGGGAGAAGCAGGTAGGCAGGGCGGCGTCCTCTGGCCTTTCATCTCTCAAGCAGCAGGAGGCGAGTTCGCGGGAGAGTCACTGGGCTCTACCGGACACCTAACCCCATCGGTGCGCAGGAGCCCACCATCCCATGCTCTGAGCACGCCAACGCCGAGGGGCAGTCACTCAGAGGCGCGCGGGCGTCCAGCTGGGGCGCGGCGGCCGGGTGACGCGAGCGCCACCCCGCGGCGAGGCGCGCCGCAGCGGGCGGGGACCATGGCAACGCTCGAGGCTCGCCGGGCCGAGCGTGCTGACGTTGCGCGGCGCGCCGGATTGTGACGCAGGCCGCGGCGCGGGCCCCGCGTTCTCGAGTGACCGCGGGCGCAGCCTCGGGGCCTCGCAACGGCTGCAACGGCCGAGGCAGGCGGGGTCAAGATGGTGGCTCCACTGGCGGGGGAGGCGCTGGAGGGAGGAGGAGCCAGACCCTAGCCGCCCGGAAACACCGACGCCCCGAGGCCTCCCGGGAGCCGCGGCCGCCGCCCCCAACTCCACCGAGGGACGCGAGCGGGCGGCGGGGCGGGCCGGGACACAGGACAGGAGGCGGGCGGGGGCGGAGCCACTCTCCTCCGCGCCCGCCGCGGCCCCGGGCCTCCCCCGCGCCGCCCTGCCCGGCCCGCCCAGCCCCGGTGTGGCAGCGGCTCATGGCGGCGGTGGGGCCCCCGCAGCAGCAGGTGCGGATGGCCCAGCAGCAGGTCTGGGCGGCGCTCGAAGTGGCGCTCCGGGTGCCTTGCCTCTACATCATCGACGCCATCTTCAACTCCTACTACGATTCCAGCCAAAGCCGGTTCTGCATCGGGCTTCAGATCTTTTTCCGGCTCCTCGGTAAGGACCGCGTAGGCTAGCCTGCGGGCCAAGGCGTGCCCTGCCCCGGGCGGACGGGACCGGCAGGGCGCTGGTGGCACGCGGCTTTGGGGAACCACGGTCTGGTTCCCCAGGAAGATTTTTGGTAGGGTGCGGGGACCCATGGTACCCCGTGCCAGCGTTGACAGCGGAGTGGTGCTGGCGGGTCTGTGCCCTGTCCAGTCGGCACCTGGATGGGCGAGGAGAAAAGCACAGCTGTGTGAGCATGCGACTGTGCCTGCTGGTTTCTCTTGGGGAATGACTGCTGTCTTACCGCGTCCTATGCGACAGCCCTGGAAAAACAACTGTCCGGGTCTCGCAGTGTGTGACCTTGGACTCTAGCCAAAGCTTGAGCCCCCCCTGTCTTCCCATTTTCACAATGCAGAGTATGTTGTCACTTCAGTGTCTTGGAGCCTACCGGATTGTGAAGTGTTGGAGGTAAATGGACACACAAGCCATGACAGTTTTGAATGTCAGTCCTTGAAACCATTTCCAAAAGTCACCGCGAGGAAGGTTATACTTATAACGAACCCTAAATTCTTTCTATGAATAAATAATGGGTTGAATGTGACTATGAAAACTTGGCCCCAGGGTGATGAGACATCTGCAGGAGATCTAGGAAGATCAGTCTTCATTTCATATGGATTGAGTACTCAAAGTATTTTATATTTCACTTTCTATTTCTTTCTGTTCTACATCACCAGAGTGAGAAACATATAAAGAAATCTTTTTCTGATAATTACAGCTTGGCAGATTTTGTTGATGAGATCATTAAGATGAGTTTTTAGGTGGGTCTTTGCTATTGGAATGTTGGGGGTTGGGGGTATCTGGTAGTGAGGCCCTGATCAAGACCTTCAGAAGTACAAGCTTTATTCCCACAGAACAGGAGTGTCAATAAAGATGCAATTTTCTTCTTAGCAGTAACCATTTTAACAGGTTTTACCTAATCTGTCAGTCACTTCTCAAAGGTGGATAGTGTTATTTATACCTCACAGGTTGAAGAAATGAGATTGTAGAAGTTGTTTGGATTTTGTGCACAGCTGGTGTTTGCTAGAATGTTAAAAAACCCTTCTGATTTCAAGGATGGTTTACTTTCGTTCTTCCTCAGTGTGTTGAAATGCGGAACAGAGCGCTCGCTGTATTAACCAGTAGTGCTCACCTTAAAGTTAACAAGAAAAAAAAAAGTGGTGATTCTCTGCAAGGACTTAGAGTAATCTACTGGGGACACATGCTAGCCATTCTGCATTCCTTTATTAAAGCCACTGCCACCATTCTCTGTCATAAAATTAGGGCTGTGTGTGAGAGGAGTATGCCTTGTCATCTCACAGATAGTGCGTATAGCCACTGCCGTGAATGTGTTCATGGCATAGTAACTGCAGAGTTAGCAACTTTTGGGGGAGCTGGTGGTTTAATGCATTTCCTTTTGGAGTACTCGGCACTAGGTAGATCCAAAGAAAGGAGTTTTCTTTAGTTATTTGTAGTAAAAACATTTAAGAAAGTAATTGTTCCCCCACCCACTCTTCATACTTTTTCTTCACAGAAGTTTTGTATTTGAGAATTTCACTAAGAGCTGCTGGTAATCCATTTAACGGTCTGTGGTTTTGTTTTTTTCTACCTTTATAAAGACGGTATTGTCAACATAAAAACACAACCCATCTCAAATGGGAAGAGATAGCTTATTCTGAAACCAAATCTGAGTGACTGTGGCCCACAAACACTGATTGAAGTTACCCCAAATTCCATGTTCCAACATAACAGTTGGATAAAAGTTTTTATAATACAACACTTTAAAAAACATAAGTGGAATGTTACCATAAGTGGAATGTGCAGTAGGTGGTTGAAAGCAAAGCCAAGGTTCCTGCCGTAGACCCAGGAAGGTGCTCTACACCTCTGGCTATTGGGAGCCAAGGCTTTAAGTTAGTATATTCCAAAAGGGTTTTATTAACATAGTCACTGGATGCTAAAGATAGTCCAAGGTAAATTGTAATTAGGCACTGGACCTGCAACATTCCAACCTGTCCATGGTCAGTGACGTTCTAATCACTCAGTCTTGAAGAGGTTTCATTTTGAAGGTGCAACTTCTTTTATCTTTATCATGGATGTTTAGGACAATAAATGAGTTAGGATAAAAACCCTTTAAAGCATTTGATTGTTCATGTGTTCGCTCTTTGTATGATCACTTTTCAGAAAATATTTTAATGCTTCAGTTATATACTTTAGTTATATACATATACTATACATATACATATACTTCAGTTATACACATATAATGCTTCAGACTATACTTTGTTATAGGTATTGCATCCTTTTGAAATCGCCAAATATTTATTTGAAAAAAATTTATCTCAGAATATTGACTCAGGTTTTAAAGAAAAATTGACCTCTAAATTCATCATCTAATGATTTCCTAAATTGAAGCTGAATAGTTGTGCTAATTTTTTGTAAGAATAAAAACTGAAGAAAGTTTTGTGATTTAAGAAAAATCACCTTAAATGAAAGTAGCAGCATGTATGTGTATGAAAGATGTGAGTGGAGATTGGTTGGGGACTGGTCATAATTGACGCCTACGTACCTCAGGATTCACCCAGCACCCTTTGCAAAGATTGCTAGTTGGATGTGTCAGTGTCTGCAGCGTTTTCCCTCTGACTAAAAAATGGTTCAGCAACTGTGCTTTCGTCTGGTGTCAGACCAGTTTGAGATTTCAAAAGCTCAGAAAATAAAGCCTTTCCTTTTAGAGATATCAAGAAAACCATAGCAGTATGTACATGTTTGGGAACATAAAATTATTTCATAGGTTGTATTAAGACAGTAAGTGAAGCTCATCTCACAAGAGCATAATGCCAAGTTAGCAAATTTAAAGACAAAAAAAGATGCAAGCATAGAAACATGTTTTAATAGTATTACTCATATGGTAGCAATTGATTGACGTGGCAAAGGATTCTAACTATAAAAGAAAACTGAGAAATTACAAATACAATAAGTTTGAGTATTTAAAAATAATTTTTAAAAATTTTATTGAAAATCTCTTTAAAATGACATTGAAAGGAAACTGTTTATATCATGCATATGCCCTTTAGAAAGAAGGCTTTGCCTCCATAGCATAAACTTCAGGTGGCCTGTTAGGAAAAGTAGTTCCTAGCCTCACTGCTAATGAAAGAAATAGTTTATCTGTTAGTTCAGTGAAGAATGCAAAGTGTGATTTAAAAGTATTTGGCACAGGTGTTTACCTATTTGAAGTAGGCAGATTTATATATAATTTGGCAAGCCATCACCTCTGTATAAACCATTCGGCATTATCAACTGATTCTGACTAATTGTTTGAGGCAGGATCACATGTAGCTTATGCTGACCCTAAATTGAAGATGAGCTTGAGCTTTTGATTCTCTTGACTCTACCTCAGTATTGATGAGATTGTAAGGTTGTACCACTGTAGCTGGTTTTAAAAGATGCCAGGGATTGAACCCAGCTGTCAGGCGTGATAGGTAGGAAAGGTTTCTTGCCACCTGAATTATATCTCTAGCCATCAAGTGATATTTACTATATACCTTTTGATTCACAATTCTAGTTGTAAGGACTTAGAAATTATAGTTATACCACATTATGAACAAGGATATCCACTATAGCACTATTGAAAATAACAAAACAGCAGACTTAAGACATTCTCTAAATGTGTGTTAGTTGGAAATCTCTTCATTGTAAAAGAATTGAGAATTTTCTTTGATACCGAATGAGATGATCCATTCAGAGGGAAAACCTGTGGTTTGAGAAAGCAGGAGTGAAGTGACTGTCTGGCAGGGGGCAAGACCCAGGGTCCTCAGCAGGAGCTCTATTGATATTTTGGACAGCATAAGTACTATCTACAAAGTACCATTTCTAGCCTTTTTTCTTGTCTCCCTACTTTCTGCCAGTAGCAACCTGTCCATCTAACACATACTTCGGTTGTCACATACATTCTGATCCTAGATATTTGTCAAGTGTTCCCAAGGAGGGAGGACTCTAATCCTGTTTGAGAACCATGGGGATGGACAAATAGAGTAGGAATATAAAATGCGCAATTCAGAAATATACAAGTATAATAGAAACTTGGTAAGTTTCAGAGGTAGAATTGAATTGAGGTTCACAGAAGTAAATATGAAGTACTTAGTGATATTTACTTAATATGGAAAAATTGCTGGCTCCCTTCTTATCTGTATGAATAATCAATTTATAGAAAGATTATAAATTGGATTTTTAGGATTAAAAACCTTATAATAAATCAGCATCTAAAAAAAAAAAGACTAGATGTAAGCCTGGATATTACTTAGAACCAACAAATAATTTGTTATTAATTGGACACAGTAGGAAAAGCATCCTGACACCATATCGTGTTAGTCATTGTGTGGAGACAGAATTCCTAAGGTTAACTTGCAGAGGGAAAGGTTTATTTTGACTCCTAGGTTCAGAGAGTTCAGTCTATGACACCTGATTAATTGATTTTGGGCCTGTGGTGAAGCAGAGCATTATGACCAAAGGTCATGGCAGAGAAAGTTGCTTGACTCATGGCAGACAGGAAGCACAGAGAAGCAGGAAGGAGCCAAGACAAGCTATACCTTTAAAGGCATTCCTTTCAAAATCCCACTGTTCCCACCCCTACCGCTGCAAGGGACCAGCTGCCTCCCGCTAGGTCCCGTCTCCTCCATTCAGCAGTGAATTCATTCATGGATTAATGCATTGTTGGATATAGAACTCTAATGATCCAGTCATCTCTCTCATTACCTGCCAGGTACTAAATCTTCAACATAGCCTTTTGTAAGGAAGTATATTTGTCTAAACCGTAAGAAATGGACAGAGGGTAAAGTGGCCTTCACAGAAGAACCCTTCCTTCCTTTTTTTTTTTTCCTAGAAATGGAAGTACTCTTTAATCAGTAGTCAGGAAAAATTTCCTGACCCATTCTTTGTGTTCCTCTCATTGCTGGAATGCAGACAGAATCTGGGGAAATGTCTCTTTATTTGTCCATTTATGACAAAGGACCGACAGAGTTAGAGGTGGGTGTATAGGGCATAGTGGACTGAGGAGTGTCTGCCCTGTCAGGTCTCCAGCCTCTGGAGCTACAAAATGAAGGTTTCTGGAGCCTTCAGAATTCAGTCCTGCTGGGGTTTTGTTGTGTGGGCGCTGTTGGTTAAATGGTCACCTCTGGCTTAGCTACTCAGTTTATCCCCCTCCTTAGAAGTAGGAAGGGACCAAAGGGGAACCAGAACTTTGAGGCCTCTGATCATTTTTTTTGGCTGTTATTTCTATAACAGTCTCTATCCTGAGAATATTCAGAAGCTCCAAACTGTCAGCCACTGCATTCCTAAACAAGAGAGTCTTTTTTTTTTTTTTTTTTTTTTTTTTTTTTTTTTGGTTTTTCGAGACAGGGTTTCTCTGTATAGCCCTGGCTGTCCTGATACTCACTCTGTAGACCAGGCTGGCCTCGAACTCAGAAATCCGCCTGTTTCTGCCTCCCAAGTGCTGGGATT
The DNA here is from genome assembly GCF_008632895.1 of Mastomys coucha. Taxonomy (NCBI): domain Eukaryota; kingdom Metazoa; phylum Chordata; class Mammalia; order Rodentia; family Muridae; genus Mastomys; species Mastomys coucha. The sequence goes on from NW_022196913.1 coordinate 97,124,423, forward strand.
AAAGGCGTGCGCCACCACCGCCCGGCTAAGAGTCTTGTTACTATGGATTCCACAGCTTTTGGAAGTTGGAAGTTTGGAACCTGGACGAGGACTAGCCATATAGATGGTGAAGACAGAGAACAACAGAACTCAAATGATTACACCTTACCTCTTCAGACCTGGGTTTAGTAGTACATGCCTTTAGGCTCAGTACTCTGAAAGCAGAGGTAGGCAGATCTCTGTGGGCTCAAAACACCTAGTGCTCTAAGAGAGACCTCTCTCTCCAAAAACCCAAACCACCACCTCTTTGGGGCTTGGCTTTTAAAATCCATGTTCACATATGGTAATGAAATCATACTTGTTAAAATTCAATTTCATGAATAAAACAAGCTATGATATCGTTCTTGCTGAGTTTTTTTTGTTTGCTTTTTGTTTTGTTTTTACCTAAAATGAAGGTTTGATAGAATTTTGCTGTTTTGAGATAGGGTCTCACACAGCTCAGCATGGTACTTATGCCTCAGTCTTCAGGGCTTGTGCTAAGTGCTACAATGCCAGGTTTAGAAAGTGTTTCTCTGTAGTATAATTTATTTGTCAAGTATGCTAACAGATTAGCATCATTTCACAGTAGTTTTTTTCCCTGAATGTCATTGCTTAGGACTCTGAAGTAAAGGAGTAATTAATGTCTTTTACTACTTTGTTTCTTTGCCTGCTTTTGAATGGTTTAAAGGTACTTAGGGATCTGGAGAGGTATAAATGTAATTTTATTTCCTTCTAAATTTCAGTCATAAGTTTGCAGAAGAGTTAGGAATGAATGGACTTTTAAAGAGTTTGCACTTTGTTGGGGGCACACCTTTAATTTTAGCCTTCTAGAGACAGGGAGGAGGACACAGTGGAAGGCTAGTTTGGACTACATACATAGCAAGTCCCTTCTTCTAAAACCAGAGTTCATGCCGTGGTGTGTAAAGTGCATGGATGTACTCCTTCATTTCCTGTTATTGCTTCTTGGGTTTGGAATTCTAACTGAAAAGGTCCTGAACTCTTTGGCACATTCAGTTCATATATGAATTCAAAGTTCCTGAATAGATTTTGATACTTGGTTCTTATACTGGAGTCGAGGACTAAAATTCCCAGGTTATGGTTTAATTCTGTGTCTAAAGGTGGCGTTTTAAAAGAAAGCTCCAATGAAAAGTACCCCTGGGTTTCCTTGGACCCTGAGAAAAAAACCTCATGTCTCAGCTGTGGACTGCAAAGAAACCTGCCCTATTGCTTCCCAAAGACCACCAGAGAGAACATTTCCTCGAGACTTCTTAGCTGGGGAGTTGGTACTTTTTTTTTTTTTACAGTAAAGTGAGAGTTAGTTCTTCCCATATTTCATAAGAACATGGTTACAAAAGATCTGTCTATAGCTTTTGTGTAGGAATTACAAGTGTATGCTACTTTTGGAGTGTTTACCGATTTTACACTGAGAATATAATTTACCTCAGGGAATAGTAGTGTGAGGCTAGGGTTGACAACCTGTGCCTACAGTCCAGCATGTGGGAGGCTCAGGCAGGTACAGGTTTGTGGCCATTGTGAGTATACAGATAGTGAGGTCCTGATTTGGAGGGAGGGAAGGAAGATCAGATTGCTTGTTGGGCCATTGTAGTGGCAGTACCTACCCTCTCCTACCATTTCCCAGTTGGTTCATTTGGTACATAGAGCAAATGGCTCTTGTTTTTAAACAGCATTCCTAACAGCCAACCCATCACTCAACTTGAGTGTATAAGTAAGATTCAGAGAAAAAGTTACTAGGATTAAAAAAAAAACTATTAAAGGTCAACTAAGGTCATGACTAGTTAATGGTGAGGTCTGATACTCTGAATGGCAAGTTGTCACTCAGCATTTTAGAACCTGCTTTACTTTCTTTCTTTTAAGTGGCATAAAGTAGAACTCAACCTAGAAGAGGAATGAGGCTTGGGATATTCCACGTAGAAAGAGGTAGAGAGCATGTGGGTATCGTGCAGCCTGAGGTAGCACTGCTTTCCTTTTCCAGAAACAATGCTCCAAGCAAAAAGTGGACTTTACTCAGACTTCAGATGTGTCTTCTTTTTTCTTTTCACAAAGAACCTGGTGTTTAGGCAGAGGGTAATCCCTTAAAGGAACTAGCCATTCTCCTTTTTAGATATGTGCAGGCTGTGAAATACAGCATTCTTCTTTGGGGCATACGGAAGGAAAGCTACTCAAGTACTTTTGGCTTCCTAGCTTTGTCTCTCCCTGTCAATTAGTTTCTTACTCAGGCTGTATTTTATGATCGTTTTTTAGGAGCATAATACATATGGTACTGAAACACTACCCCAGTAAATAACCTTTCTTTGTATAAAGCATTGTGCAATCCATTGATTTATAAGGCAGGGACAGAACTATGTAATGGAGTGATAACTAGATAATTACAAACTTGAGTATCGGCTAGATAATTACAAACTTGAATATAGGGTAGTATACACTTGGTATGTGTACACTAGTTATGTCCTAAAAGTTCTGTAGGTATGTTGTCTGAACAGCATATGCTGGATGGCGCTTGATAGCAATCATCAGACCATGTACAGTACTTACAGGGAACAATGGGAATGATGCTTATAGCCAGCCATCCTTTAAAACATGGTTCGGTTTTCTGAAGATATGATGTTTGTAGGAAAAGGGAACTTGGAAAGCATTTCAGAAATGCAAAGGAGTGTATTGGGGACCTGAGTTGGAACCCTTAGAGAATATGCATATCTAAGAAAGAACCTGCTGAGCTCAGCTGGAAGAAAAGGAGGTAATAAGGTGAAGTATAGAAGTTCACCTTGTCTAAAGAACACTTGATGAAAGGATTCTGAAACCAAGTAGAACAAGCCTGTCAGTCTAGTCATTTCCATTCTGAATAGTGTTATTATTTTGGTGGAATTACATTAAACTTTTTAATGATTATGAAATTACATAGGAAGTGTTCTTTTGAGTTTAAAAACTTATCAAAAAGTGCATGTATATCATTACAGTTTTGTCCTGAAGATAATTTAGTAATCTCATGTATAGATGCATATAAACCATGATAAGCAGAATTACTTTAGAAACCAGAAAATAAGGGGCCAGGTTTGTAAAAATGTGTTTAGTCGGTCTGGTTTGCATGGATGTATATATACTATGACAAGCAGAATTACTTTAGAAACCAGAAAATAAGGGGCCAAGGTTTTAAAAATGTGTTTATTTGCTCTGGTTTAGAACTCTTGACTTCTCAAACCTTTACTGCCCTGTTAGCCTGAGTCGTCTTGAGGTTTTACAACTACAAAAAATAGCATAATAAAGGGAAGAAAGTTGTAATTGCTGGTATAAAAAAACATGCTTAAAAATATTTTATTTGAATACCCTTCTCTCTTTTTTCCTTAGGTATAGTTGTATCCAGTATTGTTCTGATCTTGTCACAGCGATCACTTTTCAAGTTTTACATGTACAGCTCAGCCTTTCTATTAGCTGCAACTTCAGTGTTGGTGAATTACTATGCTGCTTTGCACATTGACTTCTATGGTGTCTACAACATGTCAGCATTTGGAATTGAGTTGCTTCCTCGGAAAGGGCCCTCACTGTGGATGGCACTCATCGTTCTGCAGCTAACCTTTGGAATTGGATATGTCACATTACTCCAGATTCAGTCCATTTATTCACAGTTAATGATTTTGAATATCTTGGTTCCTGTACTGGGCTTAATCACAGAGCTACCATTACACATCAGAGAGACATTAGTTCTCATGTCTTCCTTGATTCTCATATTTAACACACTGCTTGTCTTGGCAGTGAAACTTAAGTGGTTTTACTATTCTACTCGGTATGTTTACTTGTTGGTGAGGCATATGTACCGAATTTATGGATTACAGTTATTGATGGAGGACACATGGAAGAGGATTCGTTTCCCAGACATACTTCGGGTCTTCTGGCTAACAAGAATTACAGCTCAGGCTACAGTGTTAATGTACATTTTAAAGATGGCAAATGAAACTGAGTCCTTCTTTATTTCTTGGGATGATTTCTGGGACGTCATTTGCAATCTAATAATTAGTGGCTGTGATTCTACACTAACTGTACTAGGCATGAGTGCTGTAATTTCTTCAATAGCCCATTATTTGGGCCTTGGAATATTGGCCTTTATTGGATCAACTGAAGAAGATGACAGGCGGCTTGGCTTTGTAGCACCTGTTTTATTTTTCATTTTGGCTCTTCAGACTGGTTTAAGTGGGCTGAGACCTGAAGAGAGACTTATTCGCTTAAGTAGAAACATGTGCCTTTTATTAACTGCAGTCCTCCATTTCATCCATGGAATGACAGACCCCGTGTTAATGTCTCTCAGTGCCTCCCATGTGTCATCTTTCCATAGACATTTTCCCGTGCTGTTTGTCTCTGCTTGCCTGTTTATTCTTCCTGTCATACTCAGTTATGTTCTTTGGCATCACTATGCACTAAATACATGGCTGTTTGCAGTTACAGCCTTCTGTGTGGAACTCTGCTTGAAAGTAGTAGTTTCCCTCACTGTCTACACACTATTCATGATCGATGGCTACTATAATGTCCTCTGGGAAAAGCTTGATGATTATGTCTACTTTGTTCGCTCCACAGGCAATATTATCGAATTTATATTTGGAGTAGTGATGTTTGGGAATGGGGCCTATACCATGATGTTTGAGTCAGGAAGTAAAATTCGGGCTTGTATGATGTGTCTACATGCATATTTTAACATCTACTTACAAGTAAAAAATGGCTGGAAGACATTCATGAATCGTAGAACTGCTGTTAAGAAAATTAATTCACTTCCTGAAATAAAAGGGAGTCACTTGCGAGAAATAGGTGATGTGTGTGCAATCTGCTATCATGAGTTTACAACGTCTGCTCGTATTACACCGTGTAACCATTATTTCCATGCACTCTGCCTTCGGAAATGGCTATACATTCAAGATACTTGTCCAATGTGCCATCAGAAAGTGTACATCGAAGACGATATCAAGGATAACTCAAATGCATCTAACAACAATGGATTTATTGCACCCAATGAAAATCCAAACCCAGAGGAAGCTTTAAGAGAAGATGCTGCTGGATCTGACCAAGAATTGAATGAGGAGGACAGTACAGACTGTGATGATGATATTCAAAGAGAAAGGAACGGGGGGATTCAGCACGCAGGCGCCGCCGCAGCAGCAGAATTCAATGATGACACTGATTAAAGTAGCATTTACTAATCATTGAGGTATTTGTTTAAAATTCAGTTCATCCAAAATGGAGTAATATGCTTCACGTCAGTGTGTAACCAAGCACAAAAACAGTATCGATGTTGAAACTGTGAATGATTTTCCGTTTACTGTGATGTGCTACTGTAAATATACCTCTTTAATTACTTCTGGTCTCTTTGGTGACCTGTTTAAATTTGTGTACATTATTGTACATAGAATAAAATGTTTTCACGTTTTTATGACAAAATTTGAACAAATAACTTCTTAATAGAGATAATGATCATACGGTGCGTCAATTGTGCCAAAGATTCCTCCATGAAATTAGAAATATATCTAATGCTGGACTCTAGTTTTTCCTTAAAATGAGTGGGAAAATGCAGAATAAAGGAACGTTAGTGTAAAAGACAAGGAGATAAAAT
>NW_022196913.1:97130338-97242876 GCF_008632895.1 Mastomys coucha
ACTTTGATATAAACCAGGACGTGCTAAGTCTTCGGTAGAAGCATCACTGTGTTTGCAGTGAGAGCATAAAACTGTCCTTTCAGACTTCTGATATTACACAATAAAAAGGTTGTCATTGTTAACTAAAGCGTTTAGCAGCCTAAACAATGCTAATCTGACTTTATGGGTAAAAGCAAGGTGCAATGTATACTGCTACCTCTTTAACGAACTACTGGAAAGATTTCCTTAATAAAGCTCACAGGCTTACTATGAAATTCCACATCATAAAAAGAAAACACAAATCAGGAAAAAAATATTTTAATGGTGTTGTTATATAGTGTGTTGGCTAATTCCAGTGGATCTTCTTCTCTTACTGCTGACATTATCTCCAATATTTGACTAAAACAAAAGACAAAGGATCAACTTACTCAGAATATATTGTTAGAGGTATGTAATCACTTTTCCTATGTAAACATGAGAAGATCTTATACTAGTACCTCTTCTAAGGAAGTCTAAGAGTTATTAGCTGGGCAGTGGCTTTAATCCTAGCACTTGGGAGGCAGAGGCAGGCGAATTTCTGAGTTCGAGGCCAGCCTGGTCTACAGAGTGAGTTCCAGGATAGCTAGGGCTACACAGAGAAACCCTGTCTCGAAAAACCAAAAATAAATATATAAATACATAAATAAAATGGCTTATTAAGGTTGTCAGTAATATCCGTAGGAAAGCATCACCAATTACTGTCAACTAAGATTCTGGAGTTAAGTTGAATATAAAATTATAGGGTCATGTAAGTACACCACTAATGTAATTATCCTAGAGGGTAGGAGTCTTTTAAAACTAGATTATAGCACATTTGTTAACTGGATCATGAGCATCTTAAAAGTGAAATACATACTGCACATAAAACAGGTTAAGTAGGTACCTTTTTTTCTTTGGATTTAGTTTTATTTATATTTATTTGTTTTACTATTACTAGTATATTTTATATTCATAAATAAAATATATATACATATATGTATATATATATATATGTATACTATATGTAATATGAATAAAATGATGGTATTGGAGAGAATAGGGCCAAAAATTTGAAAGGCACTGCTTACAGACCTAGTCTCTAATGGGCAGGAAAGAATGTTTGTGTGCATGCTAAATACATGACAAGTGGGCTGGAGAGATGGCTCAGTGGTTAAGAGCACTGACTGCTCTTCTAGAGGTCCTGAGTTCAATCCCCAGAAACCACATGGTGGCTCACAACTAACTATCTGGAATGGGATCTGATGTACTCTGCTGGGTGTTTGAAGACAGCTACAGTGTACTCACATGCATAAAATAAATTTTAAAAAATACATGACAAGTATAGAAGGTGTGGCTGTGGGAGGGGCTCTAGGCTTATACTCAGAGCCGAGAGAAGAGCCCAGAGGCCCCTCATTGTTTCTTTGCTCAAAATGATCAACAGTAGTGTATTCCTAGCAATATCATCTGTTTTTATACATGGATTAGAAAGTAGTTCAAATTAAACCTTTAAATATCCCTTGTCATGAGCTTTTTGTTCTCTTTATGAGGATACTAACTGAACACTCAAAATAGATAGGAATGAGGATTTATGATTAGCTGGGCCTTTAGAAGTGTTCTCAGCGTGACATAAACATTCAAATGCAGTTTGTGCAGTGAACTCAGACTGCATTCGTAAGTGATGCTGCTGCTGGCAGAGGGTGGCCACGGGCATGGCTGCTCTGCTGAGACTTGGCCAGCAGAGTCATTTTCTGTTCAGGTTTGTTAGTGTCACCGTGCTTACTAAAGCACTCTGATTAGTAAGCCAGTCAGTCACCCAGCAACCTAGACAGTATTTCTTTATTCAGTGGATTTTTCTGTACTTTGAGGAATAAAGCTGCAGTTATTTTTAAGTATAGCATTCTTGGGTATTGTGACACTTAAGCTTGTTTATTTTTTCAAGTGTGTGTGTGTACACATATGTACGTACATGAGTGCAGGGACCAGAAGAATCAGATTCCCCAGGAGCTGGAGTTATAGGTGGTTGTGAGCTGCCTGATATATGTTGCTGCGAACATAACTTGGGTTCTCTCCAAGTACCCTTAATCTCTCCAGCTCCTACAGTGACATCCTTATACGAGGCACAGGTATTAGAGTCTTAAAGTGTCTACCCTTTGCCTTTCAGTATTGAAATGACAAGCAGTTAACTCTTGAAAAAAAATGGACATAGACATGGTGATTCACTTGAGAGATAGAAGCAGGGGGTTAGGGATTCAAGCTTGTAAGCTGCTTGGGCTACAGGAGACCCTGGCTCAAACAAAATCGCTATTCTCTTGCTTTTAGTCTCTTTGGGTCATGATGAAATGTATACTAGCAAGGCTAGCAAACAAAAGCCCCAAGGATCTGCTCTCACTTTGCTGTCCCAGATTTCTCTTCCACGCACCTCATCCTACTTTCTGCTACACTAAGTACATTGTTTCCCTGATACTGCCGAGGCACTTCTACAGGCTGGCTGGCTTTGCTCAAGGTGTTTGTCTTTATCTGACCTGACTCCCAGTCATGCTTAGTGAACAGTAAAATTCTACAATGGCAAAGCCTGCTTGTTCTTAGTGCCATCTGGGCAGACAGTTAGTTGCTAACTGGAAGGTCCCAGTCATAGTGACACCTGTGAAGCAGCTTATTGTCTTAGACTTTATCTGCTTGTCTGCTCCAGGGAGCAGAGGCTCCTTATCCAAAACTCCTGCCACAGTTCATCCCATGGGTGTGTGAGCACAAGAACAACGGCTTCTCTTAGCTAGCCTCAATAACTTGCACCTCTCCTGGCCAAATGTGTTTCAAGAAATTTATAGTCTAAAGGAAAGGAAGACCTGCAAGTAAATAGTTAAGATGGAAAACTTAGTGGAGCATAAGTTGGCAAAAATTATAAGTAGCAGAGTAGATGTACCTGAAATGTTGACATCCTTTTAGCTTGCATATGCTGATTTTCCCAAGTTCTGCCATTTAGCTAACTGCAGTTTTAAGCCTGCATTAAAAACTCCTTGAAATTTTGTCTTGCAGATTTATAGGTAAAGCCAAAAGCTATGAGTTTTCAAAGCATTAAGGCACTACAGAAAACATACTTTGGCACTACACCCTCCAAGCGGTGCGTTTGCCAAGTGGTGTGGCAGAAATAACAGTTTCTTGTCTTTACTGTCTCACGATCTCTAGTATCCCCTTAAACTGGCAAGGACTTAGGAGAAATAATATCTTCTAGATGAGTCTGCAAATTCCTCCATTCAAAAAAAAAAATGAAAAATATTTTAGCAAGCAGTACAAAGAGTCCGTGCCTCAGGCTTTATAAAGCATCAGTTCAAAACTCTTTGCCAAAAACCAGCATGTTAAATAAAAGAAAACCCAAAGGTGTATATAAAAGGACACTCAATTGACTTCTCTGCCTGCTGAATCTTAGATCTGGCTTATACTCTACTTATTACAAAAGTACTTTTTTAAAGGCACGTTTCAAGACATTACACTCTTAACGATCTGTGATTTTAAACTTTATATATGTTAGAGGCAAGCGCATAGTGGCAAACCACACTAGACCAATATAATCTAGACTTACTGGCTGGAGGATGGCTCAGCGGGTAAGAGCACTGACTGCTCTTCCAGAGGTCCTGAGTTCAACTCCCAGCAACCACATGGTGGCTCACAACCATCTGTAATGGGATCTGATGCCCTCTTCTGGTGTGTCTGAAGACAATGAAGTATACTTATACAAATAAATAAATAAATAAATAAATCTTTTTTTAAAAAAAAAACAAAACCATTTTTTAAAAAATAATAATCTAGACTTATTCTGGATAGGTGCCCATTAAATAATCTGACCATCTTTTCCTGCCTGCCCAGAGTCTTCACATCTGTCGACATATGTCCTACTCTAGACTCCTGCATTTGGGGGGCAAGGGTGTGAGGAAAGGACATGCAACCACTTGTCATCTCCTTGTGACATTTAGAGAACTACATTACCTTCCCTGGTTGCTGCTGTTGTCCATCTTTAATATGCAAATAGCCCCCAGGTCATGGTTAAAGGGCAGCCAACTGGTTATAAGCAGTAGCTGAAAGGTGCAGTAGAGCACTTCTGTCGTAAGCTTTGAGTCTTTTCCTTTTCCTACAAAATGACAAAGGACCAGACCCATAGATCTCTCACTGAGGCAGTAAAATCAGGATTAAGAGGATGGGAAGCTGGGAGATGACACAGCAGTTCAGGTGCACATATTTCCAAACCACTATTCAAATGCCCTTTGACTTGGGTTGAGTGCCAATGGATGCCTTATCACTAACCACAGTGCTAACTCCTGTGAACTGACCTGAGCCTGAGCAGATATCAGAGAGCTTCCACTCTGCCCACCATTCACTGAGTGGCAGTCAGCAGTTCTGACAACCGTGAAGTCCACTCAAGCAAAACAACTTACATTATATGGCAGGGCTCGTTTCTATCCTTTAAACAGTACCCATTTTCCCATTTCTTTTTGGTAGGAAATGAAGTTTTTATGTATTTTGATCCAGCATGTGTACTTTTAACTCCACACCAAGGTGCATCTAGAGTTAGGGGAAAAGGAGAAAAAGTGTTAAGGAAATTACTTTGCTAAATCATTTTCATGGATATCACACTGGTATATAAGGTAAAATTACAAAAATTAATGCAACAGAAAACAGTTCTAAGGAAAGCAAAGTCCTAACCTACACTTTAAAGACTAATTTTTTATCTATTCTATTTCCTTACTAAGTTGGCTGGTGTATGACATGCTTTGCGGAAAAAAAAAGACCTAAATGTAAGAACTCTCACTGACACGCTTCATTTAAGACTGCTCTGTATTCTACTGCATGTGAAAGCGTGGTCATGAATACTAGCTTGTTTCCCAGTGTTGGGAATACTAGGCAGATGCTCTGCCATTGAGCTATTTCCCTGTCATTTCTCTGCGAATAGCTTGCACAGTATAGAGGCATTGTAATGCCAGGACAGTTGCTTTTGTGACTGCCTAAGGAAATAGTTAATTTCCCTAGAGTGGCTCTGTATAGATCCTTAAAGTTCAATCCATTGGGTTACAAGGGGATATAGGTCAAAGCACCAGCTTTTAAACTTATTTAAGAGCTAACAATCTAACATCCTTACACTAAAGCACTTGATTTCAGTTGCTGCTGTTTGTTTCAGAGGGCTACAGAATTAAGCCACGATAAAGAGTATCTCAAAGCTCTTATTAAACCGCTTAGGGGACTCATTTCATTAAATAGTCATAAATACAGACTCTAGCTGGCACAGGTTCTGTCATCTTTTATAAGTTTTGAGGTTTGGAAAAACTGAAAATAAAAATAATCTGTAATTACTTTCCCATCAATAATAAACTCTAAAAATTTGATTCAATATGGAACTTGGATTTTTGGAATCTTCTACTTACCTGTCTCAATCATGAGTTTTTCACTAGGTATTGACTTCAGAACTTCCAAGTTAGCTTCAGTTTTCAGAGAGCTTGAAAACAGTATTTTAACATGATATTTAGTGAATATATCCTTACCCTTTACAGAACCCATGTTATGATCAACTTAAATCAACCTCTACTTTGGTCCCTTTTGTAACATTTAAAAAATACTATTTTTACTTATGTGCAATGTAAGTATGCACATTGCATGCACGTTGTATGTGAATGTCATGTGAACACACACTCAGAGACTAGTAGATCCAGGTCCAGTGAAAGGGCAGGAGGTGCACTTAACCACTGAGCCACCTCTCCAGCTCCAGGTACTTCTTTAATGTAAAGGGTTGATGTAACAATGGAGTTAGAATGTGGCATATTGAATATTCATGTTTTCGGGATATTTTTTTCATACTTACCAATTGACATTTTAATAAACTTTATTAGCATAAGTAAAGTTTTCAGTTACAAAAAAAATATTTGTATAACTTAGAATGATCAGGAAGCTGTTAACTTTGACTTTTTAAATTTATTTTCAGCCACTGTAACAGACTACTCCTGCTTCTACAGCCTCGCCGTCCTGTAAGAACAGGCCTTGCTCTGGGATAACGAAATGGCATGGCCATAAGTAGTGAAGCTTTTGTGGTTAGCACCGTGCAGCATCATTGATGGTTACCTTTTCAGCTAGGTTCCCAGAAAGAAAACATGGCAAGACCTAGCTCACCCACGACACAAGTGGGAATGGAAATGCTTTAGATTACCACCAAGTTTTAGAATGAAATCAGTATTGAAAGTAATGAGAAGTACTGTCCTTGTATTTTAAAAAATTTAATCACAAATTCACTGTAAAGACATTTTCGAACAATTTTAGGTCCGTAGCTAAACTAAACAAAGCAGAGACCACACACCCTCATATCCTCTATGCAAAGCACAGCCTCCCACAAACTAAATCCCAACAGTGATTACACGTGTTAGAATCAATAAACCCATACGGACACCTCACCCCCTCCGAAGCACATGCTGTAATGGTGGTCACCCCTGGCTCTCACTCTGTGGGACGGCCTATCTCTTACAAAGTAGTCTGACTGCCTCCCAATCCCATGCGCTGTGTGTATTCATCCCTCCTTTCTTGATCCTGCACCACTGATGTTTTTACTGTTCCTTGATAATCACTGCACCCAACGGCATTTTCCAGTAACACTAGTAGATAGATGCCTTTTAACTCAACCCATCAGAATAAAGCAAAACATGAAAGGAGACATGATTAATAACTTTTTAAGTGTTAAGTGACATAAATGTTAAAGGCCCAGAAAAAGAGACTAGCAAACATTTACCCAAGAAATATCCCAGAAGTAGGTGCCTAGAATGCAGAGCTAGGACAGGGAATGGGAACTGGAATGGTTTAGACAGAAATGATGACATACACAGATTACAGGTGACTCAGGGACGGGTGAAGAAAATACAAGGTAGGGAATGGAGGACACCCAGCACAGCCAGAGTGTGAAATTAAAGATGCAGACTGAACTGACACTGCTCCAGAGCACTTCCATGTACATTTACAAATCCCTACCCTACTTTCCTAGCAAAGTTCACAGGGCATCCTTCTAGAAAAAAAATAAAAAAGATCTCTACAAAAGCTGTGTGAGAACCTACTGTGGAAAAGTCCAGCTGTGATCTAACCTGCCAGGTGACTGACTCACCTAGAGCTTCCAGAAAGTTATTTTTAACAAAACTGTATATAGCCAAGGCTGTCCTCAGACTTGCCTAGTAGTGAGGCTTGCCTTTTCAATTCTTGCTTCAGCTTCAGGGTAAAGCATGTGCCACTATGTCCAGCTATAAGGACTGCCTGGCATTTGAAGAAAGTCCCCATCAAAAAAGACCAACCACGTGAGGGAAACAGACCCAAGATAAAAGCAAGTGTGAAGAGTTAGAAAATGACTTCCGACTATAGTGTCTTCAGACAGAAGGCGCTCAATCTGTCAAGACTATGCTAGATGAGAGAATTGCAGAGACAGAAGTGAAAGTTGGAATATATTTCATCTTAAAAAGTTGAAAATAGGGGCTGGTGAGATGGCTCAGTGGGGAAGAGCACCGACTGCTCTTCAGAAGGTCATGAGTTCAAATCCCAGCAACCACATGGTGGCTCACAACCACCCGTAATGAGATCTGATGCCCTCTTCTGGTGTGTCTGAAGACAGCTACAGTGTACTTACATATAATAAATAAATAAATCTTAAAAAAAAGTTGAAAATAAAGCAAATTTTAGAGGGTAATAAGGTAGAAATAGAAATTATAGAAAAGATATCAGTTACCAATTCTGAGTTGCCCCCCACCCAAAAAAAAAAAAAAAAAAAAAAAAAAAAAAAAAAGGAAAGAAAAAGGCTATTCCTAAGAGTGATTAAAAAGAAAAAGGGAAAAAAAAGAGAGGCTCCAGCTGTTTGAGGGCAGTACCAGAGTAGCAAGATGAGTGACCAAAAAACCAACAAAGTCTCCAAATATCAAAAGACGACTGAAATCTCATACAAACTAATAGACAGCCTACACAGAAAAGCACAGTAGGTCACAGGAAGGGTTGGGGCTGAGTGGCAATCAAATGTTACCAGCATTGAAGCCCACCTCTGGAGAATCAAAAGTGGGTTCCCATTTCTTTAATTATCCAAGCATACTTCTAAGAATAAAATAAATCTATTTCGAAATATGTAAAAATATTTTAAAAAAAAAGTTTTCCTGAACATTTTCTCAGTAAGCAGAGAGTTTACTAAACCAAATGCAACAGTGTGGTAGCTAACATCTGGAATGCCATCTCAGGAGGCTGAGGCAGCAGGAATAGTCAGGGTCAGCCTCATCCACACAGTTCACAGCCAACCTAATGTACACACAACAAAACCCACACCAGAATGCATAAGAACTCGAGAAATAAAACTATGGCGTTCTATCACAGTACAGACAGGAGTCCAAACAAGGGCCAGAACTAACACACTATTTAAATAGACTTCCTCATGGAAAAAACCAAGTAAGGCATTTGCATGGAGCTATAGAAAGCAATAATGACTCACTGTGTAGCCCAGGCCAAACTCTAATTCATGATCCTCCTGCTTCAGCCACCCCAGTGTTTAGATTACATCGTTAAGCCACTGTGTCTGACTGTGCTTCAAGTTTTGAAGTCAAGGAAATATATGCGGCTAGTTACTCCAAGAAATCAAAAAGTGGGGGCTGGAGAGATGGCTCAGAGGTTAAGAGCATTGGTTGCTCTTCCAGAGGTCCTGAGTTCAATTCCCAGCAACCACATTGTGGCTCACAACCATCTGTAATGAGATCTGGTGCCCTCTTCTGGTGTGTAGGCATACATGTAAATAGAACACTTTACACAGTAATTAAATAAATATTTTTTTAAAAGAATAAAAAAGAAATCAAAAAGTGGTACCTGAGAAGGGAGTACAGTTCACCACATGGACAGCAGGGAATATACAAACAATGACAACCACACAAAACCCAGAGTCCTCGCTGGGCAGTGGTGGCGCACGCTTTTAATCCCAGCACTTGGGAGGCAGAGGCAGGTAGATTTCTGAGTTCAAAGCCAGCCTGGTCTACAGAGTGAGTTCCAGGACAGCCAGGGCTACACAGAGAAATCCTGTCTCGAAAAACCAAAAAAAAAAAAAAACCAACCCAGAGTCCTGACATCACAATGAAAGGAAAATGAACAATGAAGTGGGGTCAGTATGGTGTGTGTTTAAGGACATAGACAAAGGGAGGTGTCAGAGCTACAAACATAAATGTTACACAGATGTACAGCAGCAGATACCCAAGCACTTGTCTCTGCAAAAATTGACTGGGATGGGGCTGGTGAATTGGCTCAGTGGGTAAGACCACTGACTGCTCTTTCGAAGGTCCTGAGTTCAAATCCCAGCAACCACATGCTGGCTTACAATCACCCATAATGAGATCTGACACCCACTTCTGGTGCATCCAAAGACAGCTACAGTGTACTTATTTATAATAATAAATAAATTTTTGGGCCAGTGTGAGCAGGGACTGAGCAAGTGGGGCTAACTGGAGTGAGTGGAGTTGATTGGAGCAAGCAGAGGACCTAAGTTCAATTCCTAACAGCCAGTTGAAGGCTCACAACCATCTACACAGCTACAGTGTATACTCATATAAATAAAATAAATGAATTAAAAAAAGAGAGAGAGATGGAAAAGCTTTAAAAAAAAAAATTGACCGGGATGGGGGCTTGCTTGGGGAGGAAGTATGGGTATATTGTTTGACAATCAATGTATAAGTTTAACTATTACTTAAAATAATCCTGGGACGTATCTATAGGAATCAGCAATGCCAACATTCTGTTGCCCTAAGAATTATATATGGTCACCAGTGATCATTGTAAAGGTAACACTGAAGAGGCAAAGCAAGCCAGATTCTATTCTGTAACTTACGATCACCAACTTCCTAAGAAAACAACTATAGAAAACGCTAACGTCTGAAGAAAACAAGGCCAGGACCTTGCTATGCTGGCTGACTGTGAGGAGGTCTGAGGGTTAGTGTGGAGTTACAGAGGAAAGGTCACTGAGCAACGAGCCAGAGGACAGGTTCTCACACTCAGGGTAACTTTACACCTGTTCCCTAACTTGTGTGGCCTAAGAAATACACAGATGACTGCCCTAAAATACTCTCTTCCCATGGCTAGCATGTGTGCAGCATCACATACAATGCTGTGAACATGTATCTGTGAAAAGCACTAGATAACCTGAGGACAAACCAGACTGCTGAAGACCTGATCTCAACACAAGTTGTTTCCATTATCAGAACACTGCTTAGTAATGTATAAGACTGAAAACAATCTACCATTCAATTTCTTCATAAGTAGTTACTAAAATTTCCAAAGATCAATGCAAAACATACAAACTGTAATAAAAATAAACTCTTAATGAGACAACTTAAAGAATCCAATAATAGGCCGGCGGTGGTGGCACACACCTTTAATACCAGCACTTGGGAGGCAGAGGCAGGCAGATTTCTGAGTTCAAGGCCAGCCTGGTCTATAGAGTGAGTTCCAGGACAGCCAAGGATATATGGAGAAACCCTGTCTCAAAAAACCAAACAAAAGAATCCAATAATATAAAAATTAAGGAAAACCAAAACAGTGTAAGAACGTACCAACCATTAAATCCTATATAAAGGTCCAAGTCAATCAAAGCAGCCGCTGCTTCCTTCGTACCATCAAATGAGTGCACCTAGGGATATATACATACAATTTTAATTATAATATTAAGATCCACAATAGCATTGGCCTACTTTCTAAGCAAAACCATATATATGTGTGTGTGTGTGTGTGTGTGTGTGTGTGTGTGTGTGTGTGTGTGTGTGTGTGTGTGTGTGTGTTGTTTCACAGCTCTTTTTAATGTGGTGGCACCTACAATGGTTTTCTTTCAAACCAGACTTGATAATCACAATCCATTCAGTCCCTGCAGTCTCTCTCAGAAGGCTACAGGAAAGGGAGCCATATTCTTACAGGAGGAAGAAGGGTCTGGGACATTCTTAACATTTCAGATATTCTGAAAATCTCACAGCATTTCTCTTTTAGAGGATACTTTTCTTTTAGAAATAGTCATTAAGAGGTAAGTTTTCAGAACTCTACATTGCTGAGAACATTGCTTTTAACTGCCAGCTGTGGCCTGGAAGGATGACTCAGCAGTTAAGAGTGCTTGCTGCTTTTGCAGAGGAGTTCAGTTCCTAGCACCCACACTGAGCACCTCAGAATCACCTAACTCCAGCTCCAGGGGATCTGATGTGTGCTTCTGCTCTTTGTGTGTGTGTGTGTGTGTGTGAGTGAGAGAAAGAGAGAGAGAGAGAGAGAGAGAGAGAGAGAGAGAGAGAGAGAGAGAGAGAGAGAGAGAGAGAGAGAGAGAGAGAGAGAGAAAGAGAAAAGAGAAGGGAGGAGAGGGGAGAGGGAGGGAGACAGAGACAGAGAAATACAGTGGGGGGGTGTATGTATGAGAAATACAAATAATAAAAGTAAAGAAATAAAAAGATAATTAATTGCTCCATTATCCACATCAGTTAAACAGGCAGGAAGGACTTGGACCTTATTTTCTCCTGCTTTAGGTGTATGTGTGTAATAAAAACCAATAACTAACAGTAGGGTTCCTTTAGCAATGAATTTAAATTACCACTGTCCATGGATATGTTATACAGCTGCTAGCAAGATTTGTAACACCAACCAGATGAACACTTAGAAAATACACAAGGGCCAGCAACCGGCAAGGGGACTCAGTAGGGAAAGGCGCTGCCTCAGCATCTCCAGTGAACAGCAACAACAAATCCCTTCACTCACATAAAGGTAATTTAAAATGTGATCTCCTATAAACCAATTCAGAGAACTATTTATTAGTACTTTATTTAGCAATTTATTTTATTAAAGCGAAATATTTTGGTTGCTTCTGCTGTTCCTGGTATTAACCTTTTGAAATTATAGACTCATACAAGTAAAGTCTTACTCAGAAATAAAGATGAGTGAGCAGTGGAGTCTAGATGCCATGCCATCAGTAATGCTCAGGACGTGAGGTACAATCCATGCTATCAGTAATGCTCAGAACATTAATTAAAGCCTTTCTCAATTCCTAAGTATAGCTGCTAAGGGGAAAATTACAGTCAGTAAACTACAGAGATGTGCAAAGTAACATGAACAGACAGCAATACAGAGCACAGACTTATCACTGCTGGGATGTAGCACCAAGCAGAGCTAAGCCCTAAAAACAGACGGCAGTGGTCAGCATGATGACTGACTGGGTGAAGGTGCTAAGCCTGGTCAGTCCCGATGACCAACTTCTGCAAGTTATTCTCTGACCTCTACACAAACACCATGGCACATATGTGTGCATGTATACACACATTAAATATAAGCACACCAGCAGTCCTCAACATTTCAAAAAGCAATATATGTATGTGTCCAAGCAAAGGAACATATTACAGCAAAAATTTAGGGTCAGGTCAACTTCCTTCCACTGGCACATGGTACTGTGACTTAAATACCTAGTTAACAATCATTATCCCCAAAAGATGGTTACTGAAACTCCCCTGAAATTGTATATGAAACTGTGTATACATGAGCACTTTTTAAACATTATCTACTTGAGCCCACGATCCACCTGACTAGAAATCCCTACCATAGCTATCACAGTGCCGTGACAGTAGAGAATACAGGGAAATGCTCAGGAGTAAGGACTGAAAGGACCACACAAGAAACATCTAGGAGCAGAACACATCCTGGAGGATGAGCCATCATCAGAGGGAAAAGAGTGACTACCAGCTAGCAAATTAGGAAAGGAAACCCGAAAGAAACAAGGAATATTTTAAGACATCGTAAACATTGGTTTATGTTTCCCTTAAAATTTAAGGAGAGCACCGAAGGACAGCTTAATGCACAGTGGTAAAAGACAATTCACATTTGTTTCTCATAAGTTGAATTTGGTACTCATTCTTGTACTTAAGAAAAGAAATGTAACTAAAAGTATTATTTGTTTGTATACTATCTGGCCCATAAATCTTATAGCAAATTTGCATGTCCTCCAACTGAGAGACTCAATAACTTTACTTTTGCTATCTGGATTAGCTGAAGCCGAGCTTAATAACAGACACTGTCATATAGTCCATATTTAAACAATTATTGTACACTTACCACTCCGCCCACACACCGATCTCTATTTCTTCTCATAATATCTGTGAATTAAAAAGAAAATTCAGGCAAGTGGCCTAATTGCCTCATAGTTTTAAAATTGTGATATTTCATTTTTAACTCACCCAAAAACTCAGTATGTGAATTTCGACAATGAAGAAACATTGGTAATTGTGTTTGCTCTGACAGTTCAAATTGTTTTTCAAAATACCTGCACAAAGCGAAAAAAATTGCCACACCAAAATTTTTATTTTAGCATGAGACATATATCAAATAATTTTTAAGTAAAGGAATTTTATTATCTGGAAATGGCAATATGAAAGTAGTGAATTCAGATATTAAAAACATCAGATTCAATCCTAGCACTTGGGAGGCAGAGGCAGGTGGATTTCTGTGTTTGAGGCCAGCCTGGTCTACAGAGTGTGTTCCAGGACAGCCAGGGCTACACAGAGAAACCCCCGTCTTGGAAAACCAAAAAAAAAAAAAAAAAAAAAAAAAAAAAAAAAAAAAAAAAAAAAACCAATAACAACAAAAAGCATCAGATTCTTTCCTGCCACTTAACTTCTAGAAAGGGATGTTTCATTTACCAGGATTACAGACTTTATTTTCACAATGCCCATTGGTGTTCTATGCCAGTGGTTAATTGATGTTTGGGTTTTTAAATCACCTTGTCAGATTCTGCTGGGCTAGAATAAACTAAACTAATTTTGTTTTAGTTAAAGTGAGGACATTTTGCAAGTTAGAAAACATAAAACCTTGAAAGAAAAGATTAGAAATTACTAGTAGTGGCTAGGGACAACGCCAAATGGGCAGAGTCCTTGCCCAGCATGCACAAAGCCCTGGGTTGACTCTCCAGCACTGCACGAAAGCAAGTGTGGTAGAGCAGAACTGTGATTTCAGCACCTGCGACGTGGAGATAGCCATCAGAACTTTAAGGTGATCTTCAACTACCCAATTAGTTTGAGGCTCACCTGGGCCACATGAAACATGTTTCAAAAAAAAACCAAACCCCAAACACAAGAAGTACTAGCCACCTGTTCCATAGCCACTCAAGTAGTACATATGCCAACATTCAGTGTGCCATGTCACTGTGTAAATATGACCATGCAGGTAGCTTCAGCCACACACTGCAGGCAATGACCTCCATGTGGTCACCATGCACAACTCTGTAGCCCAGCCACATGACCAAGTCACAATTTTATAGAACCAAACAGTTCTATAAGAAAGTAGCTTTCTGCCAGGCAGTGGTGGCACACGCTTTTAATCCCAGCACTTGGGAGGCAGAGGCAGGCGAATTTCTGAGTTCGAGGCCAGTCTGGTCTACAGAGTGAGTTCCAGGACAGCCAGGGCTACACAGAGAAACCCTGTCTCTAAAATACAAAATAACAAAAACAAAAACAAAAAAGTAGCTTTCTGTCACAGAATAGCCAAAGATATAATTCCCTAAAATTAAAAGAAGCATGCTGGGCAATGGTGGTGCATGCCTTTAATCCCAACACTCAGGAGGCAGAGGCAGGCAGATGTCTTAAGTTTGAGTCTAGTCTGGTCTACAGAGTGAGGGCCAGGACAGCCAGGGCTATACAAAGAAACCCTGTCTTGAAAAACCAAAAATAAAATAAAAACATAAGGACATATAATGTGCCCTGAGAATTTTATATAATTCAAGAAAAGAAAGATCCCTAAGTTCAAGCTAGATAGAGATCATTAAGAGGTCACTGGGGTGAGGAGTAGAGGGGAGGATATGGAGAGTCGGCTCAGTGCTTAAGAGCAATGGTTTATTTAAGAAGTCTGTGGGGGCTGAGAAGGTGGCTTAACAGGAAGGGTACTTGCTGCACGGTGAAGAAAGGCTAGCACCTGAGTTCACCCCCCGACCCCAGAGCCCAAACCAAAGTAGGGCTTGGGAACTAAGTGTACCTAAGTGGTCCTCCAACCACCACTCGCACAGCATGGCATGCATGCTCCCTCACAAAAATAAAAGAGGATTCTCAAGAAAGAAAATTTCCATGTGGTAAAACAAAGCGAAACACTCCAACGGTACAAACTGAGGGTGACAGGTATATCATTACATAACTGGCATCTTAAAAAGGAAAACAAACAAAACCAACCACCAAATAATAGAAGTTACAGATCAGAACTGACAACTGTCGAAATTTCTTACATCTGCGCATTTTATCAAAGCTCTGACTTCCTCCAGTTGAATCACTGCTTTCTGACAGCTTGGGTCAACACTAAGGACATCATGAAAGGTCAGTGTCAGAGTAGCTGTTACTAGTGAGGACTGAGACACTCCAAAATGCAGTGAGTGACACAGTAGCTGTGAGCCTCTCCCAGCTGGCTGACAGCCTGGGTGGCCTTGATCCTTTTCCAGGGTACCCTAAGTATCCTGGAATCATTTTTGAAATCTTGTTATATCTGCTTTTTAAAAAAAGACCTACATAATATCAACATTTTAAAGCCCCAAGAAAAATGTCCAGAGCAAATTCCTCCAACACGGGAGAACAGAGCTGTGATATGTGAAAGAAGTATACCAGGGCAGCAGTAGACAAACTGCTAGGACTTCAAGACAATCTTTCCATAACCGACTCAGGCCTTTTCTTTGTTTCCATTCTTGTTCTTCAAAACAGCACTTCTCATGGATGGAGAAATGGTTCAGTGGTTAAGAGCACTGGGTGCTTGACTTAGTCAAGGTTTCTATTCCTGCACAAATATCATGACCAAGAAGCAAGTTGGGGAGGAAAGGGTTTATTCAGCTTACTTCCACATGGCTGTTGATCACCAGAGGAAGTCAGGACTGGAACTTAAGCAGGTCAGGAAGCAGGAGCTGATGCAGAGGCCATGGAGGGATGTTTCTTACTGGTTTGCTCCCCCTGGCTTGTTAGCCTGCTTTCTTATAGAACCCAAGACTTCCAGCCCAGGGATGGCACCACCCACAAGGGGCCCTACCCCCTTGATCACTAATTGAGAAAATGCCCCACAGCTGGATCTCATGGAGGCACTTCCCCAACTGAAGCTCCCTTCTCTGTGATAACTCCAGCCTGTGTCAAGTTGACACACAAAACCAGCTAGTACAGTACTCTTGCATATAAGCAGTATTTATTCAGTTCCCAGCACCCACCTGGTAGTTCACAACAATTTATTACTACAGCTACAGAGGATCTGACACCCTCTTCTAATTCCCTTATACATATGCACAGGTATAGTGATATAATTTTTTAAAGTATTTCTCAAAAGCCACAGCTAGTATTTTCTTTAGAAGCCATAATTATTGAGTACTCAGTCTGTCCAGGCATGCCACCATGGGTTTTACCCATCATATACGGAAGAGAGGTGGGCAGTGGCAGCCTTATGCTAACAATGAGGACCCTGAGCTGTATATGTAGACAGGCAGGGAACAGCAAGACTAAATCACACTGCAGGCCAGGCCTGCTCACAGCGGACAGTAGACTTTAACCCCATTGAAGGTGTACCCATTGACCATTTCTCACACACGACACCTATTGTACACTTGAAAAGGAGAAAAATTGTGTTTTATAAAACCAACAAATCATATAGTAGGTTAATGTTTCAAAAATGCTACAAAAATGTAAATTGAAGCCAGGAGTGGTGGTGCATGTCTTAAATCCCAGCACTCAGGAAGCAGAGGCAGGAGGATTTCAGTGAGTTTATATAGTGAGTTCCAGGTCAACCTGGGCTATAGGGAGATAGTGTCTCAACAACAACAACAACAAAATTGGAAAAAAGGAAGCACAGATGAGGGGACTGGAGGTGGCTTGTAGGCAGAGTGCTTGCCCTGCCCTCAGGAGAACCTGAGTTTGATCTCCAGCAACCATGCAGAAGAGAGCCCCAGGTCCTACTGAGGGACCTTGGCTCAGGAAATAAGATGAGAGTTCCTGAAAAATGACACCAGGACTGACATCTGGCCTGCATATGCACACACGTGCATGTGTGTGTGCATGAGTGTACACAGATTTGATCAACATCTACATTCTTTCAACAGTAAGTTCAACAGTAAATATTAAATTACAGCTCCTTTATCCATATAGGAAACGAGAGAGAGAGAGAGAGACTTCTTCTTTATTAAACCTTTACTAGATACCAAAGCATAAGCAGACCCACTGTGCCAAAGGCACTAATCTGCCACCTATCTTCAGTACACTCAGGTAAATATACTAAAATTGATGGACACAGAAGAAGTCAGCCTATGCCAGGGGAAGGCCAGCTGGGACAGGGGTTCCCTGGGTATCTTTCTCCTTGACAATAATCCAAATGAAGTTTTTACTACTTTAGACATTTTAAAATCTAATTGAAAACCACCAGCTGATGTATCTTATCAATGATTTCACTGTAGTTTGTTCTTGAGTACCCTCTTTTAGGAGACCTACGTTATACTGTCATCTCAGAAAGGCTTCCTAGACTGCCTTTACATGGCTGTCCTTCCACCCCATCCATGCACTTTTTTAAACTTTTAATGGTGGTGGTAGGAACTGAACACAAGTCCTCAAGTGCATATACCTTCCTGACAGCACTTACTAGCCTACTACACCTATGGACTGTCATGTCAATAAAGGCCAAAGAACCAAGCCTATCTCAGCACACTGAAGAGGCACTCAGCAATCACTTACAGGATAGACTGAGGTCAACGCTATTAGAAACCAGCCTTTGGCCATCTGATGTGTGTTACAGCATCATCTATACCCTGCTGTACACACTGAGCTCTAACCCTGACCAATGATGGAAGTTATCTTCGGAGCATTAGATAGAACTTGCACTATCAGTACTTTCATGGAGCCAAAATCTGAGTCTAGAATATCCAGGCTGCTTTGGAGAATCACTTTTAACTTATTCTAACATGGGGAAGACAATCCTATGGGACTCTACAACAGCACTTGTCATGTGCCGAGGCTTGCCTGTCTGTGGCTCAGGGTGCTCACTCTGGTCCAGGCAGACTCGGCAGTCCAAGATGGCCTGAGAAGCCGGTAAAAACAATGGGCTTGTGTCCCAGTGCAAATCTGAATTTTCCAGGTTAGGTGAACTGAATACCTGGTGTTCAAGAGGCAGAGCTAATAACATCTCTAACATTCCTAGCAGGTATGATGTGGAGCGTCCCTCAGGTGGCATAGATGCCAACCTCCCCCCCAATAAATGACAAGATTTATTAGGAGATAATTTGATCCAGATTCTTATGTAGTTTCTATAAAAAACTACAGTGGACCAAGGGTAGATGGTTTATGCATAAATACACCTGTTGCCACCACCACCAAAAAGTCTGTATAATATAAAATACATCCCTTTGTTTCACCATTCAAATCCAATCCAATGGCTAATCAGTTGGGGATTGTTATTACATGCAAATATGAATGGACTTTGTTTCACTTAATCTTGATATCTACCAGGGAAAACAAACGCACCTGGGTATCTAACCCTGCACATTCAATAGATGTTACTTTGAAAAAAACAAAAATCAAAGCCAACAAATTTCCTTACTTGAGTTGAGTATCTTTGGGACAAAACTGAAGTCGGTCAAAATCTTTAAGAGATAAAGAATAATAATTACTCAGGATTTGAATTTAACAAGTAGTTTTTTCAAGATAATGTTAAGTGGGGAGGTTGACACTTACCAAGTCCACATTCGCCTATTGCTACAACTTTTCCTTTGTTGCTCTCAGCAAGGCTCAGCATTCCTGCTAAGTACTGATCAGGGCTATCCTTTTCAAATTCATCACATCTCGTGGGATGGCACCCCACTGTACTGAAAAACATGTCTAGCAAAAAACGCATCTTAGGGTTACTTTCAGAATATTTTTCATTTATGTCAACATTTAACATATAAAAATGAGTGAATGAAGTAATTTCAACTGATGTTTGGAGCTACAAACAATTCAAACTTGCAGAGTTATGTACATCATTCAAACATTTTAAAAACATGTTAAAAGTGGGATATGCATATAAAAGCTGAGTTCGTGTATTAATAAAATAGTCAACTCAACTCTTTCCAAAGCTAGCCATTGATAAAAGGCATCTTAGAACAGAAGTTTGTTTTTAAGACAGGATTTCCCTGGCTGTTCTGGACTCTCTTGTAGACCAGGCTGACTTGAATTCACAGAGACCTGCCTACCTCTGCCTCAGCACCATGACACCCAGCTGTGAAATGATTTCTCAAAATAACCTAATTTTCTCTTTTATATTTACTGTTTACGTGACAATACAACTCATGTATTTAATACAACAACCACAATGTACCTCCATTAAAAAGGTCAACAGTAGAGACTGAAACCGTGCTGACTGTTCTTGCAGAGGACTGGAGTCTGGCTCCCGTCTCAGACAGCTCACAGCTGCCTGTGACTCAGCTCCACAGGATCTGACATCTCTGGCCTCTGTCGGCACCACACTCACACACACACACACACACACACACACACACACACACACACACACTCACACACACACTCACACACACAAGCATATCAGAGAAATTATTTTAAAATAATTTAAAAGGCTAATAGTAGAGCAGGGAAGGGGGAGAGGAGGAAGAAGGACAATAATAAAGACAGGGAAAGGATTTTCAACCACAGCTGTTAGAGATCACAGAGTATGAAAGAAAATCTTCCTTTGCTCTTCACAAAGTCCTGGGAAGATGACCGTTTTCATGACTTGAACATTGGGAGTCAATGTAGCCTGAAGAGAAGTATACATTTTATAAAAATTGCTATAAACACAGCTTTTGGTAAGATTTCAAACAAAAAAGAAACACAGCTGTATTTTGAAGAAACTATGTGGAATGCCTAATCTCTAGGTGTCTAGCAAAGTATGCATACAAGAAAGTTATATGAATGTCAAATAAGATAAGCTTTTAGGATTTTAAATGAGCGTGAAATGTCTGAGAGTAGCATATTTTAATTTTGTTAGTGTGTGTTGAGGAGTGTGCCCATGGAGACCAGAAAAAGATGCCACATCCCCTGAGCTGCTGGGTGCTGGGAACTGAACTGGAGTCCTCTGCAAGAGCAGCCAATGCTCTTTACTGCTGAGCCATCTCTCTAGCCCTACAAGTGGTATATAATAATATTACTTAAACTCATGGGGCTTCACACAAAGTCTGATTCACAAAATAAATGCTCAATAACAATGATCCTTCTCAATTTAAGTTAAAAGACTAAATAAAAACAATTCCTATCAAACATTAAAATATGCACATAAAAACTCTACATCAGAATGACTTAAAGATAAATTATGTTTGTGGGTAACTTTACTATTATTTTTCTGAAATAACAATCATGTTAAATATTATAAGATTTTTATCAAACATCTGATATACCAAAGAGTTTCCTAAACTTTGTCATTTTAGGCGTGTTCCACTGAAACCAATCTATTTCCCTGTCATTTCTATGTCAGGCTCACTGTACTTGTACCTTAAGCAGTTCTGAGAAAGACTTCTTCATAATTATGTAATTCACATTTGTTTTGGTAAAAGGAATAAGAGGGTACCATTTGTTTGTGCCAACTGCAGTGCATCTTTACTGTCTTGTAGACTTCCACCTGTGATCATAAACTGAAATGGCAAGAAGTAAAAGAAGTTGACTTCCAGGGACCAAACACCTTCCCTCCAGTTCACCTCAAGGTACTCCACCCCACTCCCACTCCTTTATGTTCATGAGGAAGATCAACTCCACAGAGTGCTACCTGATTCCTGTCCCCACACACCCTCCCACAGGATTCCTCTGTTAAACAGTAACACGCATTTACATATTTGTCTCTATTAGTGACAAACTCTAAGTCTCTTGAGGATGCAATTTATATGTTATAGAACAAAAAGAGCTAAGGACCTGCCTAGTCAAAATTCTGTTCACTGAAATAAATGACCATGAAAATCAGTAACTGAATAGTGTTGATTAATTTAACAGGCCCAAGTATGGGCTGGGAATTCTAGGAGGTGAAACTATTTCTTTAAGAATTCCAATAGGTTTTTCATCGTTTTCACTTTCATCTAGTCTCAAGTGTACAGGGAAGTCAGCCAGATACTATATGATGTGCAGTGTCACAACAGACTGAGCCCAGAGACACGCATGCAAGGGCAGCAGTCTCCTTAGTCACTCAGAGGCGTGGCAGAGTAGAACATAATCCCTTGCTGCTAAGGTTTGTTCAGAAAATGGGCATTTTTCATTAAAATATACTGTTTATGTTATAGTTTATCATATTCTGAAATGAGTTGATATTTAAAATATTTCTGCTTTAATTCCTAAAATAGCATATATAATGCATACAACCCACAAAAAAGCTCTTTAGAGGGTCTGTCATAATTCTAAAGAAAGCAGAGGGGTTCTAAGAACAGAAACTGATATATTAATGTTGTGATGAAGGAATTCATGGCTCTTGGGAAGTCAACATACTTCAGACAGCCATTAGAGTCACTCGATGGTTGGATTGCCATCTTTACTAATCTGTCAGACCGAATTCAAGTGCGGTTTAAGGTATAGTTTCTAAAGGGTGATTTAAGGACACTGATTATTATTTTTTAAACCATACTTCTAAGTGTTTCTAAGCTAAAATAAAGATATTTTATTGTAGGTACATATCAAAGAGGATGTACACAAAACAAAGGTGAAATTGTGTATGAGCAACAGATACTGTCATATAGTAACATAGTATGACCAGCCACTGAGCATGAACAGCCACTGGGTGTGACTAAGCACTAAGCATCTATACAGGGAATATACAGTCACAATTAAAACTTCAAATGCCCATAGAATATAAGATTTAAGAAAATTTCAGGCTGGAGAGATGGCTCAGTGGTTAAGAGCACTGACTGCTGTTCCAGGGTTCCTAAGCTCAATTCTCAGAAACCTCATGGTGGCTCACAGCCATCTGTAATGAGATCTGATGCCCTCTTCTGGTGTGTCTAAAGACAGCTACAGCATACTCATATAAGATAAAATAATAATTTTTTTTAAAAAGAAAGAAAATTTTAAGATATCAGGAAAACTATTCTTTTTTTAAAAGATTTATTTATTTATTATATTATATTATTATATTATATTATTTATTATATTATATTATAAGTACACTGTAGCTATCTTCAGACACCCCAGAAGAGGGCATCATATCTCATTACAGATGGTTGTAAGCCACTATATGGCTGCTGGGATTTGAACTCGGGACCTTTGGAAGAGTAGTTGGTGCTCTTAACCACTGAGCCATCTCTCCAGCCCAGGAAAACTATTCTTTAACAACCTTACCTAAGCCTCAGCAACTATGCCAGCTGCCACACACAGAACTTCAAAGCTGTAGAACAGTTTCTAACCAAATCTACTTACACTCTCTATCCCTGCTCCAAAGAGCCTAAGAAAGGAAGGGTAAGGTAGGCCATGGCCTCTCCCAGTGTGCAGTCTCCTGACCTGGCAGTGGTGACGTCATCATACATCATGAAGCCTTGCTCATGGCAGCTTTTTCTTTAACCCTCACAACAATGTTCTTAAACACTTCTAAAGCATTCACTGTTTACGGGTGAGCAAGCTGAGATCTAGAATACCCCTGGTTTCAAAGCTATGAAGGAGGAAGCTGGGGCTGGAAGCCAAGTTTGTGATGCCAAAATCATGCTTCTAATTATATAGCATAAGTGCTGGTAATGAACTCAGTGAGTCCAAGAGAACTCTGCCTCTGTCCTTATTTCTGTCTATCGTTTGTGTGTGCGTGTGCGCAAGCTCAGTTATAAATGAGAAAAGTACTCCCCCGACATGGAGAAATTCAGGAGCCTGATACTTCAGTGGTTGCAGGAAAGCATTAGATATATTAGATACATCATGAGGGAGTGAATGCATGATGAAAAGTTCATGCAACTTTGGTCCTTTCTCATTACTTTTGAATAAACAATATACAGGGATAGAGATTGCAGAGTTTATTTAACTAGCATCACGTTTTAGAACTGAGGGTGTTTAACTTAGGAGCAATAGTAACGAAGTGAATTTATACTATGCTATAGAATATAACTTTATTTCTCATATGTGTGGGCTCACCTGACATTTGTACAACTAATTTAAAGAAATACTTACTTGAAGAATTTGACATAAGCTAGTTAATGTTCAATTTCTTATTGGAACTCTAAAAACTTGTAAGCATTTTATTACTGTTAAAAGTAAGGCATTTTCTTAGTTATCTAATGGTGTACCCACAGCTAACTATAGTAACGCATGCATATGTTTGATAACTATTTCCAACACATGCCAAGTGAGATTATAGCATTTATTGAAGGTTGTCTTTAAGAGTAGCATGTGTTATAGCTTTATTTCTCCTGTTACATTTTGTCACATTTCTGATGACATACCTGAGGACTGTGACAGAATATGTATTCCTATTACACATGGAATAAACACTGAGCGTGTGCTGGTGGCTCTCCTTGTTACTGTGCAGCATTTTAGCTAACATTTATTTTAAAAACAAAGAAATTCAACAATAACTAAATTCAGATGTTACCTTTTTAACACCAATCTGGATAGCTCTCTCTATTACATCTTGTAAATCATCTGTGTAAGAAAAATCACATATTAAGAAAACCTGTTAAATATAGAGATATCATCTATAATTTTTTTTAGATTTATTTTTTATTATATGTAAGTACACTGTAGCTGTCTTCAGACACCCCAGAAGAAGGCATCAGATCACATTATGGATGGTTGTGAGGCACCATGTGGTTGCTGGGATTTGAACTCAGGACCTTTGGAAGAGCAGTCAGTGCTCTTAACCACTGAGCCATCTCTCCAGCCCCGATATTATCTATAATTATGCATCTATAATTTTTATCTCTCCTTAAAGTAAAAATGCACAAAAATAATCATATACCAAAACACAGCCTAATCAGTGCTAGTTTACACCTGTAATCTAGTAAAACTAGAATTGTAAAACCTTAAAAAATATAAGACAAGAAACTGAATAATTAATAAATTGTACTTTTATTTTGTTGATCAAAAAAGGTGAAAATGACAGAAGTCAGGGGGTCCAACTTAAAGATGAACTCAATAACTACAAAGCAATTGATGTGCCTTGTATCTAAAACTTGTATTTGTGTATGAAAGTGTATGTATCCATATGTGTATGAGTCCGTGTGTGTGTGTGTGTGTGTGTGTGTGTGTGTGTGCTAGAGGACAACACTGGGTGTTTCCTCTGTCATTCTAGCTTATATAACTGAGGCTCTCACTGAACCTGGAGCTGGCTGCTTCAGATGACTGACTGACCAGCAAGCCCCCGGGAGCCATGTTTCCTTGCCATACACTGGGGTTACAGACACGTGCTTCTGCTCTTAGCTTTAATGTGTGTGCTGGGGATCCAAACTCAGATTTTCATGCTTTGCACAGCAAGTCCTTTATACTGAGCAATCTCCCAGGCCACTGTTAGGGCCAGAAACACAATGGGCAGCAAAATAAAATATAAAAACCTGATTATTAATTTCATACTTCAGTTTCAGAGGAAATAAAAATAAAATTCAAAATTCTATTTACATATATATATAATAAAAATAATTGGAATTCAAAAGACAAAAATCACCTTGGTTAACTTATACTGAGTATAGCAACTAAGTTTGCTAGATTATAAACTGCAGCACCAGTGATAATTGACTACTGCATAATTTATGTCATACACATATTTACAAACACACATACACATGCACATGCAACAGCAAAGCATGAAATCTAAGCACTACAAAGGAAGGAAAGCAGAATGTAATTTACTCAACAGTACTTATTATACGTAACGTATAAAACTAGCATCCAAATGTCTAAATGAACTTATAAGAGTCAGTTTTAAAGAGAGACCTGGGAAAACATGTTTTTCTTGTTCCCTGTGTCTGGGAAAGCCAGCTAGAGAAGCTTGGGATGTTGCTGACTTAGCTCACTGTGGTATGGAACAATTTCACCCTCCCTATTTGCATGTGCATAGAGCACAGACACTCTGCCCAGGCAGTGTGCCCAGACACATCTATTGCAGACATCCTGCCTTTAAAATTCGGTGTCTCCACCATTTCTTGCTTAGTCACCTCTCGGCTAACCCAATAGGCCTTACAAATGAACTTGTACGTGGGAGGCACAGCCCAGTGGGCCAGCACTTGTCTATGTTCACATCAGTCCTGGGGCTGATTCTCAGGACTGGAGAGGAAACCAAACTTTTATGATAATACAAACCACTTGCTCTGGTGAAGCCTACACTTGAAGTAACAATATCCAGTCCCACTATACACTGGGCCTCTAAGTAGACACCGGCAGAAAGAGAAGGGAATACAGGGAGGACAACAGCACACCTCACCTTCCTTCTACCACACTTTGTCCTTGGCGGAAAACGTGTTCTTCCTTTCTAAAAGATTTAGTTTTCTTTTTAATTCTCTCTCTCTCTCTCTCTCTCTCTCTCTCATGTGTGTGTGTGTGTGTGTGTGTGTGTGTGTGTGTGTGTGTGTGTGTGTGTGCGCGCGTACATGAATGCACATGTTGTCAGAAGCCAGAAGAGGGCATCAGAGGCTTTGCAGCTAGGGTTGTAGGCAGCTATGAGCTGCCCACTGTCGAAGTGGGTGCTGGGAACAAAACTCAGGTCCTTTGTAAGAACAGTACGTCCTCTTAACTAGTGAGCCATCTATAGCCCCTGAAAATGTTTAAGGACTTGATAAGCTGATATTCACAGGAAGTAATTGTTGGGTTCCATGCCTGTTGTTCTAAACAACGGTATGGTTTGCCAATAGGGTTTGTCTGACTTAGTTCATTGTTTTGTCTGACATATGATGATGAAGGTTTTGCTTTGTTTGTTTTTTTAAAACAAGTTCTCACTATGTAGCCCAGGCTGGCCTTAAACTTGCTATTCTCCTTCATCTACCTTCTGAGTGCTGGACTTTTGGACGTGCACTTAGCTATACAGAGTTCTTTAAGATTTCACTTTTAAGAGTGGATTATGCTTTTCAAGACCTTGTAGCAGAGAATTGGTCTTCTTAGAAGTCACCTTAGTAAAAAAGACATTCACCTTGATGCTTCTGCACCCCCCTGTAAATTCCTCTGAACATAGGATCTGTCAGGTTGATACCAATATCTGTGGAAAACAAAAGCAAAATCATTAAAACAAATAATCATTAAGACAAAATTTACTTGAAATATCTCTAAACAAGTTTTCATTCACACAGTCATTCATCTAAGCAGTATCAACTGGCTGGTTGATTCTTGGCAGCTACTCTGATAGAGCTGTGGGACACAAGGAGGACTAAGATGTGACCTCTGCTCTTGAAAGACTCATGGCAGAAGTGAGTCTTCAGACATTCAGAAGGGAATGGGGCAGACCCATTCACAGGCAATTATAGAGACAACGAAGGGGATAGGAAAGTTCATTAGGGAACCAAATTAAAATGTATCATATACACATATGAAATTGTCAATAAATTTCTCAAGATGCTAAAAACATAAACCACTGTTATTATGGGACACAGGAAGTTCTACCAGAGTCTGGCAGCTGGCTCAGAAAGAAGGTCCAGGAAGAACTAATCCAGAACTGAATGCTACCGGGTGAGTTAAGAGTCACCCAGAGTGGTGGTCTGAGCAAGAATGACCCCTATGAGGTCAGTTGATAGAATTGTTTGGGGGGATTAGGAGGTGTAGCTTTGTACGAGGAGGTACATCATGGACTGGGTTTTGAGGTTTCAAAAGCCCATTCTACCAGCCCTTACTCGGGAGAGGCAGCATAGTGGAGCTGGCACTGGTGATGGGTGATGTGTGCATGAGCCAACCCCAAGGGCACAAGTGTGGTAGAACTGACTCTACCACTTGTCTGCCATGGGGTGATGCTCCCGATGCCCCCATGTCTGGCAGCCCGCTGCCATGCTTCCCACCATGACCACCAGGTCATGGGCTTACTCTCTGGAACTGTGAGCCCATAAATGTTTTCTTTGGTAAATTGCCTTAGTCATGGTGCCTGTTCCCAGCAATAGAAAAGTAACTAAGACAGCAAGACTTCAGAGTATGAAATAGAACAATTCTTCAGGAAATTAAAGGTTTTGTAGTTGCTAAAGAAAAGCATAGGAAAGGGTTTAGCCAGAAAGGACAGAACAATTATGGCACACACTTATGTTAAAAATACTGGATTCAGCCGGGCGGTGGTGGCACACGCCTTTAATCCCAGCACTTGGGAGGCAGAGGCAGGCGGATTTCTGAGTTCGAGGCCAGCCTGGTCTACAGAGTGAGCTCCAGGACAGCCAGGGCTACACAGAGAAACCCTGTCTCAAAAACAAAAACAAAAAACAAAAAAACAAAACAAAAACAAAAACTGGATTCAATATGATGCCTGATGATTTTTAATTAAAGGGGCAAGATTTACGCTGAAGACATTTCACTCAGGCATACTGGAAGCTGGGATGTGAAGGGAGCAAAAGTAGCTAGGGGCTCTCGTTTGGAAACTAGCTCATGTGTAGTAGAGACAGTCTGAGATGGGGATGAGAGTGGAGTTGTAGAGAGGGCAATAAACTACTTCCTTACTCACCACTTACACCTGGAGGCTGACTTTGACAAATCCTTTATATTAGATGCCAAGCTGCACCCCAGGATGTGCTGCTCCAACATTATGACAGACCTTGTGATGTGAATAGGAATTTGAATAAACCAAGAGATAGTAAAGAAAGAATTCTAGGCTGTGGCAGGATATTTGATCACACTGTGAACCCTGAGATTGTATTGTTTACTAAAAAAAACCTGTTTCTAGTTGTGCTGTGGTGGCTTAGCCTTAGCACACACTAATCCCTCTGGCTAGAATACAGTCACTCTCTTAGTGCACACCTTTAATCCCAAACAATGAAGGTAAAGTTAGTTTGTAGAAGGAAGCACCCATGTTTAAAGTGATGTCTAATTGAGTGGCAGACAAAGTGATGAATCAGAGGAAGGCTTGACAGAATAGGATTTGCCCAACTCTCAGGAGAAGAGAGAGGAAAGGAAAGCTGCCTGAGGGGCAGTGCAGAGAGGAGAAGAGGCAGCATCACTGGATAGTTGTGCAGAGGCTGCAGAGAAAAAACAATCAGACAGACACAGGTGAAGACAGAAGGAGCCAGAGAAGGAGAAGGAGCCAGAAGATTAGGATAGATTGCCAAAGTTAGTCATTTGCTCAGAGAGAGAAACCAGATTGAATCAGCTTGGGGAATTTAAGCCAGAACTGAGTTGACTCAGCCAGCTAGAGCTCAGAAAGAACTAGGAAGGGGTGAGCTTATTCAACAGTAAGTCTCAAAGGCTGAAACATTCTGGCCTAAATAAGGTTGTTCAGAAGCTAGAACTTCCAGGACTAGGCCTAGGCCTAGCAGATGGAGGCAGTAAGCCTCTGCCGAGAGCATGATTATATCAGGTGAATAAGTGTTACTTTTACGCTAGGCATTTGAACCAGGAAGAAAAACACACAATGCAGAATATTCCGAATGTGTTAAGAAATATACATAATACTTGGTCCTTATCCTATGGGAATGCATAGTATTCATGGAAACTACTAATATAATGTGTAACATAATGAGCTACACACTGTAAGCAACATGAAGCCAAGAAATCCCAATTTCATTATGGCATTGCATGAACCTAGCATAAGTACTGGCATGTGGGGTGCATTTAGTCTGCACATAACTACGTATATGGGAGCACACAGGAGGGGCTTCTGCCAAGCTGCACCTCGGGATGTACTGCTCCAACATTAGGACAGACCTTGAGAGGTGATCGAGAGTTTGGATAATCCAAGAGGTAGTAAAAAAGAGAATTCTAGGCATTTGTACCAGCAAGAAAAACACACACTGCAGAATATTCCAAACATCTGTGCACAGCAACAGAGATGGATGAGGTGTTGAGTTCATAACCCAGGAGAACTTACTATGAGACAAAGGCCACCTAACACACATCCACATCACAAATACAATAGGTTTATGGAATACTGGCACTCACAAGAAGTCACCTAGTTTTTTTTTTCAAATACAGCAAGAAAAGCAGATAAAGGAGACAAACTGAGAAAGATGCAGGGAGGCAATACACCTTTCTGCCTAAATAATTATGCCAAGGGTCATCAGTCACCACCCTACAGACAAAACTAGCCTTGATCGCTTTTAGCCTTTTCTAGCTCTTTCCACTTTTTAAGTGTCTTTAAAAATTCATTAAGATAAATTCATTAAAAGACATCAAGGGACCTTTATTTCAAAGGGATTATTGCAAAGAGAGGTTTTTTTGTTTTTTTTGTTTAGGTTTAATTTTTAAGACTCACTATTCAGTAGTAGTGAACTCACTATTGAGGCCAGGCTAGCCTCAAACTTGGAGGGATCCTCCTGCCTGTGTGGTCCAGAGCTGGGGCTGACAGCATGGCCACCACACCTGGCTATAATGAGGATACTGCAGTAGAGCAGAGAGATCAGGCTCAAACCTCAAAACAAGGCTAAGGGGAGAATTAAGAGCCAGGAAAAGGAAAGGATCCATTGGTAAGTTTCTAAGAGGCCCAGAAGGTATAAGGAAGGATTCTAACTAAAGTCAACGTGACACATCCTTCCTGACAGGAATACTGAGGGTAAGGGATAAAGGAACTGAGGGTGATATACACCAGGGTGAGGATTTTCACTTAACTGGATCTTTGAAGCAAGAGCTCAATGTTGGGGCTGAGTCAATAGGTTACTCCAAGGGCAGTCAGGCTCCAGTTTCTTTAAGGAGTTTCTGTCATCAGCAAAGTGGTCAGAACTTCCCCAAACATAATGTAACCCATAAATAGCCCAACTCTAACTGAGAAGAGAACTGAAAATGAATTGGAGGCTCAGCTTTGAAACACCCTTGTCTCATCCCTGGACAGAGCAGCTCTTGGACACCGTGCAATGCCTACCTACCCTGAGGCAGACGGCAGATGGCTGACTCCCACTACTTACTTCCTCAGAGTTCTGAGGTCAGTCCGCTGGTTCTAGACAGCGTATGTCAAGCCGTAGGCCCAGTCCTGGCTCGGGTATATCTTGAATGCTAGTGCTTCAGCCACCCACTTCCTCCCTTTTCCACAGGCATCCTCATGACTAAGTGTTCACCGTCTTCTTTCTGGCATTATTAGAACCGTCATTCCCTTGATAACCTAAGGATAGCCCCTTC
The DNA here is from genome assembly GCF_008632895.1 of Mastomys coucha. Classification (NCBI taxonomy): domain Eukaryota; kingdom Metazoa; phylum Chordata; class Mammalia; order Rodentia; family Muridae; genus Mastomys; species Mastomys coucha. The sequence continues at coordinate 97,160,527 of NW_022196913.1, forward strand.
ATGTCCTCAGCTTTCCAAGTTCAATGGCAAAAGACTTCTGTCCTCCACTCCATGTGAGTCATACCAGTTTCCTCTAAGACCTTCCCCAAGTCTCCCACAGAAAATGCTCACAGACAGAAGCCACTTCCTCGCCAGCCCACCCGCCAGAAATATCTGTGGAAATACTACAACAACTCAGCACTTGGATACAGAGGAGACTAAGAAAAGTTCAAATAAATTGACTAGAAGGAGTTCTATCCATGAACAAGTCCCACGAAGTACAATACAATGAAATGACTACAATTACTCAGTGATGGAACAAGTGAGCTTTGGAGTCAGAATTCTTGCCACTGCCAGTTATTAATGAAGGATTGTGGTCCCTGCTGAGCCTCCATTATCTTCTTGGTGGATGAGTAGAATTTTCCTTCTGGCAACAGAATATGCCTCCAATCCAGGAATGAAGATGAACTTATGCATTGAAAGCTCTATAGCCGGCAATTATCACCACTACCAAGCACAGTTCAAAGGCTGTGAAATGCCAACAGCATGCGAAATTCCAGCTGCTTGCTACACTGTCCTAGCATCTTCAGTACACAATGCTCCCTATGCAAAACTGTGTTATCAAAGAGCCAACTGAGTCAAGAGGTTAGACTCTTCCTCAAGTGTATACATGTGTGCAGTGTGCATGCATGAATGTACACTCATCTTCACACACATGTATGCAGATGGAGACACACATATGTATAGGCCTGACAGAGATACTGGGAGTCGTCCTTCCTTACTTTTCACTTCATTCATGGAGGCAATGTTTCCCAACTGAACTTGCCCATATGGCTAGTATCTGGCTAGCCTAGAGATCCTACCCCTGCCTTCCAAGCTCCAAAACTACAGACAGGCTGCTATGCCCATCTGACATGCCCATCATCAAAAATAAAGGCAACTCAAATCCTCTTTATTTCACTTCTTCAAAATGTGCTGTTCTATGACAAGTACCTTTTAAACTAAAAGCATTCTTATCAAAAGTCTGCCTATTGGCAAGTAAACTCAAAAGCAAATAAATGGTATGTAAAAAACAACTTTAGCCAGGTCAGTCAAAGGTGGAAATATGTTGAAAAGTAGGAAACCAAGTGAGAAGGAGTAAGAGACAAACACAGTAGCACTGGCAGGCAGTCACCATGTCCTGACACAGGAGTCAGATACTGGCAAGCCCTGCTATTTAGGACAGTAATGTCTCCACTTCGTTAACATTTGAAAATAGCTGTCTTTAATAAAAACTACTGGTATCAATGAGTTTATTTTTCAAAACCACACAGAGTGGGAAAGTGTTTGCTCTGTTGCTCTCACAGAAAGCAGTATCTGCAAACTGTTTGGGCTTAGTGAGTCTTGTCAAGGCACTGTCACCTATGACTTAGGAACATGGAGAGACTGTGAACAAGGGATTTAAAATGGTGTTGGATTTTATTAGCCTGGAGGTATAATTTCAAGGTTTGGAAGTCTCTAACTAGAGAGCAAGGGACTCACACCACCGTTCAGCAAAAAGACAAATCCAAAAGGTCAGACAAACAGCCCTGTTTTTTCTGCAAGTCAATGCCCAAAAATACATAAATTAACAAAAGGATGCCACAGCAGAGGAGCCAGAACCCTGTCCTGCAGCCAGTCTGTACTCTTGCTAATGCTGTTACTGTGAGACAGGGCCTCATCATGCAGAACGAGCCTCTGCCTGCCTCGGGCCCTAAGTGTTCAAGTTGCAGGTGTACACTACCTTACACGGCTTTATTGCCTATTTTGTTAGTCCCTATACTAGTAATGGTTGAACATTTCAAATTGTTTTTTAAAAATCAACAGAATATTTCTCTACCAGTGAAAATTATTAAAAAGAACAATTCAGGGGCTAGAAAGATGGTTCTGCAGCTAAGCGTACTTGCTGCTTTTTCAGAGGGCCCAGGTTTGGTTCCAGCATCCATATCAGATGTCTCACAATTGCCATTGACTCTAGGAGCTTCAGAGGATCTGGCTCCCTCTTCTGGCCTTCATGTGTATCTGCACATGTACCCACTCCCACTTGGATAAATCAACTTTTAATATTCAATGTCCATATAACTTTATTGGAGCATGGACACACTGACTTGGTCATATACTAAGACTGCTTTCAAATAACAAGGTGTAAGATAAAAGAAAAAAAAACAAAACTGCTTTCTCTACTACACTCTCAGATCTACAACATTAAATATATTTTAAATTTTAGGGCTGGAGAGATGGCTCAGCGGTTAAGAGCACTGACTACTCTTCCAGAGGTCCTGAGTTCAATTCCCAGCACCTACATAGTGGCTCACAACCATCTGTAATGGGGATCTGATGCCCTCTTCTGGTTTGTCTGAAGACAGTGACAGTGTACTTACAGATATAAAGTACATAAATCTTTAAAAAATTTATTTTAAAATTTTTATTATAACATTGCAAGTAGAAAAGCATCATATACACTTTTTAACATATATTATCGCTCCACAAAATAAAGCTTCCTTACTTCTTTTATAAATCTGTATGAGCCCTTCTCTTTAGTTGTTCGGATAAGAGATCAAGAAGCTGGAAACACCCAGCCTAGACTCTAACAACCAGTAATGTGTACAGAGACAGTATGAGGTGAGGAGTGAGGGCTCTTGTCCCCACTCCAGGACACACCACTTCCTAGTACATCATGCCAAGAACCCAGAACACCTAACCTTTACTTCATGAGTTTTTTAAAAACCTGCTAACATTCTCCCCACGTTTGCTTTGACTGGCCATAGGACTTACCTCTCTAGTGTGAAAACTAACTCACACCTAGATTTCTCACAGCTCCAATTTTAAATACCCAATGTCTTGGGAATATATATTGCTTAAGCTATCTCTAAGATTTTACTGTATAACCTTAACCACTCTCCTGATTACACTTCTAGGTGCTTGGATGATGTCTCTTGTCCTTTAATTTGAGAATGGACCTAATTCAACAGACCGGGATGGCCTATTGGGTTCCCACCTATAGATATTTCTTAACCTGTCATCTTTGGATGTTCATTTTCCACAAGCAGACATGTACAGTCAGTGCTAAATGCTGTGCACAACCATTCCATTTCTCTTTTTCTATTCTTTTCCCTGTTGCAAAACCTGAAATACTTCCATTCGTCCCCTTATCTGCCACAAAATCTACAAAAAGACTATCGGGGTAGTCTCCCCCCTGTCACTTTCCACCCTTAAGTAGCGGGAAATTCCACAAAGACAAAGCTCACTCTGGGGTTACCCGCAACGGCATCCCAGAAGGCAAGATTCTTTCCATATAACTGGCACTCAAAGATTTGCTGAAAAGCCCTCATTGAAACGCCACTCTATAGAGTGAAATTTAAGTAATGGAGACTTTTGGGTTCCAAGTTATCCTGCCAACCCTACCTCTTACAATGTCCCCCATTTTGAATCCTTGCCGCACTCTCCAGCTGTTGGATAGATAGTGGAACTTGGCAGGTAACACAATTTGCCAACCCCCTCCCGCCTGTGGACTCCCGTTTATGTCTAGATAGCCTGTGAGCAGGACTTGGTCACATTCCTTGGACTCAATGCCAAGCCTCCCACAGTTGTCTATGGTATGAAGGGATGGCTGAGTGAACCGGTACCTTAGAGGTATTGTCCAGCCGGCCATGAAGAGGAGCGAGGGTTCCGAAAGACAGAAGAAAAGTGATTAGCTTGGGGGCTCTGCTTTTTCTTTTTTGAGTGGTGGGAGGACTCGGGGACTAGCCCACGCTAGACAATCACTCTACCGCTGACGCACACTCCACACCTATTCCTCTATTTTCAGTTGAATTAAATACACACACAAAAAAAGCACAAGTCACAATTATTCATAGCTCGTGAATTCTCATAAATGAGTATGCACTAGGGAAGCCATTCTGGAGCAAGAACCAGATCAATCATCGCCAGCATTCGAGGCCTCCGGGCATCCTCCGTACCCTGGAAAGGCCAAGCCGCGATGAGGGGGCGCCGGACAACCAGCAAGGCCCACGGCCAAGGAAAACCTGCCCTTACCCACGAACTTGAAGAGACTCATGACTGACTGCGCGGCAGGCTACTCCCAGGAAAAAAAAAAAAAAAAAGCGGAAGTGGCGCAGAGCTCGCTCATCTTTCCGGCTCCGCCTCGCAACCGCCCGCTTCCGGGTTCCCGGCAGCCCCCGCGGCGGCCGCTGAAGGTGAGCCGGGCGCAATGGCGTTCAGCGCTCCCCCGGCCTTCCTGACCCACCGGCAGAAGGTGCTGCGGCTATATAAGCGCGCGCTACGCCATCTCGAGTCATGGTGTATCCACAGGTGGGGAGAGGGGACCCGGGGCTCGGGGACGGAAGCCGAGGGGCCCTGTGGGCCAGGCAGATCAAGGACTTGGGGACGCAGTGAAGGGAGCTCGCCCTTGAACCTGGGTCCTCTCTGCTTTATCTGGCGGAGAGGATTGTGTGGTGCGCGACCGGGACCCAGAGCAGAAGGTTGCATGAAGAGATAAAAAATACCTAGGGCTGTCATTGTCATGGATCTAACGCTAATGTTTTTATGACTCTCGTCCTTAACCTTATGAGTAACTTGTCCGTGATCTTTAGTTTGCAGAGTAACTCATACTAGTGATTATTTTAGCCTTATTTTACGGATAAGCAGGCTCAGGATTGACTTGTCCTAGATTCTTCAGCTTCTGCGTGGCCAAGTCAAGATTAAAATTTAGGTTTCTGAGAGGAAGGCGGATCTCTGAGTTCGAGGCCATCCTGGTCTACAGAGTGAGTTCCAGGACAGCCAGGGCTACACAGAGAAACCCTGTCTCAAACAAACAAACAAGCAAACAAAACAACAACAACAAAATTTAGGTTTCTGTCGCAAAAACATTATTCTCTTTCCCGATTCCCATTGGCTTTTCTCTACTTGGCTTTATCGGATCAACCTTTCTCATTACTATCATGTCTATTTCACCTCCTACATAACTTTATTCCTTTAACCATTGTTACTAGTCTTCTTGTTAAGTCTCATATGGTGGCATATATTGGGGGAGACAGAGATATTCTCTATTACATAATGAGTTTGAGGCTAACCAAAAATATCCTTTTTACAAATAAACAAACAACAATATAGTGTTAAAACTTGTAAACTTTCATGACCTAAAAGAAATGCAAGTGCAGTAACAACCCTAGATGCGTAAGTCCCAGACCTCCACACTCTTATCCTAAAAGCTAATCCCACACAGAGGACTTCCATGAAAAATATGGAAAATCAAGTAGCTCTGTAAGATCTGCAGAGGGTAACCCCCAAATCCTAGAATGCGAATTTGTGGTTACACCTCTTGGTTATACAAGCAGGTGCGGTGTACGGTGTTGTATGATTGCCAGCTTCTTTCTTAAGTTTTTCTTATTTAACAGAATTTTCAAGTCAACTTCCATTTTGGATGGCAAATAAATAACAGTTAAATCCCTTTTTTGAGCTGCAGTCCCCAAGGATTAATGTGGAAAGTGATGGGGAAACTCATAATATAGCAGAATTATCAGTGTTACTAAAGAAGTTAAGCCTGAAAGAATCCAGGCAGTGCTATAATACAGCTGGAAATATTAGGGCTCATACTCATGGAGGGAACAATCAAACTAGCTATTATGACAGCGCTAACATATTTAAAAGTTGACATCTTTTCTTAATCCTTGTCCGAATCAGTTCCCTTAAAACAAAACAAAAACCAGTGTGGATATCACCTGTGTGGCAACCTCAAGTGTCCGTCCTTGCCTTCCTCCTTGTTGGGACAGTACACTTCTGGTATGCCAGGCCAGCTGGCCTATAAACTTGTGGAAGTCTGTCACATCCTGTCATCCTGAGGAGGAGCGCTGGGACCATTGATGTGTGCTCCCATGTCCAGCTCTACTTGGGTTTTGGGACTCCCAAATCAGGCCCTAATGCTCACATGGTACTTTACCTACTGAGCCATATCTCCCTAGCCCTCATTTGCCTTTCAGGACCTTCTCTGGTTCCACCTAAGGCTCTGTCTTAGGTGCTGTGTCTCCTATGGATGTCTTCAGTGTTGCTGCTTGAATTAACTATTTCCAGTTGTCTGTGAGGTCATCTGCTATTTGTGAAACAGAGTTTATCCAAATTCTTTAAAACCAAGGTGGTTTTTTTCCCCCACTTCCTCATACTGATTCTATTCTCAAAATCTCTGTCTCAGCTAATGACATTACTAGCAATTCAGTAGTCTAGACTCACCTCAGGAGTTTCCTAATGTATCGGACCTTATTAGACACTGCTTTTTTGTAAATTATTTTCTGGTGTAATGCTGAGCACTTGAAATATGCCAACCACTTTGTGAAGGGTGCTTTTATATGTGTGATCTTGGAATGTGTATGTCAGCCTTTACAAGCCTTTACATTAAGTAGCTTACCCCAGACTACATAGTTAGTTTAGCAGTAGTCTAGAGAGGCTCCCTCTCATGACTTGGTGGTCTGGATGGGCATTTTGTTTCATTTTCCTGGGTCTTGTCTGACAACTACCACAGGTCTTCCCATCTTTTGCTAGATGCTGTGCCAAATCCTAGAGATGTTCGGACGATCTAGCAGAAGATGAGAGGACCTGTGGTAGTTGTCAATGAGTGCATATTAAATGAATCTGCAAAAGTTATCATCTTTCTTTTCCTTTCCTGTGGAAATTCTTGGAGGAGAGAGGAAAATAGCTAGGCTGTACTTAATGCATTGTGTCTGTTACTGATGAGAGGGAAGTGGCTCAGCTGTACTAGTACAGGGTCTGTTTCTGTTCGGAGGGCCACAGAGGAAGTACTCAAGGTGACGTGAAGTTGGTGAGGTGCCAGAAAGGTGCTCATCTGGTATGCATTGATAAGAGTGCTGCCTACTCAAGTGGATAACACTTCTGACGTCCGCAATCATTTCAATTTAAGGGACAAATACCGGTACTTTGCTTGCTTGATGAGAGCCCGGTTTGAAGAACATAAGAATGAGAAGGATATGATGAGGGCTACCCAGCTGCTGAGGGAGGCAGAAGAAGAATTCTGGCAAAATCAGCATCCTCAGCCGTATATCTTCCCAGACTCTCCTGGGGGCACTTCCTATGAGAGATACGAGTGCTACAAGGTAGGTGAGCGCACGTGACAGCTGCTTTACAGGACACCACCTTGTCCCTGGTCCCAGACCTCCGCCTTACATACCATGTGGCATCTGAGCCGTGACTAAATTTTCCCTGACAGCTGAACTTTTTTTCTCTCCTCTTTTCATAAATTCAGCTCTAAAGTTTCTCAGTGTACTTTTGGCAAAGCTCAGTGCTAAAGTATTTGGTACATAGTTCACTTGGGGAACTTAAAGTTAGCCAGTTTGGATTGGTCCTGAGCATTGCTGAGATACTCGGGTAATCCATAACCCTTGGTGTTCCAGTAGATGCAAGCCGGAGAGGACCAGCTTTCTTGGACTACCTTTAATGCTTTAGCCATACCGCTCTTTAAGGCATTCTCTCTTACTTCTGGTCTCTGCTTGCCCCCACTGTTCATTGCTTACAGTCATAAACGGTCCGATAATAACTGTTTTACATACACACACAGACTAACATATGTGGTAGGTGATATTTGTATGTGTTGGTGTTGGTGGGTGTACTGGTAGAAGCCAAGATCAATTGTAGGAGTCTTCCTTAGTTGCTCTTTACTTTATTTCTTGTGATCTCTACTGAACATGGAGCCCCCCTTTTTTCTTTTGGCTAGGCTAGGTGGCCAGTAAACTCCAGGGATCCTTTTCCAAGTCTTCCCTTACCCGTCACTGAGATTGCAGGTGCTTATCCCCATGCCTGTTTTTCTGTGGGTGCTGGGACTTTGTACTCTCATGGTTGAGTACTTGACCAACTGAGCCAGCTGATAACTGATAGCAGCCCCTTGAGTTTTGTCTTCTGTCTCCTGCGCAGGCGTTGTCTATGGTATGTATAGTTTCCTGTGGAATAACACATGCTTTTCTCTCTGGCAGGTTCCAGAATGGTGCTTAGAGTACTGGCATCCTTCAGAAAAAGCAGAGTATCCTGATTACTTTTCCAAGAGAGAGCAGTGGAAGAAACTGAGGATGGAGAGCTGGGATCGGGAGGTACGGTCTTTGACAGTGCACCATAGCGTTGTGCTTGGTCAGCACGTGAATAGAGTTTGCCTCTGGTGATGGTTATGCAAGATCCTTAGCTAGACTTTTACTTTCTCATTGTGTTCAGTTTCACATTGGCCATCTTCTGATCTCTAATTTTCTTTTCCCTCCTTGTCCACCTCCTCTTCCTGTTCTATAAAACTCCCTGTCCTTTCCCTACCCCAGAGTCCTAGGCACTCTTCATGCAGCTTAGGATATTCAGCGCTAGGCTTTAGCAGCTCTCGTCATAGTCTGGGTGATGTGTTGGAGAAGCCAGAAGGAAGCTGGAGTCCAGTTTAGGGTTTGTGTGGTCGTTTTAGTGAAAAGGTTGTGCGGTCCACAGAGTGCTACAGTAGCTGTGGAAGGGACATGGACAGGCAGAACGTCCCCTGGAGGGATCCTCATTGTGGGGGATGGGTCAGGGACATGAGAAATCAATGGTTTCCAGCTTCTAAACTTTACTGTCTGTAGTTCAGTGCTGGTGACCAGGTAGGAAAGACTGGTGTAAGGTGGACAGCGGTCCCAGGTGTCAGGGATAATGAAACATTCAGAAGGATGAAGCTTTCTCAAGCTTTCTCTGGCATCTGAAGTAAACATTCTACTTGGCAACTTCAAGTGTAGGAATCTGGTCTAGAAATGGAAATTTGTTAAGTTTTCACTTGTATTTAAAAGTGTAGAAACAACTAAGATCCTTGAGAGGAAACTAAAAAAGCGTCTTTATTATTTTGTAGATGCATGTATGTAGATGCATTCAGGTTAAAAGGTTTGGAGATGAGATTTCTTTGTAACAGCTTCTGCTTTTTCAGTATCCTGATAGCCAAGGGAAGTGGGTATGAAGGGTGGGGAGCACATGGAAAAGTAGGCTTGCCAAGTGACAGTGATGGCCCATTTGACACTGGGCAATTGATGTATTAGACATTGGTTTGTTCTGGTATTTTCTCCTTAGTTATATTGACCTGTCAGGTCCAGTTTGTCCATTGAGCTGTTTCTCCAGCCAAGAAAGAGAACTACAGAGCCAGGCAGTGGTAGCACACACCTTTAATCTCAGCACTCAGAAGGCAGAGAGGCAGGTGGATCTCTGTGAGTTCAAGGCCAGCCTGGTCTACAAAGTGAGTTCGTAAACAGCCAAGGCTACACAAAGAAACCCTGTCTGGGAAAAGACAAATAGCAGGAGACTTACGGTGTTGTCATGACAGGGTCTAAGCTGAATTTAAAAGGGCAGTTGAGACAGGCTGGTGCAGAGAACTCCAGGTCAGGAGGGATGTGTAGATCAGTTCCCTCAGAGCCTCTGAGAGCATTTATGCGGGTGGGCATGCAGGCAGCAGGAACTAGATACTGATCTCTCAATTCACCATTTTGGAGGTTGACTGGTTTTGGGATATAAAGTTCAGGATTTTGTATTAGAAGTCCTTAGCCAAGGTGGCGTAGAGAGGCCTCTGGGGCCAAGGGATGTGATGTTTGTAAGAAGTATTACACTTATTGAGGCTTAGAGTATATTCTCACGGTGAGCAGCAGGCTTGTGCTGCCACTGACCACCGAGGACCTCCCGAGTTCCTCCCTTCTCTCTTTCCTTTCAGCCCCTGGGTGTTAGCAGTGCTGTGTGTGGGTGAGCTTTTACTTCTAGGTCCAGTTCCATTAGGACAGTGATGTTGAGACTCTTGGTGGGCAACATCAGGCGGGGTGGAGCCTACTTTTCATGTGACTTCCCTGAATTCTGGTTCTGGCTGTTTGCTGGGAACTTGTTCATTTGTATCCCTAATTGAGCTGGGCTTCTTAATGCTTTGGGAGAGAGCTTAGACAAGAGTGTTTTCCTGGGGACCAGTGGGAGACAAGACAAAAGGAGTCAGGAAGACTAGTCTAGTGACTTTGCTGAAGGAGTAAGAGACAGGTAGATGTTCAGCTTTGCCATGCTACAAGAACAAGTGAGAACAGTGACCTGGCTCCCCTGGGACGACACCACAGAGAAGGGCAAGATGGGGAGACCGGTCGACTCAGCTCCATAAAAGACAGGCTTCAAAAACCAAAAACTATTCAGAGAGAAGAGTTGTTCTGATTTTGGACTCAGGCATAGAAATGGTGTAGGTTTATATGAAACTAACATTTCTTGGTGCTGATTCAGGATGGAGAGAGATATACCCCAGGCTGTTATCTGACCATGTACATGGATCTTACTGTTGACATTCCTTCTATAATTGCTCCTTCCTTGTCCCCTTCTAGGTGAAGCAGCTGCAGGAGGAAACACCACCTGATGGTATTATGACTGAAGCTTTGCCTCCTGCCAGAAAAGAAGGTGACTTGCCCCCACTGTGGTGGCATATTGTGACCAGACCTCGGGAACGGCCCACATAGAGGCAGGCACCTCACTGTTTATGCTTGCAAGTGAGAGTTAACAGAACACGTTCACACTTGCCCTAATAAAAATAACTAGACACAGTCGGCTGTGACTGAAGTGTTCTTCCAAGCAGTACTGTGCCACCAAGTGTTTGCCTGTATTGTGGTTTGGTTTTTTAAAGTTACCTGTAGAATTATATTGATAGCACATGTGCTCAGTAAGGAAAAGCTTCACAGAGGACAGGTTTGAGTGTTAGGGCCAGGTTGGCTTTCATCTTTGTGCATGTACACTCAAGCACACTGGTGCACATGGACACACTCATGTAGGGCAGAGATCGGTGCAGGTGGGGCTCCTCATCTTCCATCTTAAGATGAGGTCTCTAGTGCACTGCTGTGCCCAGCTGCTTGAGTGATGGGGCTCCAGACCTAGGTCCTCCTAAGTGCTATTTTTTTTTTCTGGTTTATATGCCTACCTTGGCAGAATGTAATTTTTATTTTTTTTAATTAGATATTTTATTTACATGTAAATTTCTTCATTCCTAGTTTCCCCTCCAAAAAACAAACAAAAACAACAAAAACAAACCCCTGTTGCCTCCCCTCTCCCCATGCCTGCCACCCCACCCTCTCCCACTTTCTGGCCCTGGCATTCCCCTACACTGGGGCATAGAACCTTCACAGGGCCGAGGTCCTCTCCTCCTATTGATGATCGAATTTGCAATCCTCTACTATACGCATGCTGCCAGAACAATCAGACCCCTCCATATGCAGTCCTTGGTTGGTGGTTGAGAGCCTGGGAGCTGAGGGTACTAGTTAGGTCATAGTTGTTCGTCCTAAGAGGCTGCAAACCCCTCAGCTCCATTGGTCCTTTCTCTAACTCCTTCACTGGGGACCCTGTACTCAGATCAATAGATGTCTGTGAGCCTCTATATCTGTATTAGTCAGGTACTGTCAGAGCCTCTCAGGAGATAGCTATCTACTGAGCCATCTCCCTAGCCCACAACTGAGTAAAGGCTTAAGATGAAGGCTCAACTAGTAAAGGGAAGGGATAAGCAGGAGAGAAATACAAGGGCTTTAAGAAATAAAATCGGGCTGGAGAGATGGCTCAGCGGTTAAGACCACTGACTGTTCTTCCAGAGGTCCTGAGTTCAATTCCAAGCAACCACATGGTGGCTCACAAGCATCTGTAATGGGATCCGATGCCCTTTTCTGGTGTGTCTGAAGACAGCTCCAATGTACTCATATACATAAAATATAGTAATTCTTTTAAAAAAAAGAAAAAGCCAAATACGCAGGTGGTTTCTCAGTAGGGGTTCAGGGGCGGTGCCACTCCTGGCCACTGCCTTCATTTCCTAAAGGTTTTGCTAGTGGGATTTTAGTCTTTATGAAAAAAGCAATTCTGAAGCAACTCAGAACAGGCTTAGAGGTTAGGGCCTCCTGGAGGTGGTGTAGGTTTGCTCAAGGGTCTAATGTGGGACGATTTGGGATCCAGGTATCCAGCTGTGCCTCCTCTGTTGAGCAGTCAAAGGTACAGTCAAAAGTACTTCAGACTTTTTTAAGTATCCCAAGTTAGTTTTTACAGAGGTAAAGCAGAGGCGGCTAGCAGTCAAGCCTGGTCTTTCCCCAGGACCTGTGTGTGTATAGAGAACTGCTGCCCACAGACTACCCACAGGCCTTTCCACACCATGCCACACTCATGCAGGCATTTCTAAAAAGTGCACTTGATCTCTTTGAGTTCAGAGCTACCCTGGCCTGCAGGGGTCGAGGTAAGCCAGGGCTGATAGTTGAAACTCTTTAAAAAAAAAAAAAAAAAAAAAAAAAAAAAAAAGCAAAGCAAAGCATTCTTAAACTACCAGTAAAAACTAGTTGGTTTTAGGTTTTGGTAACTCACTGGAACTGTTTTTGTTCTATTTTTTTAAAAATCTATTTTTTACTATATGTAAGTACACTGTAGCTGTCTTCAGACACCCCAGAAGAGGGCGTCAGATCTCATGGATGGTTGTGAGCCATCATGTGGTTGCTGGGATTTGAACCCATGACCTTAGGAAGAGTAGTAGACACTCTTAACTGCTGAGCCATCTCTCCAGCCCTGGAACTATTTTCAAATAATTAGGGAACTCTAGCCCTTAAATCCCATAACTGCCACAGACTTAACTCTTCGGGCGTTTTCTAAGCTCAGTCTGAGGCTCTGTCTGTGTTCTAACGTTTGTCTGAGACCCCCAGCCATCTGAAGAAGACCTGAGAACTTTTGTTCTTAGTGATTCTTTATTTATAAGGTAGGCAGAAGCAACTGTTACAGTGTAGAAGGGAGACACATTACAAGCTGTTATCTATACAAGTTTTGAACAAAAACTGCACAGGGAGAGGTCAACTCTCAATACAAACTAGCAACTAAACCACAATAATTTACCTTTAGAAAGGGTTCGTTTTCAGCTGTGACACTGCTTTTACAATATGCAAAAACACAAACAGAACTACCCAAGGTGTTTGTCACATTCTTTCTACATTGAATTTGGCAACAGTTTATATTAACTTTATTCAGATTATACTAACGTTTAAAAACTAAACAAGTGAAAAGCTGTACCAACGTACAGTTACATCCATTCCTTTCAAAGGTTTAAAATACCACTTGTATCTATTAAGAATGACCTTGCAGCGATTTCTGCATCTGCAAAAACCATCCCAAGCATCATATGCACAATGCATCAGCTATTTTGAGTCATCAAGATTGGCGGGCTAAACCACAGGCACTACTGTTTGCTTATAGTCTGTAAAGGAGCTTGTTTTTCAAAGAAAAGAGCTTAAGTCATTTCTAATAATCATGCCTTTGCTTTAAAGCCATAACATAAAATGTCCTTTGAGCAATCACAGCAGTGTTAAATGTTAATATATAGAACAATGACTAGAGGAACGTTACTCTCACATCCAATGTGGTTATGTGTTAAAGTATAAGATTATGTCATCAGAGGCTAGAGCCAACAGAGATCTGCAGAGCACATAGGACCCACCAAGTCTCTCACCCAAAAAGTCACACGTGTACTGTCAGCTACTGTACTGCTCAGGGCCTTGCCTTTCTAACAGCTGTCTTTAAATGTGAGCTCTTGAAATCTACAAATCTCTGTTGACTTTAGGGATGGGCATTGTAACAAATTTAACTTCCATTTAAAAAAAGAAAAGACAAATTCACTTTTAAAAAAAGAGAAAACATTGCCTGAATTGAAATCAGACTCCCAGTTGACAGTAAATAAATCCTCTTTGCTCCGGTGTTTAGAAGCCAATCAACTGTCCTTACTTAAGGAAGGGAAGAAAAACAAGCCCCCTGATTGGTAAGCACATTGGCAAAATTGCTAGACTCCAAGCTGGTTACCCTTGATAAATCTGTTTGGATTTTTTTTTTCTTCAAAATATCTGGGCTTTTCAACGCACCCAGCCTGCTGGGCACAGTTAAGTAAAGGCATTTTCTCTATCTAAGAATCCCTGCTATCATTTTAAAATGTTTTCACGTTTTCTGAATTGCCTTACCCCTTCGGATGTATCTGGATTCAGTGGAAGTGAGTATGAGAGACGAGAAAGTAAAGAGGGGACTATGTCTACCCGTGGCAGCAGGCATGCGCAGGGCCGGGTGTGGGTGCTGTGTGTGCGGTCAGGAGGAATGCTGGGAGAAAGGAAGTCCTTAGAAACCTTACAGAAACAAACACTGCAATCTAGTATGGCTTATTCGGATGCCTTAACCATGAAGCTACTGGAAATTCAACCTACAAGGCTACTCTTAAATGTAACAGGATTGGCTATGTTGACAGTGTGCCCCTCCCCTAGCCCTCCCCCCAATCCCAACACAGTCCACCATGTCCGGGTTTACTTCTCTGCATATTGCTCAACTGTTTCTCCTGCGTTTCTCCTCCAGAACACAGTATATATGAGTGAGGGTTTCACCCCTTATCTGTTGTGTTTATCCATTAAAATAACTTGAATTTGCTTCTAAACTAGACAACTACAATGCATCTACAAAAGTGTGAGGGAAGAAAAAAGAAAAACAACTAAGTATGTAATCTTGTGAAATTACTCCAAGGTTCCCACATCCCAACCCACCCCCCTCCCCTTTATGCTTTTAAAATTTTACAAAGACCTGTAAAAAAGTTAAATGGAATTTGGCACCTTCAGAAAAAATCAAAAGGGAAACTAAGGTTAAAATATGCAGAAAGAAACCGTTGATATTTACAAATTAAAAGATCAAGGTTATGTCAATTACGTATGTTGCTTTTAATTCTTATCTAAAGATGTTGAATACTTTGAAAAGAGCAGAATTCCGAATTGCCTACAAAATCGTTTGCTTGATTATAGACTGGAATGGATCAAGACAAATTAGGCTTTATTAAGGAAAGAGTTCGTTCCCGCTGGCAGCGTCTCCTGGGAACCGTGAGAGCCTAAGAGAAGCGAGGTGCTGAGCGATCGTTGGTGGTCGTCTTCTTCAGCTTCACGCCCCTCCGGATGGCATTCAGCATATCTTCTCCCTGAGGACTTTCTCTTGGGCTCAGGTCTGCGGGGTCACTCTCTGGAATTGGGCCTGGGGAGACAGTGGCACTTGGGGGGTCCCTTTCCTGGTCTTCAGCCTCGCTCTCTGGAATTGCCTGTCTGTGCTCCTCAGGGATACTGGGCTTTGGGCCTGGAAGTGGAGGGTTGATCGGCGCTTGGCCACTCCACAAGGAAGAGGGTATATTGCTGACACCCTGGGGCCCCTCCCCCACAGATGGAGACTCAGGGCTGTGCTCACCCCGCTCCTCTGGCCCATCTGGAGGGGATGGCAAAACCCCAGGGAGGTCTGGGACAGTTGGGGTTTTGACAGGGATCACTGGGGTCTTGATGGGAATAGGGCCAGCTCCGATGGTCCCTCGGCGAACAGAAGGCTTGGTGGAAGGGGTCCGTCGGATGGTCGCCACCCCTGGTGTGACCATAGCAGGTCCGAGAGTGGTGGGAAGGCCAGCTGTTGAAGCTGGACGCTTGGCTTGGAACATCCGCCTGTAAGACTGGCTGATGTCACTGTTCCTTGGAATGGTGGAGGACTTGTCAAATTCTTGCTGCTCTGCCTCCTGGTCACCACTTACAGAGAAATAATCGTAATCTGAAACTGAGGATAGGATTTGATTAGATGGTCTAGGTCCAGGGCGATAGCTCTTCTTTTCCCACACTGTGGTAGGAGGATGGCAATCACACTAGGCAGAGTACACACTGCCTCACCCTCCCCTGCCCAGATGCTAAAACATTGCCTCAGGACCAGTTCCCTACAGGAGCCCTTTGCTCTGTTCACTAATGTACCCTGGGTGTCCACAACAGAAAACTGTGAGGTAGGAGAAAGATCCCAGACCACGGAGCTGTGACAATACTGCTGCCAACGACTTCTGGGAGGTCGGATTAAAGGACACAAATTTGTCCAGTCCTCTGGTCCACAATTAGCCATGAGAAAGCTCTCACAGAACAGTGTTGACTTTACCATCCATCTCCATGACAACTAATAGCTCAAGTGAGGACTAGAGAGGAATGGAGCTCGTGTGCTCACACCTGCTTTAAAATGGCACTGTGGGAGGGGATGCTTACAGTAAGCACCGCAGGGCCAAGTTTCTCAACAGCAGGTCAACTGAAATTGGAGGCTTGGGGCAGGGTAACTGTTTGCTGGGGTGAGGTCTGGAGGGCTAGTGTTTCAGAGGGGGTTTAGAAAACTCCCAGCCTGCCTCTTGGCTTCTAGACACCACTACTAAAGATATACCCAGACTGCTGAATGTCCCCGAGGGTGGGAGGAGGGGCGCCTTCACTTGAGAGTCACTGACTCAGATCTTTAATAATGTGTGGGTTACAGGGAGCCTTTAGACAACCATCCCACAGTGATTCTGCTGTCTGGTGTCTGCTTTGCCTGCCCCATATGTATGGTGATGAGGGAGAAAGGTGGGGTGCCCAACTCCGACCAGATTAAGTACTTAGGGGCTGGATTCCATCTCTCAGACTGGAGTTCTGTGGATCTGGTCAAGTTACTGAGCCTCAGTGTCCACATTCGTAAAATGGGGATAAAATATCTCTCCCGTGTATGACTATGAAGATCACAAGGGAGAAAAAGGTGCCTCACACAAAGTGCCAAGCAAACACGAAGCTGCTATTAAGAGCATGGGCCTCATTTCAGGGTGGGGAACATAGCACACGGATGGTGAGAAATGAGCAAAATGTGCTAATGTTCGGGATCACTTCTTAGGCAGCAGCCAGTGACCTGTCAACTACAGATCACTGCCCACAAAGCCCCCAGAGACGACAGAGTGATTCCAAAGCCCATCCGTAGCCAGGAGTTAGGCCGTGGTTAGACCAGCCGCCAGCTCGCTGCCTCCTCACCTGGAGCCGCCCGGAAAGCCGGACAGCAAGCTGGGCGCCTCGTACCTTGGGAGGGGATGGTGTCCTCAGAGCAACACGGGGTGGTGGTCTGGGTGCTATAGCCACTAGAGCACTGTAGTGAGTCCCGGCTGCTCCTCTGTGTGTCCAGCTGGAGGCCCCGGGACAGGGCGAGTGTCAGTTCCTCACAGGCCCCCATCTCCTCACCAGCCTGCAGGACGGAGGACAGACACACAAGCCACCAGGCACTGTAAACTCAAGAGACCAGAGCCACCATACATGCAGTTTTAGGTGGGACCCCCCAGATCACGCCCGTGGGCAGCATATCAGTAGTCTTTGGTGGTTACTTAGACCTGCATGGGTCTCACGCAGGAACTAGAGAGTTCTACATGCCTTACTACCACACGAGGAGTCTCCTCCCATCTTTTACACATTGTGGAGCTGGGGAAGAAGAATGGAGATCCACCCCTCCCACTGCTAGGCTATGTTGACCCCGAGTGCAGGCCAGGGTCCCTGGTCCCCATTTTGGCCTAACTGAATCCAACCAGATACAGAGAACAGGTATGTCACCCTGGTGGCAGCTGACACCGTCATGCTCCTCGGCCTCTGCGTCTCTTCAGCAACTGCAGGTGGACCTCCTGTAGTCGTGGGTCCTCCCCCATTGGAGTCTGGCTCACGTTTCTCTTTGCGGCGCTGGAGGGTGTTCACCAGTGGCTGGTCATAGGGTCCTGGCTTTGCCCAGTCCTGAGTAGAACAGTGTAGTCAAGAGCCATGGCCCCCAACCCAGATGAAAGGCTACAGCCACCCATTCACAGCTGCCCACACAAGGTAGCTCTAGTAGGGGCTAGCCCCTAGCTGTTCTGCCTGCCCACACTAAGTGAGCACTCCTTCCCCCTCTGCCAGTACCCTCCTCCTCCTCCTCCCTGCCCAAAGATTAAAAACTCTCAACAACTAGGTAGGCAGCAGCTACCTGTCAGCTGGTCACTATATACTAGAGCATCAGCCAGAAAAGACAAGAGAGCGAGCCATCTCAAGGAGCCAGGCCTGCCCTTCTGCTGGAAGTGGCCACCAGGGGGCCCTAGTGCACCACCAGCCATCCTACAGGTGCATCTGCCACCCTGGTACAGGAAGGGCTCTAGGATCTGCCGCAGGTTTTGAGGGCTCTGAGAGATGATTTATAAGCTGCTCAAAATACTGGCAGCCCCAGGGACTGACTTACCGTCCTGGAGCCTCAACCACCCTGGTGGAAATCACTTAAAAGTTTGGTTTTTATATTGAAACAAACGTGTTTCAACATAAAACAATCAAAAGCAAAGTTCATATACTTCTGAGCGAGGGCAAAATGATCCAATGCAGACTCCAGGCTACGTTCTGTTACTGCAGCAGGACTGTCATTGGGGGACAAGTTAGGCACATAGCCAAGGAGGAAAGTATAGGCTCTGATAAAACTGCAAGTGGCCCAGGAGGGAAGGAAGCCAGCAGGCTCCACCTAGATGCAGAGCCTAGCAGTGTCCTTGAGCTCTAGTCTCCAGGGCTAAAGTTCCCTAAAGGAAGACTCGGGTTTCTGTTCCAAGTGGAAAATATCTCTAGCTGGTTTTTGGTGCTCTCCTGGGGGGGATGGGGGGGGGGCTTCCTGAGGAAGAAGGGTTGTGAGGAAGAAAGCAGAGTGTGAAAGTAAGAATAGAGTCGAAGGGAGGATGGTAGGTGGAGGGGAGGATGGCAGAACAGAAAAGGGGTGAGCACAGTAGCAGTGAGGGAGGGAGGAAAAAGGGGAGAGAGGAGGGAAGGGAGGAGGAAGGTGAGGAGGGAGCTGGGGAGGGAGGAAGGAGGGAGCTAGGGAGGGAGGGAGGAGAGAGAGGAGGAGGGAGGGGAGACACAAACCTTCCAGCTAGGGATCTGAGATGACGGGAACATGCCGGGCCCAATGGTGTAATAATGAGCGTAGTCAGGAAGGTGGACAGAGGTGACCCGAGGGAGCAGGCGGGAGGCAGGCAGGCAATGAGGGAAGGGGCCTGCACCCACGGGCCCTGCATGGGACTCACTTGATAAACTATAGTGAGAAAACCCATTAGACAACTGGAAACAAAAACAAAAAGGGGAGGAGAAAAGGAAAAAAATTAATATAACAGGATGAGTGTAGAGGTACAAGATGGGATTGACACCGAGGGCAAGGGGAAACCTGAATATTTACAGACAAAATCAACACTGGTGCTCTTCTGCCTGTGAATAATTCAGGAGAGCCAGAGTGCAAAGAATGTATGGCTGACACCCAGTAAGCACTCAGTCAGGGGAACATCTGACCTGTATTTTAGAACAGTTTAGGAATCGACCATTGTCCTTAATTTGCAATGTTACTGTTTGAATTTTTTTTTTTAAACCAGTGAAGCCTGATTTCACTGCCCTAGGGAACCAACTCATCACGTTATGCAAATCAGGGTATTTGGAGGTGTTTCCAAATACCAACCCTGTTCATTCTAGGTTTTCCAATCGGCACACTGCTCCGAATCAAGCTTAAGGGTGGGGGTAGGAGGGAGAGCATGCAAACTGAAAGGTGGGAAAGCACATGACTTCTGACACAGTGAGATGTCACATCCAACAGAAGGAAGAAGGGAGAAGGGATGAACACAGACCCTTTTCTGGGGAGGAAGCCTTCACACCTCCAAATCCCCCGTACCCCTTTCCTCTCCCTCACTGGCCATGTGGCTAGGCAGCCAGGGAGCCCTCCATCTATCCAGGCCCTATCCCACAGGGGGATCAGCTTTTGGAGCAGATCCTGAGTTTCCAGTTCCTACAGCTGGGGTGGTTGTATGTGTAGCAGGCAGGTGGGGGCAGGTCATTAGAACAGCCCACCATGGCTGCAACCCTGGCCAGTCACCTTCTCTGTGGACACCCAGGCGCCCATGGTGGAGCCTGAGCTGACTGAGGTGGGGGAGCTGCACTCGCTCACTGACTGGCAGGTTTCCGACGCTTCTGAGGAGGCCGAGCTGGATGAGTTCTGCAGCAGGGAAGAGCCACACGAGGGGACCGACAAACCAAACCACACCACGGGCCACCGGAAATCATAATTAAAATAAAGGAGAAAGGACAGGGCAGGAAGGGCACATACAGAAAGGGACACAGAGACAGACACATACACAGAAGGGGGGAATGAGAGAAGCAGACAGTAAGTTAAGGCTTATTTTTTACCCGCACAGGTTTTAAGAAAGCCATGTAAGGCTTGGCCAAGCTCTGGTCCTGCTATGTATGGAGCCTGCAGACATTAGCTGGCACCTGTGTCTGGTAGAGCAACAGTGGCTCATCACAATAGGCCTCTCGGCAAGCTCTGTACCCTTGGGCATATGATAGTACACCACAAGGGCCCAGGATAGACCCCATCAGTCCCTAGGTATCGGACATTGCACAAAACTGTCCCTAGACAAGCAGTGGCTGAATGTTGGCTCCAATTCCTAGCTTCTTACTGGGTCCACCACAACTTCTGTTCCATATGGTGGCACCTCCAGTCTTAAAGACAGATTTGAGGTTCTCTGTCTGGACAATGACTTGGGAGCAGGGAAGCCAGGTGATGAGTCTATATTTCCACCGCAGGATGAAGCATCTAGAGACGACTAAGTATGGGGAGCTGGTACCAGTGCTGATGCCACGAAGCCCAGGTGCCTGACAGTCCCCTGCCTCAGCCTGGCCCTCTACACTCTGCTGCAATAGAGACTCTGCCTTCATGGTCACTGGTAGGCCTCAATTCTGTGGCCTGGGGTGGTGGTTTTAATGAGAATGGGTTCCATGGGTTTATATGTTTGAATATTTGGTCTACAGTTAGCAAAATGACTTGTGAAGGATTAGGAAATGTGCCCTTGCTACAGGGAATGTCATTGGAGACAAGCTCCGAGCTTTCAAAAGTCCACGCCATTGCCCATTAGCCTCTCCGCTTCATGACACCAAGCTTCTTGCTCCAAATTCCTCACTGTTAGCTACAAACTCTAACTTAACTCTGTTTTGATTAAATAAATCAGATCCTTCATCACTATGTGTGCCTGGATCAACGGTCACGGAGGCCAGATTCATGTTTCTATCCCCTTCTCCCATCTCAAAAGGCTTCCTGTAAGGGACAGAGGCTTAGCTTCCCATCCTGCAAGGGCAAAGCACCAAGTGCATACCCATGATCAGAAATGTAAAGGCTTGGAGGAATGCTTTCTCTCCACCACTCCCCAGCTGTGGAACTGTGGACCTCAAGCTCTGGGCTCAGTATTTTTCACCTTGAGAACAGGATCAACAGTATCTCTCTACACCAAAGGGAAGATGGAACCCTCTGGCTGGTGTGATTTGGGAAATGTCTTACAAGTTCCTCTTTACTTGATTACTGTGCTGTCCGAAAAAAAGAGTAATTCTCCTTTAAATTCTGCTGCATCGTTTGCCTTATTATAACTACCCTAAGGCTGGGGCTGTAAGACAATGGTTGGTCACGTGCCTGTGAGAGACCCTGGACTCTATACCCAGCACCAACAAAACATACAGAGAGCCTATTGGTGTGCACGTGTAGTACATGTCTGTCTGTGTGTGTGTGGTTGGGGTGGGGGGGTCACCCTGGCTTCCACACCTAGCTCCAACAGAGAGCTTATTGGTGTGTAGGGGGGGGGGGTAAGTGTTTGAGAGAGAGGGAGAGGAGAGAAGAGAGAGAATGAACCCTGGGTTCCACATCCAACACCAAACAAACATACAGAAAGCCTATCGCTGTGTGTGTGAGGCACCCAGAGGTTGGTGTTGGTGGTCTCCTTTTTTCCTGTCCCCCTGCTTTTTTGAGACAAGGTCTCTCACTAAACCCAGAAATCACTGATTGGCCACATTAACTGGCCAGCAAGGGGATCGATCACCTGTCTGCATCCTCCCAGTGTTACTGAGGGGAGAAGCATGTGTCACTTCACCTGATTCATGTTGAAAATCCAAACTTTGCTTCCGAGTGTCAGGCACTCTCCCTAGCCCGCAAACACTTGGGAACTAGCCAGGAAGGTATAGGCTTTCAGATTTCAGGGAGCCTCCCCCCTACTTTACTACCTTTTGTTCCCCCAGACATCACTAGGGCAGAAATTGTGCTTGGGCCAGTAACAGAAGCATGAGAAGAGAGAAAGGCTTTGCTTTTTCAGCAGGGGTTATTAGGGTACGATACAGTGTTAGTTCTCAACCCATTAGAAACAAACAGAGCTAGACTGCACACTACAATGGCCTTTAAGGAAGGAATGGTTCTGCCCTCCTTCTGACCACATGCAGCTTGGTAGGAGCACAGCAGATATGGTTTAGTGAAGCACATAATAGGGATGGAGGGCCAAGGCACCCCAGCTGAAACAAGCACACTGAAAGTAAATGCAGCTTGCTCGGGCCAGAGCCTTTCTGTGGAAAATCACATCTCTAAAGGGGAAAAAAGAGGGGAGAGGGAGACCACCATACCTCACATGGCTAAATAATGCCAAAGAGCTCTGAAATAGGAGGTTCTGCACTTGCTAACCTTGGCTGAACAACCAGATTCTCTGCCTCAGCCTCCCCACACTCCTCCACCTTCCAGCAGGTGGCGCTATGGGACCCAATAGATGGTGGCTCCAATCATGTCCTAGCATTGGGTACACTGTGCTAATTAAGTGTTGAGCCAAAGCTGACAAACCAGCCCTAAGAAACAGGCACTCCAAGGGTT
The DNA here is from genome assembly GCF_008632895.1 of Mastomys coucha. Lineage (NCBI taxonomy): Eukaryota > Metazoa > Chordata > Mammalia > Rodentia > Muridae > Mastomys > Mastomys coucha. The sequence goes on from NW_022196913.1 coordinate 97,183,018, forward strand.
GTATACACCAACAACACAAAAGACACCTGGTCTAGCTGGGCGAGTGCCATCCAAACTACAGTATATGGAGAGATTATACATCTTTCCTTCCCCCCCGGATCAAAGTGCCAACAGAGTTATCCACAGGGGCTCTAACAGCCATTCTCACTGGAACCAGGAGTTCGGGGAACCACTGTGGACCAACAGGGTCTCTGCCCCTGGGGAAAACCTGACATGACATGAAGAGGGGGTGTCCGTATTGTGAAGTATATTGTCACACCAACTTGGGTACTTACAAGGATGCAGGGGAGAGACCCAGTCTCTTTGAGGCTACCTACTTAGTAGGCAGTGATAAGGTAAGTGATAGCTTGCCTGCCCAACATGGTCTTTGTAACTACTGCTGGTGTTGAGATAGGCTTCCAGCCCGACTTGGAAGATCTCTCTTTGGGGTCTATTGTAAACGACCCATCAACAGTGGTCAGGGCATCCTGGATACCTGCTGCTCTCTGGGTGAAGGGCATCCTTACCTGGTTGGCAGCCTCAGGTGGCATGGGAGAGGGTGACTTGGACTGGAAGGCGTCCTGGGATATGAATCCTGAGTCGTGGGAAGACACGCTGGACAGCCTCACGGGGGCCTGCTGGGCCAGGTTGGAGCTGCGGTACCGGTAATGCGAGCTGGGCGAATGCGAATGGGAACCACTGGACCGAGAGTCACTGCTGTTGACGCTGTTCAGGCTGCTGTAAGGGACAACCGGGGGGGGGGGGGGGGGGGGGGGAAGGGCAATGGATGGCAAAGGGCAGTGTGAGTGAAAGCACGAGCAAACACCAGCTCCTTGCCCCGAAGAAGCATACAAACCCAGGACATGTTGTCAAAGACCAAATCGGGCTGGTGAACTAAAGGTTCTTTTAGGCAAACATCAAGAGAGCTAGGTTTGGGTCTCGGAGGTTAGAATGTGACAGTCTTAGTATGCAAGCCTATACTTTTTCCAAAAAAGCAATGAGGCCCAACTCTACTGTGCCTCCTACCAACAAAACTGTGGGACAAACCTTTGGTTTATAAAGTGGGGGTGATCTCTTCTACCTGCAGCAAAACCCCACTAAGTCCACACAGCTAAACAGCCCTGGCAGACACCCTATGCTTAAGGTAGATTCCATCTTAAGGTGGATTCCATCCACCAAAGTACATCGGCCAATCAACTTGGGGGGACTGAGTGCAAGCACTATGGATTTTATTAACAGAGCTAGTGAGTTGAGTACTAGCTCTACTCCTGCATGGGTGTTTCCCTGTTAAACCATGTGTGGGTTGGGCAGAACAGCATGGGCAGCTTTCAATGAGGAGAGTCAGTCAATGCTAAGCTGCAGTTACAAACCCCCCTGGGGTGGTGGGGGCATGAGCAGCCTGGCAAGCCTGGGGAAGCCTAAGGGTTTGGCTTCTGTTTTGAAGCTGCTGAGTCAGGGGGAGCACCCCGTGTGGCTGTGCTATGATGCCTTGCAGGGATCCGTCAGACACGACCCGAGGGGTGAGCACAGCAGAGGGAGCAAACAGCTACTGAAGACATGTGCATCATGGCGGGATAAATGCTAGGAGAATTTTAGCCAGAAGATGGCATCTGGGGACCAAAAGGAAAGCTCACAGCAACTGCACTCTGGCCAGCTCCTGTCAGTGCAACTGAGAAAGGCCAGAAGGAGAAGGCACTGTAGCTTGTTCAGCGCTAATGATGCGGGCCTTGCTGAGCCACTGAAACAAAAAGGATTTTCCTCCGTCTTACATAAACACAGAGCCCATTAAAAGTGACAAGAATGCAAGCAACATCTTCGGGGAAGAGGTGAGGACATAGCCTCTTGACTGGAACTGCCTGCCACATATATACCCAACAAGCTTCAGGGTGAAATGAAGCAGGCAGGATGCTGGGCCATATCCCCCTAACTGCCTGAGCTGACATCCTGCTCCTTCCTCTCTAGGCTACCTCACAGCCATCTGGCTACATCAAGTCAAATGACTGGCAGCAGGTATAGTGCTGGACCAAGGCTAGAAGCCATATCAGGAGGTACTTGCACCCTTCAAGAACAGAATAAACCTTTCCCCTCCACAGACCAAGAACAGTTGCCTCGTGAAACTATGTAATGGTCCCATAGATCCCAGGAACATTTCAAATGCTTCTGCATTTCCACAAGTTAACAGTGTGAGTAGGTATGAGGGGTAGGAGACAGCAAGCAAGAACTACATGGATTTTACGAATACAGAAACGAAGGATAAAGCCAGAAGCCATTGTGGCATCTGTTCCAGCCCCAGCTAGATCAACTTCTTAAAAAGGAAAGAAAAAGTCTTCCTAGGACTTGCTGGTGGAACACTAGGGGGTGGGGTGGGGTGATGGACAGAGACAGGCTAAAGAGAGAGAACTATTTCCTGTTTCAAATAGGCCCCTTTTGAAGATGAAGCCTGGCTCCTGGTTGCACTCACATGTATACATCTTGGAAAGCATTTGGAGGCCCAGGGCTTCCCTTACCTGCAGACACTTGACTTTCTGGACATGGTTGTGCTGGGAGAAGAAGGAGGCGTCTGATAGGACCAACTATAGTCAGAACCTTTCAAGTCCAAAATCACCTGAAGGGACAGAGAGCAGCTGTGTAAGACGTGTCATCCACACATCTCCATGTATGATGCCATCAAAATGCGACCCTCACAGAGGCAGAATTAAAAGAAAAAATGCACATTTCAACTGAAGGGCCATCGTACCCATCTCTGTGTCACAGTCCTTCCGAGAGGAGCAAAAAGCTGGAGTTACTGGGGTGGGGGAGTTAGAAGAGGAAAACCATGAAATGCCAGGAGAAAGAGGTAATTACCTCAATGGATTAACAACTCCTAAAAGCTATTTTTAACACATGCTAAAATCAGCAGCATTTTCAGCCTAGAGCTCCATAAAGACAACAATGGCTTTGGGGCTTGCTGGCCGCACCTTAACCACTTGTCGTTCAGTAGACACTCATGTCCTATTTGGCCAGGGCTAGAGGCACGAAAACCTCCCAGAACCAATCCTATCACAACCATTTCTGTGTGTCTCCCTTGTGACAAAGAGCCATTGAGTGTAAGGTCTACCTCTTGCTCTCTTTAAAAGGCACTCCACTAATGTCTACTTATTGAATCAGCGCATACTCGAGTTTAATACAAAATCCCATAGACAGGAAACCACAAAAATTTAGCTTCTCGGCTGACTGTCCAAGCAGACAATAAGAACTGTCTTCAAAAGGCTCAAACTAGCCTGTGACTTGTCAGTTGTTCCCCTAAGCATGACTCTTCCCACTTGATATAGTGCGATGGTTTGTATATGCTTGGCCCACGGAGTGGCACTATTAGGAGGTGTGGCCTTGTTGGAGTAGGCATGTCACTGTGGAAGTGGGCTTTAAGACCCTCACTCTAGCTGCCTGGAAGCCAGTCTTCTCCTAGCAGCCTTCAGATGAAGATGTAGAACTCTCAGCTCCTCCTGCACCATGCCTGCCTGGACACTGCCATGCTCCCACCTTGATGATAATGGACTGAACCTCTGAACCTGAAAGCCAGCCCCAATTAAATGATGGCCTATAAGAGTTGCCTTGGTCATGGTGTCTGTTCCTAACACCCTAAGACGTACAATATTAATGTCACACACACCAGAAGAGTAAAGTATTTTAAAATACAGTCATCTTTCCCTCAGACGGGAAAGGTTCTCAAGAATGAATTGATTAGCTCCAGAGAGGGTTGTCATGACAACAGTGTGACATGGGGTCGTTTGATAGCTCACAGCTCTGAGAGGATGAGCCTAGGTCTGGCCGTGGATCACCTGACTCAAATCCTAGTGTCATCGCTTATTAGAGCGGTAGCTTTGGTGGCCCTCACCTCTCAGTACCTCAGCATCATTCCCTAGAATAGTGAAGGCGAATGATGGCGGTTCACAAAGGATGGAAACACAGCATAACCCAGGGGCTGTAATTTCAGATACAATGGATGCCACGTGGATGACCAGAGCCCTGAATTCCGTATCTTTCTTAAGACTGGTCAAAGAAAACCACTTGGTCCACAGTTCCTACCTGTTCACTTGAGGAGGGCAGCTTGTGAGGGTCCATGGTCAGGCTCTTCAGATCCTCTGATATGGTCTGAAGGTGGGTAATCTCTCCCAACATGGAAATCTCTTCCTCCTAAAGGGGAGCAATTTGTGTCGTCATCGTGTGGGTCCCCTCACTGTCTTGTTCTAATCACTCCTGCCTGGGTCACTGCATGACCTTTTCAACCTCTCATGAAAGGCTTCTGAGATAGGAATCTAAGCTGAAGGCAACGTGTGCATTTTCTTTTTAGAAAGAGAAAGGGAAAAAGGTAGTCATGGAGTGACCTGTGTGCTGGGGACAGTGACCTGACCAATGCAGATGGGATGTTCACAGCCTACCATCAGACACAGAGCATCTTTACAGTGCTTGGCACGGTGGGATGGTCTGCCCGTGATCTTTCCAGGGATCCTCCTATGGGCTGAGGTAGCCCTGGAGGACTGACATGACTTGGGGATATGTGGGTCCAGATCTTTAGGACAGAACACGTATGTTCGATAGAGCTAACTGTCCCCCTGCCCCACCTTAAGAGCTGGCAAGTGGGATGGAAGCGAGGACCGCAAATGTTTCAGTCACTTTCCCAAGTACCAGTGGGAATGGAGGGCACAGGTACAGACTGGGGGAACAACTCAAATGTGAGGATTCCACTAGGGTGGAGAGACGCGCACCAGAGCCTTCCTGCAGCCTCCGAGAGGAGCTGCCGCAAACTCAGCTGCAGCATGCTCAGGGCTTACTTGGAAATTAAGTGGGAGCGGATCCACTGACATGCTTCCTGGGCTCAAGACATAGAAGCATGGGGTCCCAGGCTTAGCATTCGAGATAAAGAGGACCTCAGGATGTTTGTATCTAGTTGACAGATGCTGGCGTTGCCCTGGAACTCTACCTTAAGATTCTTTAAACACACCTTCATCTGCGTGTTTTCTGAGGTGGGGGAGAGGTGTGAATATTGAAAACAAGTCTCCATCTGTAGCCCTAGGTAGCCTAGAATTTACTGTATAGCCCCGGCTTGCCTAAAATTCACAGCAATCCTCTTGTATCAGCCTCCACAGTGCTGGAATTACAGGTTTGTGCCACCATGCCCAGATAGGCTCTACCTTAACAGTTTTTTAAAAAACCACCTAGGTAGGATGAGTGTTGCTACGAATTGAGGCACATGGACATCAGCTCCTTGCTAAGAATCTAATGTGTGGACATGCTCCTGCCATTGAGATTCAAGACAGTAGGTGGCTGTCAGTAGGCGGGTGGATGCGTAAATCAAGAAGGAAAGCCCTCCACATGACATAGTTCAAGCCGTCCAGAGGTTTCCATCGACTTACAATCACTGGCCGCAGCATAGAGATGAAGGTGCAGAACCGGCCACGTTCTTCGATGAGTGCTTTGCGCACAGCCTGCTTTTCTGTTTCTTCCAATAGGAGATATTTATCGTTGACGTCCTGGAGAGCGCTGTCCAACTGAGGCTGGATGTCACCTCTCCCTGTGAACAGAACGAGGCTGTATAGTCAGCCTGCTGAAATGCCAGCTTCTAGAACAAGTTCCCTTCTCTGAGGTTCTTTCTGGAGGTGAAACACACTTTTCCAGGACTCAAAAACACTACTCATCACCCCAAAAAGACTGAAAGCGGCTGCTTTTCTAGAAGCATCTACTTCCTGTTTCTAACATCTGAAGGGCATATGTATTTATCTGGCTTATTTGTCACTGAGGAGCATCGCCTGGGATGACTTCCTAGCTTGTATCCCTTATGCAACCCTGCAGATCCCTGTGCCAGCAAACCTCGGGACACACAACAAGAGTATTCCTTTCTTTACTTCCTCTGGAAGCCACTGTGGATGGGGAGTAAGGTGAGAGGCTAGGGATGTTTCCAAAAATGGATCCAAGCTGGCTTTGTTAGGTCCACCTCAGTCAAAGAGCCTTTGTTTAGGGACAAGTTTCAGTTCCTGAAGACAAAGGTAGGTTATTCAGCTCCCAGCCCTCCGACCTGGGAATCCTTGACAGTTAGGTTAACTCCCTAATGGAGGGCTCTAATGCCCTTCCTGTAGAAGGAGTCTATAGTTAGGTCTTTGTTGATGACAAAATGCGGAACAAAGCTATACTGAGCAGAGCCATATTATTTACTTATCTGGCCACACCACCAGACTCTAGTTATCTGAATAACATTTTACTGTTTCTGGTTAGAGTAGTAAGCAGTTAAACATCTCTAGAACAGGAATAGCTGTCTGTGTAAATACAGTTTTATTAAGATACAGCCACACCCACTCATTTACATATGTGTCCCAGAGTCCAAGAATATTTGGCCTTTTGCAGAATTACTCCTGTTGTATTTGCCTAGATCTGACCTGTTGCTGGCGACACCAGGGTCACACACAGGACACTAGCTAGCTCTTAAGCTTCTACACTGGACCTTAGGCAAATAAGCTTTACCTACACTCAAGCTCTTTCAGGGCAAGGTTTTAGCCCTCAGAGTATCAACATGTGTACAAGGCACGTGCTACGTAAGTATGTGCTTCATAATTTTAAACACAGATGGGACTGGAAGGGGTGTTAGGGCTATCCTAACTGTTCAGGTTGAAGAAGAGGTCAGAGCTTAGAGAAATTGAAAGATTCATCCAAGGTAAAGACGACTCCCTGAGCCCTTGACCTATATCCTCTCTGTCCACTGACTCAGTCAATGATGAATTCAGTTGCCATAGCTGCCCCCTTACAAACGACATGTAAGACAGTAAATGTAACCCATCATTTGGTGCAAAGACAGGCAAGGCTTGGGAGGCCTGCCTTGGCTGTAGGAATATATCCCGTGCTTTCTCTCATATGCAGATGAGAATGCTGAATCTGGACCAAAAAGCTTAACAGAACTTCATAAAACTCTAGACTTAATAAAAGTCCGAGAGAAGAGTAACTGTGGTTTGGTAAGAAAGAGCCATTTGTACAGGGAAGTCCTAAATTAGTGCATGATGGGAAAATCATATATAGTCAAAATCCACCCTTGAAAATACTTTGGATGAGCAATAAGCTCAGAATACACAGTTTTATACATAAATAACCTTCACTAGCTCACGAAAGTATGTAGCATCAGGTATATATAATATAAGGTATACATAATGCAGAGCACCTACGAACGTAAATGGCTGCCCCCCAACAGTCACCTTATGCATGAAACCTGCTTCCTAAGAAATTTCCAGCCAGGTAGTGGTGACGACACCTTTTAACCCAGCACTTGGGAAACACAGGCAGGCAAATTTCTGAGTTCAAGGCTAGCCTGGTATACAGAGTGAGTTCCTGGACAGCCAGGGGTATGCAGAAAAACCCTGTCTCAAAAAACAAACAAACAAACAAAAACAAAAACAAAGAAATTTCCAATATTCTTGGGCTGGCCCACTCACCCAGTCTTCCACTTACTCACTACCTGTCCCCCCAGAGAATCCCCTACCTTCATTCGGCACGAAGGGAACTAGGCATCCAAACAACCTGCCCATCTCAACTACTGCTTTCGTGTGTGGTTAGACAGAGAACAGTGAAGTCAGGCTCCCATCCTCTCCCGGGAAGTTCCATGGACACCTCTCCCTCTCTCAGATGTCTACCCTGCCGGGGCCAAACTCAAGTCGGGAAAGCAGGAATCATCAATGCTCTGACAACTGTGGATTTCCTCTGTGCATGGTAAAACGCTGACTTGTGCAAACAAGCCCAAGCACGCTGAGTATGTCTACCATACACAAAGCTCAGAAGCTCGTGGTCACCTGCTCTTTCTCTCTAGACTGTAGGATAACACAGCCCAGCACAGGGATGATGGGGCCTTTCCTTTGTTGTGCAGTCTCTTCTACACTGTCTTAACAGTAAAACATACCAGACCAGACTGTTCTTAAGTTAGGAAACAGGGAGCCAGGTTGGGACGCGGGTGGGAGGAGGTGGGGCATGCTGGAAGAGAAAGCTGATCTATGTGTGATTTTTGACCAAACATACTTGGATATGTTTTGATTACAGAAAAATTCTATTTTTATTTTTTTAAGGATTTATTTTAATTGTATGTATATGAGAATTCTGCCTGCATGTTATGTATGTGTACCATTTACATGCAGTACCCATTCAGGACAGAAGAGGGTGTCAGAACCCCTGGAACTGAAGTGACTGTTGATGTATATGAGCTGCCTTGTGGGTTCTGGGAACACAACCCAGACTCTCTGCGGACCTATCTCTCCAGCTTCTATAGAAGAAAAACTTTAAAATAACAGACTAGGGATGAGGAGATGGCTCAGTAATTAAAGTGCTCATTGCACAAGCAAAAATGGAGTTCAAATGCTCAATGTGTCACTTCAATGCTGGGTGGGCAGAGCAGCCCACCTATAGTCCCAGCCTCAGAAGGTGAAGACAGAATCTTGAGTAAGCTGTCCAGTGAGACTAACCATATGCACTAGTTCTGGGTTTGACTGAGGGGCCCTAATTCAAAAGAGGGTCCCGAGGTCAACTTCTAGCTTGTACATATACATGCCTAAAATATGTACACCACACACACACATGCACATACACAAACATATACAAACACACACACACACACACACACACACACACAAATACAAGGAAAGGTAAAAAATCTAATATTATAAAATTGCATTTTTACTTCCTGTCACAAGTTGTAACACATGTGTCTAGTTGTAATTAGTAATAGCCTTTTGTTCCAGATGTGATGGCATGGGCCTCTAATCCTGGCCCTCAGAAGTTAAGTGGAAGGATAGTGAGTTCAAGGCCAACCTAGGTGTGATAGCTATTCCTGGTTGTCAACTTGACTACATCTGGAATGAACTATAAATGGAGGGCACACCTGTGATCCAGATCTTGAGGCTGGAAGACGGGCTTCTGACCTGGATCTTGACATGGGATGACAAAGGGTTTTGATCCACATCTTGAGGCATAGTGGCCATGAAAAGCTTAGGCCTAGACAAGGTACTACATGCCTTCAATCCTGGGAGACTGAGGCAAGCAGAAACCTGAGTTCAAGGTCAGCCTGGGACAGAGAAACTACTAGATTCTTGAACTTCCCATTCACAGCTGCCCATTGTTGGGTTAATTGGACTGCAGACTGTAAATTGTCACAATAAACTCCCTTAATATAGAGAGACATTCTATAGTTCTGTTGACTCTACTGAAGCCTGACTAATACACTGGGTTACATACTGAGACCTTGCCTCAAAAACAAAAATTGCTTTAAAAATAATAAGAAAGCAAAATGAGTGTATGATCAAACTGGTAAATATATAGATGCATATATGTATATATAATAGTGAAGTTATTTTAAGTATGTATTATGTTATAATTAGAGGACTTTAAAATTACTGCATTAAAATTACAGTATAAGCTGTAAAGATTGCTCTAATCATGGTTATAGTGGGAATTTTTTTTTCTATTTAGGATATATCAAACCAAAACACAATGATTATTTTTTAAATTATTTAACACACCATACAATTATATTTAATTTACACACATGGTATATATATTAAACATATATATATATTTATTTATTTTATATGCTCTATAAAATATTTGTATATATAACATCTCAGCATTGCTGAGAGATGCACGCTGGCTCCTTATACCCCTTAATGGGTTTTTGTAAAGACTTTTTTATTCTGTATGTATGAGTGTTCTGCCCACATGTATGTCCATCTGCATGCAGTGTCTGCAGAGACCAGAAAAGCACACTGGAAATCCTGGAGCTGGAGTCACACAAGGTTGTGAGCCGCCATGTGGGTGCTGGGAATTGAGTCTGAGTCCTCTGCAAGAGGAGCTAGTGCTCTTAACTACCAAGTCATCTCTCTGGTCCCAAGGCACAGACCACTCTCTCTCCCACACAAGCTCCACCCCCCTGCCTCACTCCTGCTCCCTCCATGCTGGCTGGGCCACCAAGATCTCTGACATAGACAGCTGCAAGAGCTTCCATAGTCTCTCCAGTCCCCCTGGAGCTGGCCCACCCAGAACAGCCTGAGTTGCTTTCCCAAGGCAAATGTCACCCTCTTTCTCAGTAGCTCCGGCTGCTCGAGAAAAGTCTAACACCAAATCCCAGGTCCTAAACAAGGCTGTCCCTGCAAGGCTGAAACGGGTCACTCTTGTCCATTCACAGGCTCCACCTTCCCCTGGCACTCTTTCCTTCCTCCCCGGGCTGGGCAGTCAACTTCCTCTTCCCCATCTGCTTAACAGGAGTTCACCCTGTATCCCTGGTCAATGCTCCAGTCTCCAGGCACTGTACCCATAGGTTCTTCTTGATGTCAGAAGTTCTTAATCCTCATCTTCCACCATGAGGCTCTCCATCAAATTTCCTGTCTTACCTACCCTTGGTTATTTATTAACTTGAGCTCAGTCTGCCCCGCTGGTAGCAGAATCCCACCAGGGCAGAAACTGTATGATTTTGCCAGTTGTAGTGTCTCACTTTGCATACTTGACTGGAAGTCTACAGGCAGTCAAGATATCTCCAAAGGAATGAGATACCGACATAATAACTCCGTTGAGTTGACTCAAGTAGCTCAACCATCATGCCCTAGATAGCCTAAGAGCTGGGAAACTCTAGGACCAACCAAGCAGTGGCCAAAATGGAGAGCTTGGACATCTCAGATGGCTTTCCAGACAAAATTCCTGAACAAAGAACTAACTGCATTTGGCCGTTTCTGTAAGTCATCCCAGCCCCGACTTCCTCTAGCTTCCAGGTCTTGATTTTACTCATGCAGGGGAATTCTGAACACTAGTCAGGAACCCCTTGGAGTCCTCTGTGGGAAATCATCACGACTTTCTGCAGAAAACGCTCCTGAGCTACCTACCACACTATAATAAATGGAAGGCACATCATGAGCCAAAAGAGGAAGGAGGTAGGCACCAGGATTGCGATTAAGCAGGGAGAATTTACAAAGCTTTCTGGGATCCCAGCTTTTACAATGTATTCCCCTTCTTTACATAAACATTGATGGCAGGGATTAGTAGCTTTTCCATGGGGAAAATGGAACAAAGTGGCTTACACAGGACCGTAACTACCAGTGCTGAGCTACTGACCACACAGCAAGACTGTCTGTCTGTCTTCTCTGTCAGAAACCCAGACCCACCGTGACTCCTGACCATAGATCCACAGCTCTTCAACAAAGCAGCTAGATCAAAAAACCCAGGTGATGGTACTTCCTGTGCCTCATGCTGCAGCCAACCATGTACACAGGAAGCTCAGAGTTACAGGAGACCTTGAAGAATAACCCAGGCCAAATAAGCTGCTGGGTGCAGCGAAATGGCCAAGAGCCTTTCTTTATCCTGAGACCAATGCTGAAGAAGCCACCAAAATCCTACAAAAAACACTTACCTTCCACCCTGACACACATCAACACTGACCCTGATTCCTATCCCCCACATTTTTACCCCTCACAAATCAGACCTCAGCTCACAACCCACAATGGCCACAGGTGGTCCTTCTCCTCTCTTGCAGTGGTCCAGAAAAATCCTGGTACATCTAACAACTAGCAGCAATAAATACAGGCTATAAACACTAGCACGTGGGGCACAACTGATGCCACAGCCGGTACAAATATTGAAATGAACAGGCAAGGTGATGCTGGGAATTTGCATGTCAGGAGAGATCCGTCCTTACCATCCTATACAAAGTCATCATCTATGCCCAATGCTCATAACAGGTTTGGTGACTGCCCAAAGAAAATGTTCCTAAAAACAAGAAGGAATGTTACATAGAGGGCCACAAAGAATCTGAACAGACTCTAACAGCCATTACATCACACCCTTCCACATCGTAAGACACTAACTGAATTGTCTCTGCGTCTTCATACTGAAGGTTTCTGGGTTATCTAAGACTAACGGTTGCTTTTCTCCTTTTTAACCTGTGTTTTTGTCACAGGGCACCAACTGGCCAGGTACCTTAACTCCTGATCCACCCACCCACACCTCCCAAGTGCTGCAATCACAAGTGTACACCACCAAGCCGCCCACTACCAGACACTCATTAGGTATAAAGGAATGGCGTAGGAATGTGTGCCAAGTGTGGCTTTCAGCTACAGACTCCCCTGTGCCCGCTTGACCACCACATCCTTGTGAACACCCAGCTCACCCACCCACCCTTCTCAGTTCTACCATCACGGGCTTGCTAGGCCCAGCTGCCTCTTCCGGGAAGCTCAGACAATTCCTTCTCCACACACACAGATACTTCCTCCACAGAAAGCTGGACCACTGATATCAGTTTGTAAGATGTTACATCGCTGTCATTTCTAAGAAAACAACACATACTCAACTTGGAATTCATCCCAGTTCCTAGCACAGAGCTTCAAACACCCTGAGAGTTTCCTGAATGGCAGGTGATGTGTGAATGGGGTGTGAGAAAGAGGCCTAAACTCGGACTGAGCTCAGACTGAGGGGCTGACTGCCAGAAAGAGCAGCTCCTTCATTAGAAGGTTGGAGTACTCAGCTCTAACCCTGACCTCAGGAAAGGAGGGGCTGGAGAATGAGTTCAGTCAACATTGCTCAATCCTATCTATATAACCAAGTTTCCACAAACCCCCACAAACCCTTGGGACCATCTTAGAGTGAGAATGTACTGAGAAGCTGAGAGGAGACAACCCAGAGGCTTTGTGTCCACTCTCTAACCAACCCCATCCCCACCCGTTATCCCCAGTGTCCACTCTCTAACCAACCCCATCCCCACCGTTATCCCCTTCCCTTAGGCTGTTCCTTTGTTTCACACCATCAACTGCCCCAAGCGTAGTGTTTCTCTGTGGGTAACTGCCCCATTCAACAGTCAGTTGATCTTTCCTTGTCTCTATACCCACAGACAATGTGAATGAAACACAGAGCTCTGTGGTTTTGCCTAGGATCCTGTCTGAGCAATGGAGGAGTAACAGTGCTGCAGAGATGTCTCTCTCACACACACACACCCCCCACCCCCCCGACTACGAGAGCAGAATCTCAGAGCACAAAGCCAGAAGGGCGTGTGGTTTTCATTCATTCCAAACTTACCTCATATCAATCTGAACAAATAAAATGCAGTTTGCCCCATGCACTGATTACACCTGGATGGTCCATCAAAAAAGATCCATGTGCTATGATTCAGTTCATGGGAAATACCCAGAAGAGGTGACCCCAAAGTCTGAAAGCAGGAGAGTGCTTGTTGAGAACTGGGAAGCCAGAGACAGGTGGCAGAGAGGTGATAACAAAAAGGCATTATTAGATAGTGGGTTGGCTGCACAGCACTCTGAATATATAAAAGCCACCAAGAGAGATAATCTAAAATGATAACTATGTTACATACATTTTTATTGTTATAAGCCAAAAATATGGCTGTGTCACGCCTTTCTTCTTTCCAAAGGTTAACTAAAAATCTGTTTATTGTATAATTTCATAGTCGTAATACTGAGACCAGGAAGGGATTATCTTTTTTTAAATTAGGGACTGACTGACCTAACCACCCCATAAGGTAACAGAGGCAAGACTGTGTTCTCAACAAGAGCCAGCCAGCCAAGTCCCACCTGTCAAAGGAGCCCCCCGTGGATGGAGTTTGTAGACGACAGAATCCAATGGAAATACTTCTTGGGAGCTCAGAGAACAGTGGGACACCCCGGCAAGAGAGCCACAAGGACAGGGTGCATTTCCAAGATGGAACCCAAAGCGACTGGCAGTTTGGTCTCATGATCACCCATGATAAGGTTCACGTTAGATCAAGACAATCACTTTGAGAATTGAACTTAAAGATAGGAAGTCTTAGAAAGGAGGCATCTCACAAACTTCCAAAGTAAGAAAGACTTCTGCTTTTGCTCTTGCTGTTGAGATGAATGGGTTTAGAAGAGCCATGCCTTGTGTCTAGACAAGGGTATATATTCTGCAAGCTTAATGATACCAAATCTGACTTGAGAACCCTTTTGAGGTAGTATTTAGTGTTTGTTTTACATATGGAATCAACCAATATGTTCGTATCTACTCAGGTACATACGCATAGATATAGAAATATATTGACTTCCTGTGCAAGCATGCATTTAAAGCATGTGGTATTTTCTTTTTCTGAGAACCTAATACTGACTTAGGAATACACGACAGCTCCTAGAATGTGGTGCTGACAGTGTAGTGGCCAATTGCCTAAGCAAGAAAATGATTAAAGTGCACACACGCGTGTACACACACACACACACAATTTTCTTAAAATTATGGAAAATTAAATAGGCACAAGTGATTATTCTGAGCCTGCAGGAAAATGTGGATAGCCAGCATAGGTCAGAACAACAGCGAAGAGCCCACAGTAAGGAACACACTGTACCCAGCCACCTAGATTTCGGGTGTACACTTACCCTGAGCGTCCACTGGCAAGGGCACACGGTGAGCAAGTGCAGGATACACATTTGACACAGAAAGGAAAACATACAGTCAAACTGGCATCTGAGCTGCCCGTCTAACCTGTTGCCCATCTGTGATAGCCGCTGGCCAGCACACTTATATGTGTCACACCCACATCCGTGAGAAAATCCACCTCCAAGCTCCCCTCCTGCCTGTCCAATACCCCTTCCCTCTCTATTGTTCCTCCTCACCTTCATACTTGGTAATGCCCACCACTAGAGGCTAAGAGTTTGCTAAAGAGAGAGAACAATCCAAACCCAGAAGAAACCGTTTAGACAGATGCCTTAGCAAGAAAGCCTTTCTCATATGATTCATTAGAACTTGGGGGTGGAGGAATCTATAGAGTTCTGATATCACAGTGGAATGAAAAGCAAAAAAATTAAGAAGCCTAAATTCTTAATATAATAGTAAACATTCTACTGCAAAAAAAATTGGGGCTGGAGAGACGGCTCAGCGGTTAAGAGCACTGACTGCTCTTCCGGAGGTCCTGAGTTCAAATCCCAGCAACCAAGTGGTGGCTCACAACCATCCATAATGAGATCTGATGCCCTCCTTCTGGTATGTCTGAAGACAGCTACAGTGTATTTAGATATAATAATAAATAAATAAACCTATCCGCTCCTCGGCATTTATAATCTTGGTTTTGCAGATACAAATGAAAACAAAAGCAAAAACAAAAAAACAACAACTGCCTATTTAAAGAGCTAATACCAGCATTTCAGCCATTTTTCTGACAAACCTTTAGTGGTTTCAGCTAGAAACAGAAGGGCTCACCATAACTCAATCTTTAATTTTACTTTTACTGTTTAAAGTGCTGAGGGTTGAACCCTCATTGTGTTTACAAGCCACATTCTGTAGGAAGCGTCTGCCTCTGCCAAAGACAGGGCCAGCTAGTGCCAGGCTGATCTGCACAAAGGCATCTGAATTCTTCTAATGGAACGTGAGAAGAATGACCAGATCGCAGATCAATTTTGTGAAAAAACAGGCAATGGAAAGCTGCCTGCCGGCACCTGAGAGGGCCCAAAGTGACCATGGCTGTGTGAGTCAGGCTCGGATCTCACAGGACACGTAGATCCATGTGACATTCATCTGCCCCAGCTCACTAATTAATATCTCACTGGCAGAGTTAAGGAGCATGCCACTTGAAGTATGTGGGCAGTCTCAACTCAACCAAGTCTTCTATCAGAATGGGAAACGCCATCTAAGCAGAACCCCAAACAACTCTCAGATTTCCCTTAAACAATGGCCCTTCCGTCCCAGCCTCTGGTCAGACCCCTGCTAAGTGCGCACCCAAGATCCTGACAGAGTGACGACCCTAAGCCCTCTGCAAGGCCGCATCACACAACAGTACCTCTAAAAATACACTTAGGTGTGTTAGGGGGAAGACTGATAAAGAAATCAAACTTGTGTTATGATTGTTCCCGTAACTAGAAAATCACCCAGAATGCTGCAAGCATCTGGACCGACTGGTTCTGGGGGTCCCAGCACAGGATCTAGAAAGAGGACATGGGTAGGACTTATAAAGGCAGTTCTTCAGAATCTCATCATCACAGCCCCCGCTCCCTAAGCCTCAGGCTCAAATGCCCTAAGAAACCTCACCATCTGATGCCAATTATTCTGAAGTCCCAAGGCCAGGCACATTTCATGTTTGGTGCAGCCAGCATCCTGAGTCCTGAATCATCCTCTGTAGCCAGGATGTGTAGCTCATTAGTGTCTAGGCAGCCTGCACCGGCAACCAGGCAGGTTCCTTTAATGGTACACTGTGACCAAGCCATCAGGCTGCAACCTGAGGCACAAATTCTGCTAATTGGACAATTCCAGAGACTTTGAGTGGCACAAGAAACCCCCTTACCTCTATGTAGGGCTTAGATAAAATGGATAGTCTCTATATACAGGGACACGAGGCCTCTGAAGAGGGAACTCTATAAAGAGCTGAAGAGAATCAGCTACTTTCCCATGTTTCTTTTTCAATAGACTCCCAATCCTTCTCTAAGCCTAAGCATGGCCCCTGGACCTCCTTCTCAAGCCCATCATCATTCCTCTTTCAGAGCTGCCCAGATGTCAACCAGGCAGACAATCTGCGCTACTGGGGGGGGGGGGTGCTCAGAGTGATGGACTGTGGGGGCCCCAGAGTAATGGACTATGGTAACAACTCCATTCACATTTTCTTGTAGACCCATGAAGATAGTACAGACTCTAAGCCCTATTATTGTCAGGTGCTAGCTCCCAGGTACCCTCATGAGAGAGAACATGAAGTTAAGACACTAAGCCCCTCAACCGATATCCCAGAGAAACTACAGCAGCCAAGAAGGGCAGAAGATTTCAGTGTCTCTGAAAACACTACTGTATTCATTATGAGATGGCACAGGTATTTGTGAGAACTGAAAGGAAGAGGCCATTTAAAAAAAAAAAGAAAGAAAAAGAAAGAAAGAAAAGCCAAAGCCTATAAAGCTTTGTCTGTAATCTCCACTGCTCTCCACCATCTTACCTCTTCAAATATGTTTTCTTTTCATTCCAAACAATCACTGTTTGTTGAGGAAGGGGAAATTGGGGGGCGGGGGACATGCTTGGGTTCTCTCCCTACAAAAGTTGCTCTGAACAACCTTGGCACTCATAAAACAGCCTGCCAGAAGAACCCCATTTTATCAGTTGAGATACAACAAATTAAAGGCTGGAGAGCTGGCTCAGTGGCTAAGAGCACTGGCTGCTCTTCCAGAGGACCTGGGTTCAAATCCCAGCACCCACATGGCGGCTCACAACTGTCTGTAACTCCTGTTCCAGTGGATTTGATACCCCAACACATGCATCCATGCAGTCAAAACACCAATGTACATAAAAAAAAAAAGATATATATCTAAAGCTAACAAGAATTGCTGCTTTCTTCTATTCAAGGGAGATTTTTCCCACATTTTGAGACTCCAGGAAATGTTACAAAAGCTTGCAGTGTAGGCACACACAGCTAGACCTTTTCTCTTTAAGCCCCGTCCAATCTAGAGGGGCAGAGATGGCCTCCTGAATGTGACAAAGTCTTTGGTTTGTCATGAAGAACTGGAGACGGGGGTAGGGAAGAGACGGCTTCCACCAGCCTGGTGTATGAATCTTTCTTTGGTGGTGAATCCTTGCATGCCACCCGCATGAACACATTAAAAAAAATCCCCTTAGGCGGCAAAGACTAAGTGTGCAGGCTCCACCTCAACCACCGCCCATGCACTTGGGAGAGGATGTCAGGGTTATAACACCGGGGAAGAGAAGGACATCATTTCTGTGATAATGACGATGGAGAGTCTGCATAACAGCTCCTCTGCACTATCGCAGAGCTCCCAACAACCTTTCTCTATCATCATCATCATCATCATCATCATCATCATCATCATCATCATCATCATCATCATCATCATCATCTACAGTATGTTTGAACCTGCCCTGTTCTGAAGACAGATGTGGAGTAAAAACAAAGACTTAACCAAGGGCTTAACATTCATCCATGTCCTGCACTTAAAGAACTTAAGTGAAGGGACTGAAGAGATGGCTTAGCAGTTAAGAGCACTGGCTTGCTCTTCCAGAGGACCTGGGTTCAATTCCCAGTACCGACATGGCAGCTTACAACTGACTATAACTGCAGTTCCAGGGGGTCTAATGCCTTCTTCTGCTCTCCATGGATACCATGTATACACATGGTGCACAGATGTATATGAAGGCAAGACACCAATACACATAAAATCATAAAGTAATTTTTAAAGAGAAGACGTTGAATCCAGGTAGGTGGGGCTTGCTCCCATCCATCCTCCAGGCGCTCCTCATCTAGGAGGCCTAGGAAGCACACGGCTCCTGGTTCAGAGACGTCACACGTCTGCACACTTCCGCTTACTCTCTGAGAAACCACATCGACGCAGACTCTTCAGTTACCTTTTTTTGCCTTCTTCTGCAGTTTCAACGTGTCAGAGGACTTCTTTTTTATCTCTTGTCGAGCTTTCTTATATTCTAAGAGAAAGCAGAATATTAAATAATTTTACCACTCTGCTCAACCTTTATCCTAGAAAGCATACTCTCAGACACCCTGCAAACAGCCTACTGCAAATACGCATGTGATAAAAGTCACAGTGACATCTCACGACAAAGGAGCTGTTTACATGACAGACAGCTGAACACACTGAAATCTCTCCCTGTCCTGCCAACACCAAGAAAATATGCCACTGGGGATTCGGGGAAGACCGTCATTGCCAATGTTACCTACTTTCTCAAAGCTCTGGGGATCCTGAGGTGCTGAAGGCATAAACAAGCCGGGGCCAGAAGAGTTTTCCTATAGCCCAGTTCCGTCCATATCACTTTCACATCTGAGCACACACACATGGGGCAGGGGAGATGCCTCAGTGGATAAAGCGCTTGCCATGCATGCTTGAGGACCTGGGCTTTGATCCTCAGCACCCACAAGAAGTAAAAAGCCAGGTGTGTTCCTGAGCACCTGTAACGCAGGCCACCTGGGATGAGAGAGAGTGGATCCCTGGAGCTCACTGACTGACCAGCATAGATGAAACTGCTAACTCCGCTACAATGAACCTTTCTCCAAAATAGGTGGACAGCTATTGAGGAAGATGACTGGCACTGGCTCTAGCATTCTTAGGTATACCCATGGGTACATGCACACACATATGTAACAGACAGACAGACAGACAGACAGACACACACACACACACACACACACACACACAGACTACACACACCCATGCACGCACACACACACGCACACACACACACACACACACACACACACACACACACACACACACATTCCTGCAATCCCTCTTGGTGGGACAGGAAGCCCATGCAGGAAGTGCATGTTGGGGGCACTCTACTTTTGGTAGCCTTCTGTTTCTGAGTTTCTCCCACCTTCCAAGACTCTCCAAATAGCCTCCCTCTCTGGCTCCCCACCCCACTATCCAGTATTCACTGCAATGAGGCAGGGTCCCCTTCAAATGTCACCTTGTTTTCTAATTCCTCAACCTATGTGTGCTCGCCTGCACCACCATGGAACTGGCTCCCCAGTACCCTAGCCTGCACCTCCCTGTAATGTCCACGTCCCTGAGGACAGTGATGGTGCCCTGGTCTCCCACATGCCCTAGGATGCAGGACACATGTAGCATATGTGACCACTGATGACGAAGTGAAGGAGGTACAGTCTCCCCATGCCTGAAGAGATTGGCATTCGGATCTCCTGTGGCCTGTCCAGACAAGGAGCCACCTCACAGATATGCAGAGACTGACAAAGGGCCTAAATGTGTCCTCAGGTCCCAGCTGTCTCTGTTTCGTTGGGAACATTAAGGAAAACAGGAGCTGATGGGTGTTTCTCTGCATACACCTGGTATGGACAGGAAGTGTACAGATATTGAGTGTCGATCAAGGGATTCTCTCTTACTATACAAATATAGTTGGTCAAGTAGAGAAGCCTTTGCCGCTTTCTCCCTGTGATGGGGCTCAGAAAAACCACTCCTAGATAAGCTCTACACACCATGTCTCTTTCGTAGTTAGCATTGTTGTGTATTTACTGAACTAATGAAACGTAAACTATCAATCTTTTCTCCATGTGTAGATAACATTCACATAGTTCTATTTTCTTTCACCAAATGAAACCATGGCTGGACATGTGTGGTGAACCTCAGGAGATAGCAAGCAACGGTTTGGTTAAACTCAGTGGGAATATAAGTCCTACAAATTTGCACACAGCCTTGATGGGTCCTGAAAAGCTTAAGACTTAAATACTGTTTCAAACACAGGAGCTGGACGCCAGCCTGGAGATATGGGTCAGCAGATAAAAGCACGAGCTGCTCTTCCAGAGGACCCAGCACCTACATGGCGGCTCACAGCTGTAACTCCGAAGTGCATGCAGCCTTTCGTATTTTACAACATTTTTTCATCAAAAGGCTCCACAGAAGCTCTCCAGGGAGTGCATGTCCACCAGAGCCTGTCATCACCTAAACACCTAAAGTCAAGATGGATTCATGTATTTAGCGGCACACAGGGACTGCAGGGGAATTCGATCCCTCTGCGTGCCTGAATGTGGAAAATGAATGATCTGAACAGATGCCAAGTCTCCAGTGGTCACAGATACCTTCTAGGAATGTGTGGGGGGTGGGGGGCATCTTCATTGTCACACCTAAAGCACAATCAACTGTCCCTGGGACTAGAAGTTGGTCTATCTCAGGAGCCACCAAACACAGGCTGTCTTCACTGAAGCCTTTACTGTGCTGTGTCTTGTCATAGGGCCCCTTAGTCCCTGTATTAGTAGATGACATACCTACCTTTCTCTATATCCCACAACACCCAGGAAGTAAAGAACCTCAGAATTAGCTGGCACATGCCTGTTAACTCTCAGTGCTAGGAAGGCTGAGGCAGGAGGATCATGTGAGGTCAGGAGGTCAAGAGCTGTCTAGACAGTGTAATGGGGCCTCATCTCATAACCAACCCACCAATGAGCCTGACCTACACAAGGGACAGGCGTTATTATGGCCCTGTTCTGTGGGCCTGCAGGATAGGACTATAACATTTCATCACTTGATAGTAGCCAGTGCGCTCTTTCCTCTGCAGGTAGCACCTAGCTCCATTCTACACCATCAAGATCCCCAGGACTAGCTGAAGGAGTCCACAAAGCCTTCTTATCCAACACAATATACATAAAGAAAATGCCCAGTACCTGGCAGGTGGCCCCAAGGTCATTTTGAAGGTAAACAGGCCTTTAAAATGTTCTGAAATGCCTTAAGTATGCATGTTTGGCATTGAACCCACAACTACAATACATATTAACTTGGGTGACTGAAAACCCACAGAGCAGAGACCTGGTGCTCGGCAGTGTTACATGCCAGGTAAAAGGCAGTCCCTCCTGCAATGGGAACACTTGGGACCACTCCGCCCCCGAAGCTGAAACGCCTACAGGATGCCCCAGGAGAGACAGAGAGGGCTCCAAGCTGTTTTGGTGACAGGAGCAACACAGTGGTGCCACCACCGTGCCACTCATAGCCACTGTGCTCCATGCCCCTTGCTGTACCTTTTGCGTGGTCCTTGTCCAGCTGGTTGGCCACTTTCTTCCACTCCTCCATTTGTTCTTGCAGTGGGTTTATCAGGCAATCAATCAAAGCACTTTTGCCAAAAGATAAAGAACAGGAGAGGTTAACGAGGTGCTTCCTGTTCTCCAGATCCACGCTCCACCAATTCCGGCACTTCAGGATGAAACTGAAGGACCTGCAGTTTGAGGCCAGCCTGGATTACCCCGGCGACACGCCCCAAGGGATTTACACTTAGTGGTCAAGGCAGACTTAAGTCATTTCCTTGAAACAAGTAGCGGCAGCATAAGGAACCAGCATCGGCTCCAAAGTGCCAGCTTCAGAATGAACGCCCTTGGTCTCGGGACGCTTTTGATAACTATTAAGGAGATACAAATGTAAGCTGGGTGTGTATGCCATTGATCCCAGAAACCGAGAAAGCAGAGGCAGGTGGATCACTGTGAATTCCAGACCACCCTGGTCCACACAGTGAGGAGTTCCAGGCCAGCCAGAGATAATCTACTGAGACCCTGTCTCAAAAACAACAACAAAAACCCAAAACCCCAAAAACAAATTAAATTAAAATAAAATATAAAAACAACCACTAAAAAACAACATAAACGTGTTGAGCTGGAGTGACCTCTTTATTTACTCTGCTGTCTTCTAGCCCACATTAAAAGCTAGGTTACAGGAAGCTGGGGTCACCCCTCAGGCCAAGCAATGGAAACCACCAAGAGACAGAGACATTTGAGCTTAACTTTTTGCTTTCTAAAATTCAGGGAGTGGGGAAAGCATTAATATCCTTTTTAAAGACTCCAGGGTGCTGTCAGGCACTCGCACCTGAAGTTATAAAGATGTAGTTAGTAACTGTACAATCTGGACACAGAAAGATGGGAAAGACACGGAACATCTTAAGCTGCAAGTGCCAGTTTCTAACTGATGGCAGGCAGGAGGTGTCTGGGTGCACCCGTGTACGCTGTGCAGCCTCTCCAAGAAAAAGAATGGCAGGACAATTCTGCTGATCTGCTTGGGACACGGGGCCATCTGACTCCAAGTCACTGAATCAGCTGCGGCCCTTCCACTGTATTCTGGGTGCCTAATAACTAGAAGAGGGCTCAGAGGTACCACTACCTTTCAGGAGCTCTGTACTGGGGACAGGGCAGTGGGGGCAGGTGGACCTCAGTCTTTCCAAGAGGCTCCTGTGAGGAGGGAGCCCCAGCAATGAGTACATCTCCCCAACTGGTGGGCGGTAAGGAGACCCGTGAGGGGCACGTGAGAAATCTGAAGGCAAGGGCAGGCTCCCGAGGGCAGGGCCTGGGCTAATAGTTCTTCACTGTGACCCAGTAGTAGACCTAGCTTACCCAACTAACTCAGTGACTGAGCAGCACAGGGGAAGAATGGGTTGTAGGGACTCAAACACTACTGGGAGACTATGCCGTAAAGGGAAGCATGCCACGTCACCGCATCCCTCACGAACCCTCTGGGATAGGGCAGGGGATGTCCCTCACCTGGAGAACTGCCTCAGCTTGGCCTCGATGCTCCTGTGACGCATGCACATTCTGGTGAGCGCTGAACCGATCTCCCGGGTACCACCTGGAAAAGCGAAGGAGGCTCAGATGAGGAACGGGGGGGATGAGCAGGATTCCAAGACCAAACACGGCCAGGTCTCATCATGCCACCACCGAACCTAAGACACCGCCTTTGGAACTTCTCAAAGTACATGTGTGCATATATACAAACACACGTGTAAATCTATCTCATGTGGTAGGTTTGCATATCACCCGAACTGAGGTTACTCTTACTCTAATCATATGCCATGTTTCCTATTCTGAGATTCTCCGTACTATTGGTTTAAGTCAGAAATCAAGGCTGGTGACCTGAATTCAACATGTGGTGGAGAGAGAGAAAGGATTCTTGGAGATTGTTGTCACACACACACAAATATTGCTCATGAAAGATGACCAAGACCCCCCACCCCATCTCACCCCATCTGTCCAAACGACCCTCAAGGCTGTCTTGGAACAGTTAAGGGCCACTCTGGTCCATTATTTCAGGGTCTGTGCAATTCTAGAATAATATGCAGTCACAGTACATTTTCTCATTGGACACTGGTGACCAAGATCTTTGAGTTCAGCAAGTGTGGGAGGAAGCTAAAGCATGTTTGATTTTCCCAAGATTCCCGTCAAGCCTTCTTCCCTTGAGGCGCACCGCACCCTTCCCAAGTTTAGTTTTTAAGGCCTTCTGTTCCTCCCTGCTTCTGGAAGAATTCATGAATCAGAAGTTACTGGGATGTGTGGAGAATGAATTGTAACCTCAGATCAGAAGGCACAGTCAGATCAGATCAGACCCTGGAAGGCACCGTCGATGATGTTAGGAAAACACATAAAAAAAAAAAAAAAATGTGAAACTGGGGAAGTGTCAACTAACGGTATTTTCTAACCAACAAGAGAAAGCCACAGGAACTTATGACAGGTTTAACCATATCACTAGGGGGAAAAAATCCCTCTTATGAAAATCCATGCCATTACACATGTACACCCATGACATTACACATGTTACACATTGTTCTGTCCTCGCTACAGAAATGTTTGTCTGCTGGCTCAGCGCCCCTCATTTTCCATTTTATTCTACAAGCCATGAGCTCTCTACAAGCAAATGACAGTAAATAGTGGCTACCAAGTAGTAATGGTTCAGCTGAGCATGGTGGCACAAGTCATCTACTCATAGTGCCTGGGAGGCAGAGGCAAGTGGGAGTTCAAAGCCAGCCAGGGCTAACCAAACCTGAATGAATGAGTAGCATTTCCACTTAGGAGGCAGAGGTCAGCAGATCCTGTGAGCTACAAGCCAGCCTGGCCTACACAGTAAGCTCTGGTCCTGCCAGTAAGACACAGTGAGACTCTGTCATATGTATATGTATAGATGACATAAACATATACATATACATACACATACACAGACCCAAAAGGCTCCGTTTTCAGGGAGCTCACCCAGTCATCCCAGTCAGGACCTACACAGAGTCAGTAGCAGGGTCCCCATCCTATACTCAGAGTTGAGTACTGAAAATTACCTTCAGATTTTCCCAGAAGAATAAATAAAACTCACTCTCCTGCTAACCATTGCTGTAAAGCTGGAGCAAAAAGCAAATGTGATCCCAAGGCTGGTGTGGCATCTAAATGGTGCCTGTGGGGCCTGAGGATGGAGGTCGGTCAGGAACCGTACTTGCCTAGCATGTTAAGAAGCGTTTGGGCTCCATGAAACCACCATAGTAGCACATACCTATAATCCTCGCACTCAGGAGACGGATGCCAGAGAGTCAAAAACCTCAAAGTCTTTTTCAACTACAGAGCAAGTTCAAGTCCAGTGTGGGATACATGCGACTTGTCATCCCCCATACCCCCCTTAAAACAAAACTAAACAAAACTAAACAAAACACCTGGCATTCTTCAAAGTGTCTGTGCCTTCCCAGGGATCACCACTAGAGGGCACCGTTCTCACATGCTCCATCTGTCTTCCCATCTGCCTGTTTTTAGGGTTGTTATTGCTTGTGAACAAAGGTGAGGAATGAGGAACGCTTTATCCCCAGGAAAAGATCTCTTTTCCCTGAGCCTTCATTTGATTAAAAGTTAATAACGTGGCTACACAGGATATTGGCTCACTTATTCCCTGCTGCAAGGAAGGTAGACTAAGGCTTTCCTGGGGGGGAAATCAGTAGCAGCTATCAAGAAATGCCCTAAAAATAGCGCACTCTCCTGGATCCAGCAACTCTGAATACTAAGAACTTAACCTGAGGAAATAATGAAGAAGAATGGCGAATCCTTACCTGGGAGGACAATGATTAGAATGTTTACAACCTCAAAAATCCCATTATAATGATCTAGTTAAATGAAGCATGGGGCACAGCCTCCCTGCCGAATAGGACACGGCTATTTAAAAATAGAATTATGTGTCACTCGGGTGCTGCTTAGCGCGACTAGGTCCTTTTCACATATTAAATCAGTCAGTCCTCGCAGTGTCCTCAGTTGGGTTGACAACGTCGCCGTGCCCGTTTCGAAGACGGGAGAAGTACTTTAAGCAAATCTGCCCAAGGTTACAGGACTAGTAAATGCCACTCAAGCAGGCTGAATCTTCTGGGCTATGTGCATTCAGCCAGTCAGCTATGTGATACTTCATATAGACCAAAAAAAAAGATGGCAGGGCCCAGAGGACGCCCAATGTTCTCATCTACCCAGTAGCACCAGTGATGGTGTTTGTTCAGCCAACCCTCAGAGTTTTCTTTTTTTTTTTTCTCAAAGATTTATTTATTTTATATGAGTACACCGTCGTTGTCTTCAGTCACACCAGAAGAGGGCACCAGTTCCCATTACAGATGGTTGTGAGTCACCATGTGGCTGCTGGGAATTGAACTCAGGACCTGTGCAAGAGCAGTCAGCACTCTTAACCACTGAGCCATCCCTCCAGCCCCAGAGTTTGATTCTTGAGTCTAGAAATATACGTGGTGCTGAATGACTGGACTGTCCTGGAAGTCAGTGCAGAGAAGCTGGGTGATGTGACTCTATCACTCAGGGCTAACCTCTACTTCCATGTCCTTGAGGCAGAATGAGGGGCTGGAAAGGATCATGCTGAGGGCCAGGCCCTGCACTCCGCTTTTCTGTCCTATTATCTCAGTGCCTTCCTGGTCGCTTCCATGGGTTTGTTTCATCCCTAGGGCCTCCCAGAAGCAGACAAGCTGTGGACTGATAGCATATAGTTTCTGAACATAATGCCTGTGCCCACCTCTGTGCC
This sequence comes from Mastomys coucha, assembly GCF_008632895.1. Classification (NCBI taxonomy): domain Eukaryota; kingdom Metazoa; phylum Chordata; class Mammalia; order Rodentia; family Muridae; genus Mastomys; species Mastomys coucha. Next base: position 97,209,240 of record NW_022196913.1, read on the forward strand.
TCAGCACAGGGAGCCACAGAGAGGACAGGAAATGAAGAGACATAAAGAAAACTTCCCGCCAGCAGTGTCTGCATAATTGGCACAGGGGCGGAGGCAGATGACACTCCCTGTGGACCCCATAATCCAGTGTTGTTAATCCTGGGGTGTATGGGTCACCCTAAAAATAGATCTAAGTGCTTAGCAACAACTGATGCTTTCCTGACCTTTGCTAGGACTTCATTTAAAAAAAAAAACAAACCCTCAGCAGGTTTGAATTGGAGGAAACTGGCTGGAGCTACAGAGGTGGAGAAGACATCTGGAAGAGGGCCAATCTGACAACGGGACAATTTATGGAATCACAAACGGATGGTTTAGGCACCTGGCCCTCCTGCAAGGGTTGACAAGACCTCACTTCTTGAATGGGGGAATATTTATTATGTGGAGGCTGGACCGACAATCTGTTTGTTTAGTTTTTTTTTCCTTTATTCCTTAGGGATACGTATGTGTGCACCAGAGGCTTACATTAAGTATCTTCCTCAATTTGTTCTCTGTGGGTTTTCTTTTAATTAATTAATTTTTGAGATAAGATCTCTCACTGAACCAGGAGGCTTCAGGTCCTCAGAGGGGATTACAGGCATGAGCCACCACCACGCCCACAATGGACCAAGGCACTCACACACTCACTTACACACACATTCATACCCCTCCACACACACAAAGTAACCCCCCCCCCACACACACACACACAGAGTAACCCTAGGATGAGAGCACCTTCACTGCCCCTCAGCTGGGCTTGCTAATAAGGCACACAGCAGCTGAACAGAACAGCGGAAGATCCAAACCCTGCTTTGTTTGACTGATATCAGAGGACTTCTTCAGGCTATGACAAGCTGCAAACATCCCCAGCGGAGGACAAAGAGGAGCATTTAGCGCCAGACAGAATACAAATTGTTTATGACTTCTTCTCAGAAGGTGGGAAGGAAGCCTGGAGGGCAAAGGCCACGAGCCACTGTTCCTTCCTCCAAACAGTAGCCCACGTGGCTAAGGCCCCTAGAAAGGTGGTTGTCTATCAAGTGGCATTGTCATATCCCTCCAAGCTGCCTCATTTGCAGGCGGCTCCATCCCCCAGCACAGCAGGGGCTGCATGGGCAGGAGGCCTGGGCCTGCAGTGTGGGCAGGTGGCAGGCACAGACTGAAAGCTGGTTTGTCAGGCTGGATTCTGCAGTGGGGCTGGGAAGAGCTGAGGAATAGAATTAGGAACTGCTCTGGCCGAAGTGTGAGGGTACAGTAAGTTACTGAGTGTTGTGGCTGCCCTGCCAGAGGCTCATGCAGTTGGAAGGCTAATTAGGAGCCTGCTAGACTCCTAATAAAAGTCTCTGGAACCTCCCAGAAGCGGGACTCAGTTCTGCAGGGCACAATCTCTGCCTCTCACACATCTTTTCTTTTTAAGACATTATATTTTGTAGCCTAGGCTAGACTCAAGCTTGCTAAGTAATCAAGAGTGATCTTGAACTCCTAATCTTCTTGCATCCACTTCTCAAATGTTGGGATTACAGGCACGTGTGACTAGACCAGTTTGGGAATCACACTCAGGGCCTTCATGTGTACTAAGCATTCCCAGTTTCTTTTCTTTTCTTTTTGTTTTTAATGCCCTGAGCATTAGATGTTTCACAGCACCCTGGGTCTCTCCATAAATGGAGAGACTCATGTCTACTTGTCTGTCTCCCCCACGACAGCCTGAATCGTCTCTCCTACAATCTATCGTCGCCAAAGCCACGAAAGCTGGTAAGCTAGCCGCATCACCAGCTGGAAAAGAACGGAAGTGAGAGGTAGCATGCATCCTGCAACGAAGCAAACGATCCACTCGTCATTAAAGGAACGCTGACTTAAAAGCACGTGACCCTCATTCACTACCACTTAAGTGCAGGACAAAATATTGGGAAAGAGACACAGGAGTCCATAGTGGGCAGGATCTGAGTCAGAAGAGACTAACCTTCATGAAATTGGAAAATGTCTATTGTAGGGCCCAAAATCTTGGAGGGGATGGGGGGAAACAGGTCCCAGGCACTCCAAGTCAGAATTACCATCTGGATCCTTGGATAGGAAGGGTCAGCCCAAAGGGCATCTCTGAGGATCCTGACACTGGACCAAAAGACAGTGTGCAAGCCCAGCTGGAGCACTACATGGGGACCTGCACTGCACGCATGGCAGAGGTAGCTCGCCCATCACAAAGGGCAGACTTGCTTCCTCAGCAATAAAGTTAAAAAGATCTAAGAGATGGCTACCACACACCCCAAATACGTCAAACCCGAGGGTGAGACCACCTGCCACATACATACCTCACCAGAAATTTTTTCCCAAATCTGTTTTGTCTAAACCAAAATGTACCTATTGAGGTAAACAGTGTCCTCGTCCTCGTCCTCCTCCTCCTCCTCCCACTGACCCCCCAGGAGTTTATTGATTTCTTAGAAGCGCCCCATCCTTGCCAAGTCTTTGGGGTGATCTACAAGCCCCATGACTACAGAAGTTCTGGAGTATGCTTCACAATGCTTGATCCCGGTTCTGCACTAATTCTCGCCATCTCCTAGACTAAACTAGCGGATAAACTACAGAAGGACGAGGAGCCCCTCCCTCCCTCCCATACGGCATTGGTAAGGGTCTGACTTGTTTCAACTCAAATGCTGACAGTTGTATTCTTTAAAAAAAAAAAAAAAAAAGCGACAAAAGGCCGCATGCTGACTACCACTGTTTCAGTATTATTCAGACCCTCTCACACCCTAACATCAGCCATAATTTCTAGTCTGTGTCTCTTGCAAAACATCTTGATTAACGTAAACTTTTACAACTTTTCTGTGCCTCCCTGATACGTGTGTGCACAAATGCATGTGCAATATAACCCGGGGCCCTCATTTTCGAGCTCTCTGCTGCTGAGCTCCACCCTCAGACCGACTAACCCCTTCCACCCTCAGACCGACTAACCCCCTCCACCCTCAGACCAACTAACCCCCTTCAACCATTACTTCGATGGCAACAACCGTTTCTGAAGGAACTTGTTTTAAACGCTCCCTTATCCTGCTGAAGAAACAAATCTCGATCTTTACCCCATCTTCCCGAGCCTTCTGTATCTGGCAGGTCAGCCACTGAACAACAGTCGTACAACTGGCACATACAGGCTTGGGAGTTTGGGACTCTCTGTTAGGCTCACAACTCAGGTGGGAGAAGCTGAGACACACAAGTGAAGCCCCCAGCTTTGAGTGTGCAAAAGGTGGCAATGGTGTATTTTATAGAGAGAGTAAGGGTGGTAGCCATATCAGGGCCAGTTATGCAGGGCCAAGTCCTTGGAAGAAGGAAGACAGGGCAATTAGCTCTGGTCAGGCTGCTGCATGTCCATGTCTGTTACAAGACACCAGCCGACCTGTAAGCAGCCTACCTCCCCTTGCAATGCGATATTACTCTTCTCCAAGGAGCTGGAAAACCTGGGTGAGGAAGGGAAATGGACAGTATGGGGGGTTGGTTTCCGAGAAAGTCAGAATAATTTCCGTCAGGCCATATATCTGCTATACCCACCGGGAAAGATGCCCTGACAGCCATTCATTCACCGAGATTGTCTGGCAGCATCCAAAGCTATCATGGCCAACCTGCTCTAGACCACCTGAACCCTTCTGCCCCACCCTCCAACCTTAGACAGGAAGCTGTCCTCACTCGGCTCTGCTCTGTGAGAAGCCTGGCTCTGTATCTCCTTGGCTGTTCATTTTTATATTGCAGAGCTCCAAGCGATTACGTCACCAGCTTCCTTCTAGCTGACAAGGATAAGGAAAGCTCCGACTGAAATGAATGCTGAGACGGTCTCGGGACACACAGGCCCACCTCAGCTGTGGCCTGGCAGGTTGTGATCTCTCTCTCACACACACAAGCCCATTTCTCAGAGAGCACCAAAGAGTCCACATTTCAGGTGTCCTGTCACCTCAGCAGCAGCTGGAAGCTTTGCACAACAGAGGCTACCTCTACGTGCATCGGCGGCCGCTTGGAGGGCATGGCTGGGCATACCATCTGCCAAGCGAAAGGTTGCCTGCTCTCACCTTGGCTGAAACACCTCTGAGCACACACCCATGCACTCACCACAGACATGTGCATAAACCCATTCGAAGCCCGAGCCCCAGAGTCAGTCCTGAAGCTGGGGGTCCTCTCCTTCCCCCAGTCTCATCTCCTTTGGGTGCTTTTCACCACAGAACGAATGAAGGTTTTGATGCAGAGTAAATGAGAATGACACATGACAGTGAGCCTGACCTCCATTCTCTCGCCTACAGCAAGCTAAGGGCCTGCTCTGCTTACAGACTGAGTATGCAGAGCAAAAATCTAAAGGCGCGGTAGGAGAACAAATGATCAGACAGAGAGCAATAACTTCCAAACAATGGCTCTCTAAGGGCTACTCTGGCCCAGCCACACTTTAGAGGGTGTATGCACACTTGCCAGAGGCTCTATCAAGCACCTCTGAAGACCTCCAAACCAAGCTAGGTGACCCCTTTCCCTGGCAAAAGCCAGAGTGACCACGAAACAGCATCAGGAAATGTACCTTAACCCGATTACTGTGCCCTAGTCTGACAACAAAAGTCTCTTCCCTGCAGATCCACAGTGATGGATTTTCACGGTGACTTTGACACCAAAATGTACAGTGTAGCAACAGACCCGGCAGCTGCTTGCCACCAGAGTACCACACGCCTGCCTGAGGTTGTGGGGCAGCTCCTGGGGCTAAGGAAGACTTCCTCCTTCACGGTGGGTTCTATACACGTAGGGAAATCGCTCTGTTTTCTTCTCAGGTCTTCTCTGGTTTCCTATCAGGAGACCAGCATTTTTATTAGAGGTCATTAGCGATCTAATCCACTTGTGATTTCCTGCACTTTGTCTTTTATCGTTGTGATGGGTAGGTACAAAACTGGGTGAGTGCAGATCACCTGGTCCCCTTGATTCCCAGGAGGAGAAAGGGAAAAAGAGCAGGCTTCTAGTATTCCACATTATCATATAGATCCTCTCTACCTTACACAAGGCTCCTCTCAAGAAGCAGGCACATGTGAGTCACTGCAGAGTGCCCAGTGCCCAGGTCAACCCTGACAATGGCTTTAAAACCAAACCATCCAAGCTCTTCCCTATATACCACTGTACTCTAGAATGTTCCCGCAAGCAGAGTCTGATGCCAAGGAAGCGAGCACCTCAGTGGCGGGACTGTGTCTCTTCATTTACAGAGGAAGGCTCCTTAGGCCAAAACTAAAAGAACCCCTTAAAACAGGTTTTCAGAAATAAATCACTGCAGCCCCTCACATAGGAACTGCTACTTCCTCCTGGCCACAATGGTAACCCTAAGGAGCCGATTAAATCTTCAAGGAAGAGAGACACTTGTGGAATTTCCTGTCTTTTATTTAAAAAAAAAAAAAAACAAAAAAACAAAAAAACTGTTATTCAGCAACTGTACACAGCTGAGTGTGGATGGAGAAGCCAGCTGGTGGCTAGGGACACCAGTACTGTACACTCTGCACATTAGGGATGGTCAGTCAGCTGGTCATTTCCTTTGGGGGGGAGCGGGGGTTTGGAGACAGGGTTTCTCTGTGTAGCCCTGGCTGTCCTGGAACTCACTCTGTAGACCAGGCTGGCCTCAAACTCAGAAATTCACCTGCCTCTGCCTCCCAAGTGCTAGAATTAAAGGCGTGCGTGCGCCACCACCGCCCGGCAGCTGGTCCTTTCTTGAAGACACTTGTGTGCCCCCAACTCAGACTGGAAGATCCTGCAAGCTATTATCAGATGACAATTTTTCAGCCAGTCCCCCACTTCAATGTCTCCCACTTCACAACTTTTCGGAAAACAAAACCACACAATCTCACCACCATCTGGTGCCTTCAGACCAACAGGCACGAGATTCTGGCATGTGTGGTCCTGGCAGCCAGAAAGACCAATATTCTACTTTCTTTGTTGCTGTTGAAAAGCAGCGTGAGAATGGTTTTACGGCAACAGGAGCCGTGGGCACGCTCATACTGTGGAAAACCAGACAGGAGCAAACAAGATATGGGGCTGCCTCCCCGGTTGAAAACCATGAGAACATCACCCAGGAAGTGCGGCAGGCTCCCCGACATTTGCTCCCACTGGCCATAGTCAGCCTCTAGCACATGGACACAGAGAAAGGCTCCTCCTGGAGCCAGGAAAGGGAGACTGGAGGACGCGCGCTCGGCCAGCGAAGCAGATGTGGCACTGACGGATGGGCCACATGTCATCCTCTCAGTTGCCAAAATGTAACTGTCGGGGAGCTGACAGGAGCCAGCTCTGGGTTTATCTCCTGCACAGCCTTCATGGCGTGTCAGATTAGACAGGTCAGTTAGAAGGTAGCCGGAAGATTCAGGATTGAAGCAGGAGTTTGGGATCAGCGACCAGCTTAAACAACAGTACCCCGTGACATCAAGGGCCCTTGAAACCTCAAACCTACCCACTGGGTCGCATTCGTGTATCCCAGGCTAAAAGTGACTGCTTGTTTAAGGGGCCTCTGTACACCCTGAACTTGGCTAGAATGTGTAAACTTCTGTCATCTCTCACCTAGCTTACTAGAATGGCTGTCTCCTGGGTGTTTGCAATGCGACAGTCTCAGGATGAAGAGGAAGAGGAGGAGGAGGAGGAGGAGGAGGAGGAGGAGGAGGAGGAGGAGGAGGAGGAGGAACTACAACCGAGGAGCTGGAGAGATTGCCAGGCCCTAAGAGCAAATACTGACCTTACAGACCTCAGGTCAGTTCCCAGCACCCATAGCTGGTGGCTCCCAACTGCCTGTAACTCTAGCTCCAGGGGATCCTCTGGCCTCCAAGGTCACCTGAACTCAGATGCACAGGCATACATATGCACACACTTCAATACATAAAATAAAAAATAATACAAAATGAAAATCCTTTAAAATGTATTTGTTCAGCGGCTTAGAGCTAACAGAGTTTAAGGTGGATCCGCCATGGTTAGTAAAATCCAACCTTCATTTCCTAAAATGTCTCCTAACCCCCTGACCCCCACGAACGTGGTGGAGCACACTCAGCAGCTGGCCCTTTTCTAGGAGGCCCGCTTCCCTTCCTCTTCTGCCTCTCCATCCTCTCCCATCTCACTCGGCAACCTGTTCTAACAGGACTCAAACAAGGAGAGCAACCATCAGGGAATGACGTAAAGCTGGCTATTGCTCTGCCATCATTTATAGGCTAGCTACCAGAGCTCTGAGGTTGGGGAGGTAGACAGCCCGGCCTGGTGTTCTGACAGGGAGCACACTAAGCAGGCTACAGAACGGCCTGTGCTGCTCTGTCAAGGTCATGGCCTGACCCCCAGTGACAAGCTAGGTCTGATTTACGCCCACTGAGGGGTGTGTAGAGTGGCTGCCAACAGCTATACTGTTGTCAGGGAATCTTACAGCTTCCTGCCCCAGCCCTGGGGAAAAGTTAGGGACTAGGCAAAAATCTACTCACCTACACTGACTGTTTGTTGTCTTTTAAAGTTAAACACAGACAAAAATCAAGGATAACAAGCGAGTTTCATGTCTAGGGTTAGTGAATTATCATCAGGTAGTAATGGCTGCATCTGGACAACCCGGTGACAAACCAGGGCTTGGGTAGCTGGAGGGTGGCTCTGCACACATGCAGGAACAGCTCAAGGATGCTTCCACTGGGCTGGCAGCCCTCGCAGTACAGTCGGGAGCAGATTGTTAAAGACTTCAAAACGCATAAAGGTTGTCACTCAGCAGCAGTCAGGCTGGTGGGGGCGCGAGGGTCAGTATTGTTAACCAGCTCGACAATGGGCAGCGACTTGCCGCCAGACCGGAACCACATTGTGATGGGAGGGGCTGGAGCATTTTATCAGTCCATATGTTCTGCCAATTCTGAGAGCACTGGAACCCTAGAGATGTGTGCAGGTGCACCAGATGCCCCAGCTTTGGAGCAGAAACACAGCAAATGTGACTGATTACCACCAGGCTGTGAGCCTGAAAGCATGGGGTTGGCTGCTGGGGGAGTGGGGGAGGCTTCTGCGCCTCGACCCTCGTGTCCTAGTCCAAACAAGACAGGAGCTCTCTCCCGGATGCCCTCCTACCAACGGGTGAAATTACAACTCTGGTCTAGAGGAAAACAAGCTTGGGGTACCAGATTCTGCCTGATGGAAAAGTGGTTCAGAGGAAGAGAGATGCTGAACAGGAAAGAACTGGTCCCATGGCCTCTCCCCTCTCATTTCTTCGGGGGGGGGGTCTTTAGAGTGAAGCAGAGGTGGGGCTGTCCCCCCTACCCCAGGCCGAGCAGACGATGAGGTTAGCTCTGGGGCCTCTGGCACCTGTACATAATGCAGGAAGATGGAGGAAGGATGAGTGGTGACTTCTCTTGCTGCTGTAATCAACAGGTTATAGTTGTAGCTGAAAGGTACAACTAAAGGGAGGGAGGCTTTAACTGGGTTTGGGTACTGAGGGTGCAGTATGTCACTGAAGCCTGCGGCCGTGGATGAACGCCAGCGCCAGTGCTGCAGCAGTGGATGAACGCCAGCGCCAGTGCTGCAGCAGTGGATGAATGCCAGTGCCAGTGCTGCGGCAGTGGATAAACACCAGTGCCAGTGCTGCAGCAGTGGATGAACACCAGCGCCAGTGCTGCAGCAGTGGATGAACACCAGTGCCAGTGCTGCAGCAGTGGATGAACACCAGCGCCAGTGCTGCAGCAGTGGATGAACACCAGCGCCAGTGCTGCAGCAGTGGATGAACGCCAGTGCCAGTGCTCGGCTAGCTTTTCTCTTCTCTTTCTTAAATACTTAGGGTGAGTCTTCTCTCTGGAATTTACCTACTCAAGATATTCCCTCAAAGACATGCCCAGAAACTTGTCTTCAGGGTGATTCTAGACTCCGTCAAGTTGACAGTGTTAACCGTCACAGGAGGAAAGCGTGAATTCCAGACCAGGGTGGTGGCTGGTCTGCACTTTTAAACTCTTATGGAAACAGTGTCACAGTTGTCATGTTGTTCTGGACTTCCTGCTTCACGGGCCCATCCGTGTCCTCCGTCACAAGGGGACCTCCTATGGAGAGCAACTACTTCCAAGCCATCCTTGAATTCTGAGTGTCTAGCAAGGTGTATGGTCTGGGAGGAAGGCTAAATAGGTCTTTGCAAACGAAGGAAAAACAGGAGTGGGGGGGTGTTAGCTACATGGAAAACAGATGTTCCCAACATTTTGGCAGCTGGAATCAAAGTGAACTACTAGAGTAATGAATACAGGTTAGATTCACCCATGAGACCCTTCTGTCTGCTTTGGGGAAGACCAAGGGATGCAGGATTTCAAGACCCTAAGGCTGTAAGCTGTGCTCTGAGAGTAAAGGTCGAGGAAAATGTGCATGCATAATAGCTAATCTAATTACGGATGCTCGACATAGGCTATTCTGCCTGCCTTTCAAATAAAGTTAAGAATTTACCCACCTATTAAAAGCAGGATAACACAAAGAGAATAACAGTTCTTCCTTAAAGAACACATACAGGAAAAGAGAAAAACAGGAGCAGTGCAGAGAATGTGTCCCCCCAGAGGACAGATCCGGACCCATTAAAATGTTCCTAATAACCAGAACTTATTTTTTGAGAAGATAATTACCAGCAACCTCAGGAAGAAGTGTCAAGTCCCTTCTATGCCATTAGGAAGCCTGCTTGGGAGTAGATTCGTTACCATGACAACAACTGCTTGCCAGATGATAAGGAAGGACGGACTGACTAGGGACCAACCAAACGGTATTCTCAAGAGCAAGCCTGCAATTTCTAGTAGCCACTGTGTAAAGAACCTTCAGCACCTAGAGCTGGGGTAGCTCAAGGCTGGGTGAGACTGCTTTAGAACGACATCAGAATCTCCGGAGCATCCTTGACAGGTGTGATTGGCTCAGAGGAAAGATTGCCAGCTGGGGTGCTTATTCCTAGGCTTGATGACTGGGGACAAAAGGGTATGTGGAGCTCACTGGCCAGCCAGAGTACCCAAGACTCCAGACTCAGAGGAGGACCCTATCTCAAAAAACAAGATGGGAAGCAACAGAGGAGAACACTTGGCATTAACCTCTGGCCTCCATGTACACATATGTGCATAGGTAAGTGCACTTTGTGCATGTGTGTGAGCATGCACGCACACACACACACACACACACACACACACACACACACTCACACACACAGAGAGAGACAGAGAGAGACAGAGACAAAGAGACAGAGAGACAGAGAGACAGAGTCAGAGTGGAAGGTCTAGTCTCTAGGTCTCAGACACACCACACCACTAGCTAGCCACGCCACTGAGACACACAACTGTCATAGCTACGCTAAAGAAAAATAGCACCATGTCACCTGGTGGTAGTCTTCGAACCAGATGGAAGGGCGGATGGGAAAACAATGCAATTGTGCCCCTTTTATCAACATGTGACAGAGCACACCTATGTGCGTGCACTCACACGGCCAGAGAGCCAGCAGCACAGAACTTGTGGCATGATAGTCACCTCTGCAGTCTCATAGCTAGCATCTGGGATGCTCACTCAGCCTCAAGGAAGCAGGCAGAGGTTACTGAGGACATCCTGTTAGTAAAAGGAGAAGGTCACTAAAGGACCCTGCTATACTGTGTCTTCCGTAGAATCAGAAAGGAGAACAGTGGATACCAGGGCCTGGTCGTGGGAGGCACACAGGGAACAAAGTCTTGATTCTGCAAGATGATAAAGTTCTGGAGATGTGAGGCTCACCACCGTATGTACACCAACTGCTTGTGACTGTGTGCCGAAGAACGGTTGATATGACAAGTCAACCATATGTGCATTTGCAGTTAAAAATTAAATGTTAGAGCCTCAAAGAATCCCAGCTGTCTGTCACCACAGCTTGGGTCTCTGCTCTTGGGATGGCTATGAAAGAGAAGCTGAGGGGAGACTGAAGGTTCTCCCTCCTTCCCCAGCCTGGTCAGCACTGGATCCTGACATTCAGAGTGACGGGAGTCTACTGACACTAGCCCTCCTCGAGTTTCCGATGCTTCGGTAGGCTGGGCCCAGGGCCTCAACTCTAGGCCCTTCCACGCTCCCTGGACTCACACTCCCATTTGCACAAAGGTCTTTATGGTCCTATGTCCCCTCTGCCCACATGGGGTGCAGCTGATCTGCCGTGAAGTCAGAAACACTGTGAGCTCCCGGCTTCCATCATGGAACTGGGACAGAATCTGGGAGAGTGTGCACTGTTCTGCTGTGAGTACGGAGGAGGGACAGTGGCTCGAGTTCTGTTCCCCATGTATTTCTTGTTGCTGGTGTGTCTGTGGCTGTTGTCAATCTCCTGCTCCAGGCAGTAAAACCTTCATCTGCTTCACTCCACACTGCCGGGACACAGCCCACCAGTATGTTCAGTGCTTTCTGACACCCTGCGCTTGGCTGGAGGATGTGACTAGATCTCAGGAGGTCAGTGCCCGGCATGGAAGGGACAGAAGTGGAGGAGGCCACCCCTGTCATCAGTCTACGTCAAGGTGCAAAAAGGTACACCACAACAGTGGTTCATAACCTTCCTAATGCTGTGACCCTTTAATACAGGTCCTCATGTTGTCGTCACCCCCAATCACACACTCATTTCATTGTGACTCCTAACTGTAATTTTGCTACTATTATGAACTGTACTGTAAATATGAAGGATATCTGATATGCAACCCTTGTAAAAGGTAAAACGGGGTCAAGACCCACAGGTTGAGAACCACTGTTTCATGCTGCAGGAATTAAGACATAAGAGGATCACAGGCACACAGAGAGGAGTAGGATGGTCTGTCTATACTCCTTCCTGCTCTTCCACAACATCCCTTTCTGAGTATGGAGGGATTTCTGCAGTTGTAATTCAGAACCAGCAGAGATAAGATCAGGGATAGAATTAAGCCCTTCTCAATTCACTCCTGAGCACTTAGCTGTTGAAAAGGAAACCTTGATGGCTTTGTCACTTCAAACTCCGAAATCTTTATGAGAACAGGGATTGGTTAGCAAACAATCAGAAATCTATGCCTAAGGACGAGCATTCCAGCTGACCTCTGGCCCAAAGCAAATCCCGACCTTTCCCAATCGGGATTATGTAAGCAAGCAGCTAAGCAACAGCTGGAAAGGCTGTCTGGTCAGAGTGCAGGCGGGGGCGGGGGGAGGGGGGTGCGAGCAAGTGAGCAACCTTCAGGCAGGTTGGCAGCCAGTGAAGAAAGCCAGGAGCAGCTTCAAGGGGTAGGGTCTCTCTATCTCTACTCCATCACCCTACAGAGCAAGTCCCCGCCAAAGAGCCACAAGATTCCAGAAGGTTCACATTCAAATCCTTGGCAATATAAATAATCATTCACTCCTTGAGTTCATTAACCTCAGTTATCTCCTGCCAGCCAATTACAAAAGACCCACAATCCAGTTCACTCACGTCTTATGGCAAACCTATGGCAGCTTGGAAAGTTCTGGAAAAGTCATCTGGGTATTGCAGAAGGGATCTCACCTAAACCAGAAATCTTCAAGAGAGTAATGCTTTAAACATGTTCTGATCCGAGGCATTACTGATAGAGGGCAGAGGTGAGGCTCTGCAGGGCCTCTGGTTCCCGGTCCTCACCCTCAAGCCCCTGGGGGCTACTCAAGACTCATACCAGAGCTGGCCAGATTAGAGACCTCACAGGCCTGAGAAAGCCCTATGTCAAGTGAGAATAACAGGCTAGGAATTAGATCTCTGACAAGCAGACAGACAGACAGGGAGAAGAGCCACAGACAGACACCAAAGATGGCAAACTTCAGGCTTCTTCATCCTCCTGACCTGAGGCTCCCCTCAGCTTTACCACTACAATGTACTCACTCACTTTCCCTGCGGCACCCTACGCCAAGCGATCTAGATAGACTAGTTCAGTGTGTGTGGTAAGTCATATAGGGGAGGAAGTAGAACGACCATGGTGTGGTTGGTCCTTCAGTGGGCCTGAACGGTTTCTCCATCCTGTGTAAAGTATTCTGTGAAAGTGCCCCTTCTGTATAGACGCCACCTGAATTTTTCTTAAAACAGTATTCTTGATGTCATAAACCTCCGTAGCCACACAGCTTAGCACAGGGCCCTGTGTTTCCAAAGCCCATGAAACTGCTGCTGGTCTCTATGGGGGCACCGCAGAACTGGCATGTATCCACTTTGCAAACAGCAAAGCGTCCCCAATACACTCCCTTCTCATGAGACTTCTGGAGTTCTTTCATGCCGCGAGCGAACTCTGGCCATATGGCTCACCGTCATCACATGACCAGTTTCCACCACGCATAGTGTTTTCATGACCTACCACTGACCAAACTAAGACTCGGGCAGCTGGTAGAGGAGGTGCGGGGAGCTGTTCCAAAGTCACACTTGCTTTCCTGTACTGTGTCTGAGCAATGACTACAGAGGACCGGGAATCCAAAGCCATTTCTTTCCGTCTTAAAACCGATGCCAAGTCTGAGGCTCTTCACGTGTGCCTTCCCCGTGGGGGCAGCTCTCTGTTAACAAAGCTGCCTGTTTGTAAGCGGTGAGGCAAACACAAGAGGGGCCTTTCCAGACGTGACACAAGAAAGGAGAAGACAAACAGGACGATCATCTGTTAACAAGCTCACTGACGGATGGTTTGGAAGAACAAAGAGAGCAGGTGCCACGCTAGTCAGCCTTACTGACGCCCACACACCTTCGACGGCACGCTACAGGGACGGTGTGTGGCAGTTTAGGGTAGGATGGCTGCGAGACCTGAGGATGCAATGCTTTGCTTCGAATGATGTAGACAAGTATTTGCTAATTTGCTTTTTTTCATATTCTGTGTATGTGCTCAACAGGGGTAATATTTGGGTGGAGTAGATTTCACCCCAATTTCATGGAGTTGGCATCTACTAAAGTTAGCAGGGCAGAGCTGTAAAATGTTCTTTTAACCTGGCACCTGAGTCTTCTCAGGAGACAGAGTTGTCACAGACTGCCAACGCTACAGGTGACAGCATCCGTCAGTTTCCTAAATCCGTCAGTCTCTCTTGTTTATCTCTAGACATCTGGTGGCACTGCCCCTTCCCTGAGAGGATGTTGTCCTGTTTGCTGACTTGCAAGCCCTTCCAGGGCCTTGTGGGGTGCCACCCAGAGTGAAGAGCACCCCTAAACTCTCTCTGCAGAGGCCTTACTCTATCTGAGCCAGATCTCTGTGCTCCATGACACCGAGGGCTCTCCCACCGCCGCTCTCTCTTCAGGCAGGCTGGAACTCTGTCTGCAGAGGCCTCACTCTATCTAAGCCAGATCTCTGCGCTCCATGACACCGAGGGCTGTCCCACCACCGCTCTCTCCTCAGGCAGGCTGGAACTCTGTTTGCAGAGGCCTTACTCTATCTGAGCCAGATCTCTGCTCTCCATGACACCGAGGGCTGTCCCACCGCCGCTCTCTCTTCAGGCAGGCGGAGGCTCCCGTTCTCTGTACAGTGCCTAGTGCAGAACAGCACTCAGAAAATATTTGCTGAGTATTGGGGAAAAAAAAGAGGGAACGAATCCCTAGGAAGGATCGGGGAGGATCCCTGAGGGCAAGGCAATGACACAAATTTACACAAAATAGACTCGGCTTGTCTTTTCAGACTTGTTTGCTGTTTGGTAGCTCTTGAAATCACTTGTTGGCTGGATGATAGGATCACCGATTCCTACTTCCAGAACGTAGGGTCCCGAGGTCACATGGCTTCACAGCAACAACTCGCAGGAAACACAAATGTGGTTCAGGACAAGTCATATATATGCTGACACTCTGTCATCTTGGCAGCCACTTCCCCCTGAACGGACATAAGCTTTGGGCTTGTTTTCCAAAAGGACACCAGGACACAGATGAAAGCAGTATCCATTCTTCCCCCTGCTCCACCATATCCTCCATTCCTTACTTCCAACAGATGCAAAGTTGCACAGGGGTGGTGGCCCTCTACCCCCAAAATGGTCCCTGTTGTCCTTGATGAACAGAAGGCGCTGCCCTCTAAAAATCTGAGGTACTCGAAGAGGGCAATGGACTAATGGACTGACTAAATCCCAAAGGTCCTGAGAAAGGGGACAGTGACTTGTTCCCAGTCTTTGACCCCCATGAACCCCACAGAGGTGTATGTGTGAGGACTGCACATCTCCCAGTCTCAATTCCACCCTCCTGAGAGACACAGACCCAGTGGTTCTGAGAGGAGCACAGGCCAGTCACCTAAAAAGCTAACAGTCTCAATCTGTGCTGCCTAGAGAAATCGAGATGACTCCCCAAGTGACTCTGAGGAAATCAAGAACTGGTGTGAGGAGGGCTCTGCTGTGAACAGCACTACCAGACAGAGGAAAGATCCAGAATTTCAAAAGACCTTCAGTTCTTCCCATATGAAAAATAAAAATTTAAAGCGGAATACATAAAGCCTTGAAGTTCAAACATAAATAAATGAAAGAAGAATCCTGAAATTCCACTGTTCCCCTGAGCTCGGCAGATCTCAGGGAATTGTAGCCAGAAAGGCCTAAGGTAGAGAGTCGTTCAAGGCCCAGCCTTGCATGTTCTTTCTGGGGAACCAAGACTCTGGAGGGAACAAGGGTGGGAGGGTAAGCTTCCTATCGCCTGGAAGCCCTCTACCAGCAAATCCTTCCCACTGCCCACCAAAACCCACAGAGCAAGAAACTGGAAAAGCCACACAATCATCCCTGGGACTCTGACCTTTAAATGTTTAAGCAGGGATCTACTTCAGTGCTGGATAAAAAGGCAGGCGATTAGTTTCCACGTGAGTCAAGATATCCCCTCAGCCAAACAATTCAATTAAATATTTAACGCCTTAGCGGTCTCATCTGAGATGTCATGGAGACAACCTGATGAACCCTGGCCAGGGTCTCAATTGAGCAAAGGTAGAAGAAAAGGGGAAGAACAGCTTTGGGAGAACAGGCTTTTATGAACCCCAAAACTAGGCCTGGCAGGAATGGCAGTGAACACACCAACCACCTCTTTGGAACTATTCTGGTCACTTATCCATGGAAAGTCCTGACTATCCTTGGAGGAGTCAGAAAGATTCTCAAGCATGTTTGAACAGTAGGCATCAGGCCTGGACCATCTTGTCTCAGGTAACACGTTGCCAGGTGCTGGCTCTCCTCTCTCATCTAAGACTCCCCTGCTCTGCTAGCCATGAGTGAAGCATGGCACCTGCACACACATGCACACATGTAACTATGGGACGTGTTGGATAGGTTAGTTGGCATAACTGTAATAATCATCTCATTGTGTCTAGCAAAGCTTTCTGTTGTACACTTGAGGGGTGTGTGTGTGTGTGTGTGTGTGTGTGTGTGTGTGTGTGTGTTCATAATTATATTTCTGTTTTGTTGAGGCAGAGACTCACACTGCAACCAAGGCTGGTCTTGAACCTGGTGTTGTCTTCTTGACTCGACTTCCACAGTGATGGGATTACTGGACAAAGACTATCATGCCCAGATCACTTCAGTTTAGTTATTTTCCTTTCTTTTTTCTTTTTTTATTTTTTCAGAAGACAACAATCCTCAACGTAGAGAAACTAGAGAGGCCTATGGCCAGGTCAGGGACTGAGAGCCCTTCTCTACCAAGGAGTAAGAACACTTCCACCCCACTGGCCTTTACCAGTCAGTCCTTCAAGGAGGCTTAGATGAAGCATTCAAGTGATAGCTAATCCCCAAAATTAGATTATTCAAACCCTCTGAAGGACTGTAATAATAACATAAGCATCTCCTTAGCGTGGCTGCTTCAAAATACGCTCATCCTGCTGCAAATGCTTAACTCCAGCCTTATTTGTTGTCATGGGAACCCCACGAACATGCATCTTCTTACAAAGACCCCATGCAATGCAACAGCGTGTGCTCACATTCGAGCGCACGCACATTAAACCTGCCCTACTTCCCAGATGTTTCCCATTAACGTACTGATCAATCACCTTTGCAAGCAGCCATGTGGAAAGGCTGCCGGGACTGGAAAATGCCGCATTTTCTGTTTAGTAAACATAAATAAACCTGATTTCCTAAAATAGTTCTGTGCTCTGATTGTCCCCCTAAAACCTCTCATCTGCATACTGGACATTTGCAGAGTCCACAAATGGGCTCAAATGATGAAACTCATGGGAGTCAAGCACTCACATTCGGCTTAAAAACAAACAAATAAAGCACCTAATACTCAAAGCACCCCCTAAAACCATCTTTCACTTCTGGGTGCAAATGGGAAGGGTCTGTGTGTTGAGGGGATGGGCCATTGTTTCCTGTGGGCAGACTGAAATGAGCTGGCTATGCCCGCTGAAAACCAGAGTATAAACTGCACATGTATTTACTCCTGCACATATTCAAGGAGGCCTGTCGCTGTTACCATGCAAGATCTGTATAAGGCAAAAGAAATAGACAGTCCCCACTCTCAACAACTGGACCAGAGTGGGTGAGGAGGAGGCATGCACACGCTATTGGTCCTCTACTGGGAGAGCGCTCCAAACCTAACACAGAGTTCAGAGAGCGGAAGAATGCAGGGTTTTTGAGCAGGGAATGGGTTTCCCAGAGAATTCTCAGCCCAGGCTGAGAAAGGAAAAATTAGGTAAGGCATGGATAAGATAAAAAGAGAGCAGGCGACTTGAAGGTGTCTGGACCCAGGTAAAATGATAGCAATTAAGAGATGGGGGGTGGGGGGAGAGAGGCTGGAGAGATGACTCAGAGGTTAAAAGCACTGGCTGCTCTTCCAGAGGTCTTGAGTTCAATTCCCAATAACCACAACAAGCATCTATAATGAGATCTGGTGCTCTCTTTTGGCCTGTAGAATGTACATGCAGGCAGAACATTATACATAATAAATAAATAAATTGGGGGGGGCAGGGTTGACTCAGGAGAGACCTTGGGAATGGTATTTTAGGCGATGTGGTATCTGAGGGGTGAGAGAAAGATAAACCTGCCACTGGAGACTCATGTAACCTCCACCAGGGACCCACACACAAACATATGCAAAAATCTGGAGGAGGCTGCTTGGGTTGGCTGCATCTCAGGGGCCATGAGGACAGCCAAACATCCCCCAAACTGTGCCAGCCACACGGCCAGCACTGTCATAAATGTCTGTTCAAATGAACAGAGGACAATCAGAAAGCACTGGAAATGGGCGCCTGACGAGGTGGACTTGCCCAGCACAGGAAGTACGGATGGAAATGAATCAGGTCTCTCTACAAAGCTGCTCGCCACTTCCACAATCAAATGGTAGAAGTCTGGCAAGTACTTGAAAAACCTCCTGACACGAGCTGTAGCTATTTCACAGATAAATAAATGTTCCTCTCCCGGTGCCTGTATTTTCCCAGTGACAGACAGACTGGCAATTGTAACAACACATGGCCCTGAGGTCTGTCAAGCCCTAAGTGCTTGGATTCCTGATCTAAAAATGTCACTCTATCCTTTTTAGGGAAATGGCTTTCTAGGCAGAGCACTGGGCTTTGGAACCTCAAAGGAGAGCGAGGGAAAAGAGCGTGCAAAGAGCCCACACCCTTGTCTAGCAGCCAGTGCCGCTGTTGTCCTGGATCCGCCTCTCGGTAACTACACAAAGCTGGCAAACATCAGCCCTTGCTGAGCCTCAGCAGGCTCATCTGGCAAGTGGAATACACAAACCTACTTTGTATTATGTCACAGGTGCACAGATGTCAATGTAGAGCTGGTCACAGAGAAAGTGTTGCAAGGCAGGGGGGCAGCTGGACCCTTCTCACCTACGCTGACTCTTGAAAGGTGAAATTATAGTCTGGAAAAACTGTGCAGGTGAGAACGTAAAGATTCTAAAACTTTAGACAAGGTTTCTGTGGACTAACTTGCAGTTCTTTGACACTGAGAGCTTTTTTGGCAAAGTCCAAACAGTATATACCATAAAGCCAGCACGACAACTCTGCCCACTTCAGCCCACCCCAAATAGTCCAGTACCTGACAGAAAAGACCAGCTAAGAGCCCAGCACGAACCCCGAAGCTCTGGGGACTGCTGTGGAGGGGACCAGAAGCTCCAGCCCTAAGTACAGCTTCACTTTCTTCACATGCATCAAATTACCTTCATTTCCTTGGAAACAGGCCCCAGGCAAAGCCAGAGAGCGGCACATCTGCCTTTAGAATTGCATCCTCGCCTTCACACAGCCATGCTTCCGCCCAGAAAAATCTAGCAACAGCTCCTTGCCTCCTGTTGGGGGGGGGGGGACTCTCTCTGGTGAGAGATGAACTAACTTCTTCTACCTTATAGAGCACCAACACCAACAAAACAAAGTACAAGTCCAACCTGGGGAGTCACGTTGTTTATTGAGCTTACGTACAAAGCATAGATGAGAGGTGGCTTACAGGAGGGTAAGTCACCCTCCTGGCAGCTGCACTACCAGAAGGTCTCACTCCAGCTCTTCCCTACAGCTGCATCCCCATCTCCATTAACCTTCCATATACTATATACTCTAGTACTCCCCAAGACCACATGACCAGCTGTATAGACTCACATAAGCTAGGTGGAGAGACACAGGAGGGAGATGCTGGAATCTCAGGCAGGGATCCAATGACCCTCTCCAGCTCCTCCTCCTCCTCCTGTGAGGGAAGGTCAAGAGCCAGCGGCCTGGATCTCTGGAATGTCTTGCAAGTTAACAGAGCAG
Organism: Mastomys coucha; assembly: GCF_008632895.1. NCBI lineage: Eukaryota > Metazoa > Chordata > Mammalia > Rodentia > Muridae > Mastomys > Mastomys coucha. The sequence goes on from NW_022196913.1 coordinate 97,228,814, forward strand.
TTTTCATGACAGCTCTCAATACACCTCACACCCTAGAGGACTCTAGGGCCAACCAAGTGCCAAAGTAGTCTATGATTTCAGCTGAAGTGTGATGAGCATCTACTGTATGCAGCAGGAAACTGGAGTCTGCAGAAAAACAGCAAAAGGGAGGTTGTAATTCAAAAAGGCAAAGTGCCAGGGCCAGGCCACTTAACCAAAGTGCAATGGTGAGGATAATTTAAAAAAAAAAAAAAAATCAATGAAAAGACAGGGCGGAAGAGAGTCCGCAGCAGACACAAAGGACTGGGAAAGGTATGGGAGTCTTATTTTTACACAGGGGTGAAGGGGTGGGGGTTGGCCGTGGAGAGACAGTGTGAGTGTGGGAGTCAAAGAACAACTTGAAGTAGGCTTTCGCCTTTCCTATCACATGGGTTTTGGGAATCGAACTCAGGTCGTTTGGCTTGGCAGCAAGAACCTTTGCCTCCTGAACCATCTCCCCAGCCTTAGCTCTAGGGGACTTCCAAGATTAGAATTATGTCTCACTGCACCAAACCATTCTAAGTCTCATCAGCTCTTTTTAGGATGTTCTATGGGCATGCTATAGGGCACCGATAAGATTCTGCCAGAATGCTGCGCTAAAGAACGATGCCACGGTGGAGGCTGCCCCACTCCAAAGCACCGTGTAGAGCATGAAGTCTGCAAATGCAGCATGCCAACCACAGGGCGGCAGGCGGACATGGAGTGGGGCTCTAGCAATACTCCACGAACAGGCAGCTTGGTAGGAGGCACGCCACTTGCCTGTGGGAGGCGTCATGGTAACCTCTTGCTGGCTGGAATGGCAAAGCCCAGAAGAGGACCCCAACAGAAGCCTGTGCGAATCCTGCGCAGGGACTCCTCTGGCTGTACGCTTCACCCTCTGGGTGTCACCCTAGCCTCTGCAGTGGCAGAGAGGGCAAGGCAGAAAAGACCGCATCTCCATGGTGACGGTCCTAGGCTGAGATGTGCTGACCCAGCTCAAACCAAGGTCTCTCTAAGCAGCAGGGCGCTGTGACTCCTGAGCCAGTGTTTGGTCCAGGCCAGCACAGCCTGCATATGAGGAGGGATGGAGAGACAGGGTGTGATATTGTTTCATTTGGGGGGAGTCCTTTGCACACTGACATCTCACTTACTTAAGAAGCAACCGTGCGGCCCGTGCCAAGGTACATGCAGAAACCTTTCCAGGATGTGCAGAGGTTCCCTCCAGTGACCAAAGGGGAAAGAGATGTCATTTTGGTTTCCCCTATGACACTGAACATGAGGCTCTGACACAGGTATCTCCAGAGCCTAATGCTGCCTTAAGACCTAGAATTACAGCATGCTATTTAAACCAGCTCAGCTATGCAGCCCTTTAAGGCACGAGGGCTGGCTGAGAGAACACAGGTCGGACTGAGACATTAGCAGAGGGCCTGCTTTGGCACCTGTTCCTGTAATACTGCCAAGTTCATCTCTGCTGCATAAAGTAGAAACAGAAGGGACAGGACCTCCGTGCAAGGTCAGAGAAGGAGAATGAGTTAGGGTCAGGGGTCAAATTAGGACTGTCAGACTCCGACTCTGTAACAGAGAGCCACATGCAAGGAGAAGAAAATAACATGGACCCAGGGACTTCGATGAGAATTCCAGAAAGTAGTCACTGGCGGGGGAGAGGAGTGAGGAGTTGAGATCAGTAGCTTGCTGGAGTTGGGGGTTATTATATCCTTAGGGTCACTGAGTGAGGTGGCTCAAGAGCATAAGCATAAGTGAGAGGTGAAAGGTGAAAGGCCCTGGTGCCAGTGTGAGGTGTCTGAACTGCCACAGGCCTCTGGGAGCCCAACAAGCCCTCACATCAGAGAAGGAGCTACTGGTGCTTTCTGGGAGAATGAGAGAGAAGAGGCCATGGAGGAGGGGAGGGGGGATGCATAGAACAGGCTACCAAAGGGTAGGGAAGCTGGGATCCAGCAGTGGGGGTGGTGCGTCCTATCCTCTGGGAGACTTGATGTCCAGGATGTCTACCACCCCTGGACTTCTTACTTCCCCCCAATCACAGTCACTAGGACACAGCACAAATTATCTCTTCCAATTAAGCCACCACCACAGGATGCTAAATATGATGATACACACCAGCAGTGGGGGGCCTTCCTAGCCCCAGATGGCATTTATGGCCTTATTAGAAGTAAGAAGGTTTGTCTCTTGCTCCCCAGGGTTTACATGTAGATGCCAAACCTCAAGCATTAGCTTCTGCCCCCATATTCCCCCATAGGTCCTCATAGGCCTTCACAGGTCCCCTCAGGCTTAAGAGGCTCCTACAGGCCCTCATAGGCCCCCTCAGGCCCCAGAGGCTGCTCTAGCCCCCCCCTCGGGCCCCAGAGGCTCCTCCAGGCTCCCTCAGGCCCCCACAGGCTCCCATAGCCCCCCCCAACCCATAGGCCCCATCAGGCTCCTAGAGGCCCCACCCCTGCCCCAAGCCATTATGACAGGCACTTTGAGAAAAAGCAGGAAGGAAATAATAGCAGAGCCTATAAGAGACCAGGGTATGGTATGCTCACTTTCAAGCCCACTGTCCTGAATGAGAAGGCTTTGGGGATGCCAAAGTCAATAGTGTCATGGATGATAGATAGCATTTACCCAATATCAACAGCACAGCCATTTTATCAGCTCAGTCTTAGTGGCTGCTAACCACCAAGGCCATGGGATGGGCCATACCCCACCAGAGGCGTTATGCAAAATCTCATTTAATCTTCACAGCTATCTTTTACAGCTACTGCCATTACCCACTCACTGTTTAAAAGACTGAGAGGAGAGGCCAGGCAGATACGGACTTCAAGCCCGTCTGGTACTGGGAACTGTCTTGCTATTCGTTACCACACTCTAGACCTGACAGACACTTATCTCACAGATCCTAAGGTATCTACAGTGGGTGGCAGTTCTTCCCTTACGAGTGGCTTCAGTTACAGAGGCCGATAGTGGCCCCAGAGCATTGCAGAACTGGGACAGTGGGTGGGAGGGAAAGAAAGCTATGAGAATTTTAATGCAGTGTATTGTGTGATAATTGTCCTATTTTATTAGTTGTAGTCGAATACTTACTGTGCCTAATTTGCAAATTAAACTTTATTGTAGGTAGGTAGGTATATATGGGAAAAAGTATATAGTTCAGTACTTTCCTGTGGTTTCTATGTGTCTTGGTGGGAAGGGGAGGGTCTTGTTTTATTCATCAAGAGGGTCATGGGGCAAGGAAGGAATGAGCTAATAATGTGAGCTCACATATACAATCTTGGGCCTCGGGGTGATAATTTGGTCAATGACAGGATGGTGGTCTCATAAAATGTTGCTACCCAGAGACACCATAGCCACCTTATTTTATGTAAGTATACCCTAATGCTCACACAATGACAACCCAACTAACAACACTTTTCTATATACATCCCGAGGCAGTGCAACAGTGAGCATGCAAAAGCCAGAGCTAAGCTAGTGTGCATGGCCGTTCCTCTCATTCTTCTAAGACTATGTGAATAAGTACTAGTGCGATATCCATTACATATAAAGGGAACCGTGACTCAAGATTAAGTCATTTACAGCTCACAGCTATGAAATTACAGAGCTGGATACCGAACTCTATGGATACCTGACACTGCAGCCTACAATGTGACCACTGACTGTGGCTGGCTTTAGCAGATGCCTCCCATCCAAGCCACCAACTGTGGAGGCATGTGAGCATCTCAAGTTAAGTGGCTTCCGGGCCTGTGGGAGACTGACTGGGCAGGCAGTCAACACACAGTAGTCCATGGCCCTGTCTTCACCTGACTACAGAGCAAATTGCTGTTTTGTTCCCCTGCACACCACAAGCAAGGCCTCCCTTGAACCCCAGAGGGGCAAGGGGTCTTCCCACATGAAATCACCTTATTAATTAGTACTCATCCCTTTAATGGTGATCTTTTAAATGCATGTTACACACATTGTGCAGTCCCGCCCAGGGGCTACTGACTCACCCTTCAGGGCAGGGAGTCAGTAAGGACAGACGTGGGAAGGCTGAGCTACGTGCACTAGGCCCTGCTCACTCAGTTCTGCCTGAGGCTCCCTTCAGAGCTTCATCTGTGTCCTGGAATAAGAGTCCTCTATTTAAAAGAAGGTCCCAGATCTCTCCCACACATTGATAATTGTCCCCGAAATAATAATGGGGGGGGGGAGCAGGAAGCCACCTTGCACCTCCCCAGAGAGGTCACTGTCAGAAGTGACTTGTGTGAGCCATTGTTCCAAAAGGGCTGTGGACCCTGCAGACTCCACTCTAACTGACCTGAGGCAGTGGAGTTAAATGAGGGCCACTGTCCTCTTGAGAAGCCATCTGTCAGCAAAGTCATCAAAAGATGACTTTGGGCCTGGGCTATTCCTCGGGCTGTTAACCATGTGGGGACTAAATTGAGGTGGGGTTGGTGTAGAAACAGGAAAAGAATTGGAATTCCAGCAGGGGAAGGAAGGGCAGGGAGGTAAGAGGATGAGAAGCCACTGATGTTTCCTCCTATGCCTCCTCCATCTTCTCCTCACGGTAACTCTAAGGAAGGAGAGGGTGAGGTATACAGCAATGTCAGGGAAATGGGGTCTCCAGCAAGGCAAGACCGCTCCTCCAGACCTCCGCCCTGTGGAGTTTTAACAAGACCCAAGCACTTGAAATGGAACTGGTGCGGTACCAAGGACACAGTCTTTGGAACACTCTGGGCACAGACCCAGCAAGTACACAGTGTGCTTGTTACGTGACCCCAGGTAGTCAGGTGGCCCCAGCCTTCTTAGTTCCCGGTTACACATGCCCAGCATGATACCCAATAGAAAAGAGCAGTACAGGAGATGTGGCGGTCAGCACCCCGAGCCAGAACACAAGTGCCAATTCCCACCTCTCATTTCTTTCATAATCCTGGAAACCTTTGGCTTGGGTGTTCTAGGACACTTGCCTGGTGTGTCGTAATGCTCAGCTGCCCACCAACGTGTTCCTGAATCAAGCAGAAGGCACTGACGTTAAGCTCGTAACCCATGCCTAGAGCCAAAAGTACAGTTGAGTAAGAAAAAAAAAAACAATAATGACTAAGGGTAGAGTGTAAACATTTCATCAGCCGACGCACCAGTCTCAGCCCACGCTCCAAGGTCTCACCCTTGCTTCAAAAATACATGTGCATGCACACACACCCCAAACTGAAGTCAAAGGCAAAAAGGGAGCTGCCAGGGGAGCCACGGAAGGTCTTCTGGACCTAGACTCCAGGTAGGCTTGGTGTCTCTGAGGACAGCTAGGACCAAAGGTTACTCCCTTGACCAGGCTATCTCTCCACTGACACAAACTGTCCTTTACTCTCCAGAATCAGCAAACATAGCAAGCTGCTTTCATAACAGGGCTCTGCCAGACCTGAAGAGCATGTACCTAGCCAGGCGTGCAGAAGCCCCAGTACTGGTGCACCAGCCAGATCAGGTCCTGCTAGCTCCGCATCCCTCCTCCCCATTGACCTTGCTGTTCCTTTATGTTCCCAGACTTGGATGACAGCCCCACTGCACACGTGACCTCGAGCTCTGGTCAACCAGCTCCACCCTGCACCTCATCCCAAGTGGAGTGTATCTACCGAGATATCTTTCTCGGCTTCTCTTTATCCCAAGCCACAGTCTGGGCTCGTCAGGAAAGCCCTCTGCCTCCCAGCTCCCACCTATCCACAACTAGAGCCATTTTCAGCATGGGTCCTCTACCAACCTTCCCCAGGGACCTTGTCTCATTGTGCCCTCTAAAGGTGATGGTGACTGGGCCATGGCTCGCTCCATGGCCCAGCCATGAGGCCAGAGCTCGAGCTGCAGCTAATGGGACATCAGGATTGAGTCCTGGGACATGCTGCGGTTGTGGGTTTTGGTTTTTTTGCTTGCTTTTAATAAAAACAGCCAGATCAAATGAAAAGGTAATAAGCAAATCTCCTGATTTTGTTTTAAGATTTGTTTATTTATTTTATTTTATGTGTTTGTATATGTGCCTACAAGTATGTATGTGTACTGAGTGTATGTCTGGTATTCTCAGAGAACAGAGGGCACTGGATCCTGGAGTTGAAGTTACACGTGCTAAGAATAGAACCAGGTCCTCTACCAGGACAGCTTAAAGATTTATTTATTTATTATATGTAAGTACACTGTAGCTGTCTTCAGACACACCAGAAGAGGGCATCAGATCTCATTACAGATGGTTGTGAACCACCATGTGGTTGCTAGGATTTGAACTCAGGACCTCTGGAAGAGCAGTCAGTGAGTGCTCTTAACCGGTGAGCCGTTTCTCCAGCACTGCTTTTTAATGACACATACATTAACTACCAACAAGTCTTTTTTTGTTTCTAGTTCAATAGCTTCATTTGTAAAAGGAAGACAACTGAGTCCTCCATCCTCACAACATAGCAGCATCTGCCTTTAACTCCTTAAGACACCCCCAGAACACTTTCGGTAAAATACAAAATCTTGCTACAAACTAGCTATCTCTAGACGCTGATGAGTCCCTTGAACTGTAGATTTCTTCTACCGGATGGCTTCTCTAGACTTGGTCATTAGTGTCCTCATATTCTTATTGATGGTCAAAACCTTTTGGAAACTCCACTTTATCTCCCATTTACTCCTCCAAGCATGGATGTAAAGAAAATATGAAGAGAAATTCTGCTTATGTTGCTGACCTGTTAGCGCCTACATCGTTGGGACCGTAATAACAATATCCAGGAAGCTGGGACCCAGCTCAGTCAGTAGCATGCTTGCCTAGCATACATGGGGCTGTGGGTTATTCTCTAGCAGCGCACAGCGAGGCATGAAACCAGGGGTAGAAGTGCATGCCTATAATCCCAGTGCTTGCGAGATGGAAGCAGGAGGATCAGAAGTTCACAGTTACCCTCCTCGTACGATACAGGGAGTTCAAAACCATACAACCCAACAATAACATCACTTAGATTTTATCTTTTTAAGTAACCTAAGAAAGTAAACCCCACCACCACCTCTTCATAATGAAACCCTTTTTCTGGACCTTGATCAGCCTGGAATGGTTTTGCTACCCAAGTTGGTCCAGGACTTGGCTTTAATTCCTATTTCTAGAAAGGAAAATTCAGTTCCCTTCAGTAGGCGAAAATATGTCCCAACAAATGGTTTCTAAAATAGTGTCGGTTCATTCTGAGTCAAAGCTGTTTAAATGGCTGAAGATGGTTGTAGAACGGATTCCCTAGCAGGTCTAGGGTTGGCTGTACTGATCGAGTGGGTGGAGCTGACTTCTGAAGGTAATTGATGCAAGTATCTCATTCACACTTCTAGCCGCGGTCCAGATCCAAGTTTACCTGTGATGCTGAAAATCCATCAGCATGACAAGCCAGCAATGCATTTCTGCAGGAAGCTCCAGTAAGAAAGAAAGTAGACATCAGATCTCATGCAAAACAAGAGGGAAGTACTAACTCTCCTGATTTTCAGCGCCTCCTTTCTCTGTCCTTGAAAATCCCACCACATACAGATTACAGACTGATGAGAACTTCACCTGTTACCATGGACGCACAGGTGTTCTGCCACCCTGGCAGCTGGAAGGTAAGAGCCACCAGGGCTGACTTTTATGAATGGAGCGGCAGCCCTTCAAGTTTCTTGACCCTAAATCTTTTTATTCCTCCTGTTGCCTTTTAAAAATGAAAACAAACAACAATGGCAAAATCCTTGGGGAAAAAAAATAAACTAAGAAATTGTAACCCTCAGAATTCAGGAGACAAGAGTCACACCATCTGGGACCCCACCTAAGGCTTTCTGACTCTGAATCTGACAAAATCTCGTGAAATTCCTACGCACATTAAAGTCGGAGAAAAAGAAAAGAGCTGATTTTAAAGATTCCTAATGAACAGCTTGTTTTGTGCCCTCTGGCTCTCCATCCTTGCCTCTTCTGCTCCGATTTTTTACGGGGTCAAAGCTCAATGCCTCCCCCCACAGCCTGGTGCCTCGAGGTGCACCATCCCCTTACTGACCCTCCTCCGAAGACAGCTCCTTCCTCTACCTTTCTCTTGTAAGTAAACCTCACTTTGTGACTAAGAAGACAAAAGAGCATCCTTGTCAGAGAAAAAGAACCAGATGAATAAGGAAGAAACTGGAGACTAGCTGGGAAAATGAACTTTTGCAGTGAACACTGAACGTACAGCTTGCTGGTGTGACCCACTTTCCAAGTGGCACTTCAACATTTGGCCACTGAGCCATGGGCATGGTCACATGCACTTTACAGACTTGGAATTTCTTTGGCACCAAAGTTGGCTATAAATTGTGTATAAATGTGTATGTGTACATGTATGTATGTGGGGGGCTTGTCATGCTTAACGTAGTCCAGTCTCATGCCTGAATGGGTCAGTTCCTACACCTCACCCAGGACAATGAAAGCCTTGACAGTAATCATCTATTCTACTCAGAGTGGTTATCTCCCCATGGACACCAAGTGGCCGGAGGCTAAGGAGGCCAGCTTGTGCCTTATTCTTGGTCACTGCAAGAGCAAGCAGGGGGCCCTCGGTTGTTATTGTCTCTGATACAACTGTCCGGCTTCTCCATGGAATCACCTTATTTTATGGCTCCCTGGCTTCTAATTTCATTGGGCTGCTAGTGCTTGCTAACTGGCTGCTAAACAAAACAGAGAAAATGGTTACCTTTCTCAGGAATCCCTCCTGGGCCTGAGACAGACACGGAGGAGCATCCTCGCCAGTCCAGGGATGGTCTCTAAGACTTAGCTAACATTTCAAGACGCGAAGGTAAAAAAGCAACTTACCACCCAACTCAGGCTCCAGGCAAAAGTCCGTGTGTGTGTGTGTGTGTGTGTGTGTGTGTGTGTGTGTGTGTATGTGTGTGTGTGTGTGTGTGTGTACACCTGTGTGTAAATGTGCACACCACATGCATGGAGTCTCTGAGGAGGTCAGAAGAGGGTATCAGATTCTATGAAACTATAATTGCCAGTGGTTCTGAGCTGCCAATGTGAGGACCTGTGAGGGGAAGTGAACCCAGGTCCTCTGAAAGTACACCTCACACTCTGAAGAGCTGAGCAGTCTTTCTTAGACATGTTTTGATTATCTGTACACTAGGAAAATAGAATGACAGTGATTAGTGGAAAGAACTTATCCGCAAAAGTTTTCAAAGCTCAGAGAACACACCGGGAGCTTTCTGACAACTGTAACAAATGAGGCTTTCTTTGCCTGCAAGCCTAGCTGTCCCTTAGCTGTGGCCATTGTGGACTCATGATTCCATTGAGGAAACAGAACCAGCTGGCCAGGCAGCGCCTCTCAGCAGGGCTAACCTCACAGACACTCTGTAAAGGGAGGGTGGCCTCGAACTCTTGACTCTCCTGCCTCCACAGACACCATGTTAAACTTCCTTTACAAACTTGAGGAAAAACCTGAGGGCCCACTGCCATTGACCAGACCTGGAGAACGGGTTATTTTCCTCACCATAACCTTTCACAATGGCCTTAAATCTCTGCAAAGGAATGAAAGGTCAGCACTTGCCTTGAGCAGAGGCCAACAGCAACTGATTCCCTGGGTGACACCGCCTTTGCCTTTCAGGGCTATATGATTTAGAATGTAAGAGTGCAACAGGAACTAAGCAGGGACTTCCTTTGCATCCACGGAAACATCAGACAGAAGAATTAACTCTCACCGGTCATCCTCCTCGCCTTCCACGTAGGTGATTAGCATCCCACCACCCCTGGGAGTTAGAACATCAGGAAATCTTGCCCCTGCCTAGGGAAGAGAAGCAGCAATGGGCTGAGGCCAGTTGTATTTGACTCTTCCAAAGAGGTGTCCTCCCCTTCCAAACAGAGGTCAGGTCAGGCTAAGGCAGTACTGTCTAAAGAACTCACGTGTTGATTTAAAGGGAGATGGGTGGGATCAAGGGAAGAAGTTTCAGCAGTGGCTTAGAGAATATGCAGAGTCACTTCCCATGTGGAGGGAGGAGTCCTCGAGAAAGCTGACCAGGGTGGGGGTGAAATGAACCCTGAGAAGGAGGAGGAAGGAAGCCCAGCACTGGGGAGCGCAGAGGCAGCTGGTGGTGGGCTTGGCATCTGTCATCTGAAACAGTGAACCCTTGCAGAAATGCAGGCGGGCAGGGCGTGGATCGCTTGCAAAGCCTTGGCCTTGGCCCAGCTGCCAGGGGAAACAGGTGGCCAGTCACCTCCCTCCACACCCTACAAGGGATAAGATTAATGGCACACTGGAATCTCAGACAGGACAACACACTTCTGTGGGGTCTCTCATGTACGGGAGAGATCCGCTCCTCAGGACTAGCAGCCTGCCTTGCCCACAAGTGGGATGAATACACGCTTGCCATCCTTGCGTTCGGGCAGACTATAAACACAGGCGTGAGACATGCCACGGGGACCCGAGAGTGACGGAGCCAGAGAACCCACCCTGAGAACACACTGTCCTTGCAGGTGCACTCAACAGAGATGAGGGAGGCAGCGGGAGTCTAGCAGTTAAGGGAGGCAGACACAGTCTGGCTGCGAATAGGGGACTAGGAGAGCGCTCCATAAACAGGTAGGGGTCTCTCCCTCTCCATAAGGTTCTGCAACCCCAACATTTGCTCAGACCAGAACAGCATGACTTTGCTGATGGGGTCCTTTAAGCTGGAGGGGGGAGCCCTCGGTGGAAATCTAATAAACATATTTGGTAGTTACTACCCATATCAGAGAGAACCAAGGACACCTCAGTTTGGTGATGACAAAGAGCTTCAGGTTGTGGCCTTGCTACCTGGATTTCGAGGAGCCCTTTCTTCTACCAAGGAAAGCAAATGCTTAGAAGAGCCACACCAATGCCACCCACGCCCTACTTCTGAATAACCCAGAGTGGAGCTTCAAAGGAATCCCAACATCAAAAAAAACAAGCTTGGAAAGAGAAAAAGTCACATCTGAAACAGGAAGAGGCATCTGTTTCCCGGCCTCCCTCCACAGTGGAGAGCCACACCCACAGGCCCAAGGACCAAGAGATGGGGTGTCAGGAGGGGGCCAGGATGGGATCAGCAGACACCTGCTTCCCTCATAGCTCCTGGCTGCTCTCTGTTCCCTGGAGCTCTAAAAGAACAGGCAAGGGCCACAGAGCTCATTACCACCATCCAAGCGTGAAGCCAATGGAGCTCTTCCATGCAGCCCAGTTAATAACCTGAGGATCCTCTGAGGACCGCCCATCCCTGTCAATGGTCATGCCACCGGAGAGGTACAGAACCCAGAGGCCACCAGGAACTGCAGGAAGGGAAAGTAGATGGCTTCTCCTTATCACTAGTCATTACCAATCCAACATTACAATGTAAACAAATGGGAAATGTCATTTTAGAAATGCACAGGATTCAGTCCCCAGGAGGTAAAATGTTTTAATTAACCGGGAAGGTTAATTTGAATTGAACAAAAGGGTAAACTCTCAAGTATTTACTATAGGTTTTAAACACACACACGGCGGGGGGTGCACACTCATGCGCACACAACTGCCTTTCTATATTTTAAATGCGTAAATACTAAGGAGCTAGGTTTAAAGGGTACTGGCAAGGAGGCAGGTCTCACAACACCTGCTTTAATAAAGGTGTAACTGTGTCAGCAGGCTCCTGGGAAGTGCTCTAGGAACATGCGCTGTCAGCTACTCTCCAGTATCAATTTGCTTACATTCCTTTCGTGTATACTGTTATGTATGTTAGTGTCTATTCCTGCACTTGGATCTTGGAAATCTAACTTAATGTATTTTATGTGTGCATGCGCCCACGTGTGTTCACATGTGCACGAACACCTGTGAGTACATTCATACGTGTATGAAGGTCAGAAAACATCTGGACGTAGTCTGTTCTCAGCAACTTAACTCAGGTCATCAGTCTTGGTGGCTAGCCCCTTTAACATCTGAGTCATCCCACTGACCTGATGACTGATTGGTTGGTTGATTGATTGATTGATTGATTGATTGATTTACTCATTTACTTTTGCTGTTTCTTGGCCCCATAATGAAAACACCTACTGGTGTCTATGATAAACAATGTAACAACAGACCAATATAACAAAGCAATGACAACTGGCTGGCACTTATTGGGCATCTAACTACATAAAAGGGCGCTTCCTGTCCTGGGGAGATAATTCAAAATGCTTGCCATACAAGCATGAGGAAACAAGTTCGATCCTCAACATGCACATTTTAAAAAATTTCAGACATGGCAGTGTGCGATTGCTTGTGTAAGGAAGCATCACCAAGAGGATCCCTGGCTGATCGGCTTAGCTGACCCAGTGAACCCCAGGTCTAAGAGCACCCCAGAAAGCAAGGTCCACAATTCCTGAGGAACACTACTAAGACTGCCTTTTGGTCTCCTTGCCCACATGAACACCTGAATGTGTGCCTGTACACACAGGTGCCTTGGCACGCATGCAAATGTACATTTTTAATTGTTTTTGAGATTTTTATTTCATGCATGGGGGTAGTTTTGCATGCATGTATATCTGTGCACTGCAGGAATGCAGTGCCTGCAGAGGCTAGAAGGGGGTGTCGGGTCCACTGAGTCTGGATTACAGATGATTGATGGATTGTTAGCCACTAGGTGAGTGAGTGCTGGAAGTTAAACCAGAATCCTCCACAAGGGCAGTCTTAACAGCTGAACCATCTTAGCCTGAAGAGTGGTTATTTTGTTTTGGGTTTGGGGTTTAAAGCCTATTCGTGTACACTGGTTTATTCGACAGAACCGACAGAGCCGTGGCATGGCCTCACAGCTGGGAGGCAGCCCAAGGGCACACAGAGCCCCAGCCCCCTTGATCACAAGCTCACTCTTAGCCACCACCCCACCTATCCAACCCCCAACTCAACAGCTGAGTTGAGACCAGCTCACTTCTAGCTCAACAGAAAAACCACCCGCAGGTTGTGTGATTATTTTAAATCCAAACCGGGAGGGACTCCAAATGTTATCTGTGTACCTTAAACAATTTACTTGAACTTAAATCTTTAACTATTTACCTTAGCACAACCGTTCATCCCCAAGTTGTGTAAACTAGAGTGCGTGACCTTTCTCTTGAATCTGGGTCTTCCGACTCAAGCTCTGTGGGCAAAGCCACGCCCCACCAGGCCCATTTCCAGTTCCTTCATGAAGGCTCTCTCCAGGTGGTGACCCACCAGCTCCCCAGCTGTTGATAAGCCTCAGCCACACCTAAAGCAACTGGCTTTTTAGAACATGTTGTTTTCAAGTCTCTACAAACCATGTAATTGAGCTTTCAGAAATGGCTTCACATCCAACACCTCCTACCGGTTTATGCTGTGTTTCATATAACATAATCGCCCAAGCAAGATCAGGCACTGAAACAAGCTGAGAGGGGCTACAGCTGACCAGCAGGCACCGGAATTCAGCTGTGGGAGCAGACCTAGTGGAGGCTGCGGACAGAGAATCACAGCCCCTTATGGCTCCAGTGGACCTCTCAGATGCAGGGGGGGGCGGGTTACTTTGGCCGGTAGCCCCAGTACAGCAATGCAAAGCAATTCACCCTCCTCCTACCTCCCCACTCTAAGCCTCCTGGGAAAGCAGTAGGTTTGTCCATCAGAGAGCAAAGTGGTATTAAAGCAAGCAGGACCAAAGGACTGAGATAGGACAAATACAACTGAAATCACCACAGCCCTCTCAAGTCCCAAGATCCCAATTCTTTTGTCAACAATATTTAAGTTAAAATAAAAATAATATTAAGTTAGATTAAAATGTACAGAAAGTACATAGCCCAGGTTTTCAAACATGTAGTTCATTCAATAGACAGGAAGTCATTTTTGCATAGTTGAGAAATTTTATATATATATATATACACACATATATATATATACACACATATATATACATATATGTATATACATACACTCATGTATTTAGAGCTCTTGCCCACAGCCTTAAGGGCTGTCCTGAAGGTCTCAGTGTCTACCATTTTGCTGAGACATTAGTCACACGTTGGCCTCCTGGACTGATGCTGTTGATAATTCTCATGGAGCCACTGATGTTAACAGAGAAGACACTTCTTGGAAAAATGTGAAAATGCATACTTTATTATATGAACAAGCCTCATACCCACAGCAGCCATGGAGGCT
>NW_022196913.1:97242886-97244948 GCF_008632895.1 Mastomys coucha
CATGAACCATGTCACTCTATGCCCACTCCAGGGTCACTCCAGGCATGACACATTCATTATGTGAGCTTTCTGCATGTTGCTAGGTCTGGATGGAGGCATGGATTTTTTTTTTTTTCTAAGGTATAAAGACTGATGACGTAGCAAAAACGAATCCTTCAGTCAAGTAACTTATTTGGCTCAAATGGCCTCCAAAATGAGTGGAGAATCTGTATCCTTAGTGTTTTCCTCCCCCATGGATGAATGCCAAGGAGTCCAGAGAGACCAAAGTGAAGACAGAAAAGGAGGGAGACAAGCAGGGAGAACTTAGCAAGCATCAGCTCAAGTGTTAAACAAAAATACTGGCTCCTAGGTAGGGAAATCCTCCCCCCTCCTCTTTCCTGTGGTCCCTGCAATTGAAGATGCAAGGGTGGAATCTTTCTTAAGACACACAGAAAACTGGGAACTAAATCCAGCAGGAAGATAAAATCTTTACCTTCAGTTTTCAACAAACAAGTCCCAGAGAGGTAAGAGGAAAACCACTCCAGACTGACAACCGCACGTGTTGAACGGAGGCAGGTGCATGCCCATGTGGATACAATGGGGCTGAGCAGGCCGGAAGAAATGCAAGCCCAGAGCCGGGCACTTCTGTGCCCTGGTTCCTCCTGGCACGTTCCACAGGCACAGCTTTCACTTACTCTGTTCATTTCTGATTACAAAAGCTGAGAGGCGCTGAGAAGCAAACTGGTCTAAAGGAGCAGATGATGCTCCACAAAGAGAAGCTATCTTTTTAAACAGAGGAGCCAGACAGCCCAGTCTGGTCGGATTTCCCATCTTCCTCCCAAAAGCGTACCTTCATCCAACCAACCTTCAAATGGTTAAGCCAATGGCTGGTAACAAACCCTCTGGCCCAGACCATTTGAACCCGGGCATCACTTAAGATAGCCTCATTTCTATCCTGTTTGTTTGTTTGTTTGTTTGTTTGTGACAAGGAGACATGAAGCCTGCATTGGCCTGTGTAGCCAAGGCTGGCCTTAAACTGGTGATCCTCCAAGCTGGGGTCTTGGGTGTTTTTAAAAAACATGTGAAAACAGCCAATCATGACTCTGCTTCCTCAAAGCCTCTGTTTCTTCATCTGGGAAATGGGAGCATAGGATCCAGTTTCAGACAGTTGTGAGGACTAAAGATAGTTAAGAGATTTATACGTCCTACATGCGGTAACTCTTCAACCACAGTAGCTGCTCTTTCTAGTCTTCGGGGGGGGGGGAGGGGGCGAAGCATATCTTTGAGTTATAAAAATGGCAGAGTGAAAAAAATGCTTAGCACCTAGTGTTAATGAGCCACCTCCCCCACTTGGTAGGAGGGTGCCCGCCAGACCTTTCCTGGGGAAAACTGGAGCTCAGCCCTTAAAGCGCTTGGGAGCTAAGGGATGCAAACAGGCACGGAATGCTTCCTTCGGCAGTTATGCTGTGTCCTAGAAAGAAGCAAGAGCCAAGAGCGGGAAAATGGCCGAGCAATCATCACACCCTAAGCCAAGGTTTCTGCAGCTACAGAAAATGATTCACAGCACCATCATTTAAAACCGTACCTCTCCAGAGGCCAAGACAGGAAAGGCTGTGAGTTCAAGGCCAGCCTGGCCAACTTCCACATAGCCACGTTTCAAAAAAAAAAAAAAAAAATATATATATATATATATATATATAAGCTACAATTTTCACCCTTAACTGTGGGGTCCAGGTGGCTATCAATATTCTTAAAATAGTATGAACTCACACAGCTAAATTGTACTGTGGCTGGTACTTCCAGAGAGTGAAGCTACAGGAAGGTGAACTGTTTTTTAAAACAACACAAAAGTAATTGATTTGTGTCTTGGGAATTTGTAATGATGAATCTGTTTAACTTTGAAATCAGAGAAAAGGTTATAATTGAAGGTATGGCTAGACCCAGTGGTGCAGGCTTATAATTTCAGCTACTGGAAAGGCTGAGGCAAAAGGATAAGCTCAAGACCAACCTGGACTCAGATCAAGTTCAAGGCAACTTAGCAAGGTCGTGTTTCAAAAGGAGAAAGGGGGGCCTCGGGTACAAC
>NW_022196913.1:97246065-97247206 GCF_008632895.1 Mastomys coucha
GAAATCGGATGGGTCCGGTGATCGGTAGATCTATGTGATTTTGAGGCTAGCCTGATCATAGCAAATTCCAGGCAGCCTAGTGTTAAGCTGTGAGGCCCTGTTTGAATCATTAAGAACTCAGTAGACAATTTCCAAGAGCATGCAGAGATTTAAGACATTCCATCCCTGATTCCCGTAAGCACACAAGGACTTAAAACCATCCTCTGTGCTTGTGAGAACCCCTTACATCGTTTTTCTAAGAAAACATCTGACTAGGGAAACAGGATAAGGTTTGTTTGACATATTTAACATGCCGTGCATCCTAACGGACATAGTGGGAACATAGACAAACTTGGCAGTGGTGGGTCTAAGAGCCCAAGGCGAAGAGGAACCTTGGCCCAGGTTAAAGAATCCAAACCATAGAATTCAGTGTCTAGAGCAAAACAGGGAGTTCTGAGTCCTGCCTGGGCTTCAGAATGAGTTCACAGTGCTCTGTCTATAGCTACAGACAGAAATAGAGACAGACGCACAGATACACAGGCCACAGACAGACACCACTTTGCCTAGCGTGAGAGGAGAGGAGGTAAGCGAAGATGGGAGGTGGGTTTTCTCTATATTCCGTCCTCTTTGTGCCAATACCTTAAGCCAGGCTCATGAGCTTTCTTTAAACCAGGTACTTTCTGCCATCTTGATGTGTGAGTCAGTTACCTATCCTGATATACTGCCCTGGCAGCCATGCTTCCTCCCCTCCTCCCCAGTCCTCCCACCCTTCCCTGCCTTCCCTGACATTTGCAAACCAAAGTCTGGAGGAGCTTTTGCAGCTTTCACGCACGCACGCACGCACGCACGCACGCACGACACACTTCCCTGTGTCCAGGCAACTGATCATGCCAAGCAAATCTCAAGGTAGGCGGGGCAGGGCTTTTCACCTTTTCACAGTGAATGAAACTAAGGCTCAAAGGAAGGCATGGCCGCAGCAAGAGTTAGCCCCAAGGGCCAGTGAGTACTCCATAGCTAGTATGCAAGTTAACTCTGCATAAACCTGGATTCAAACTTCAACTCTTCCACCTAGGAGCTGTTGACTGTGACTGTGACGACCACCACCACCATCAGCCCCATCATCATCACCATCATCACCACCCCCATCACCCCCATCACCCCC
>NW_022196913.1:97248259-97260046 GCF_008632895.1 Mastomys coucha
ATCACCACCATCATCATCACCACCCCCATCACCACCATCACCCCATCATCATCACCATCATCATCATCATCACCATCATCATCACCACCCCCATGACCCCCATCACCAACCACCACCATCACCACCACAGGACTGTCATGGAGCCTAAATGAGTTAACAAAGTTAGAGCAGTGGTTAACAGGTTAGAGCAGAGGCTGTTCATTAAGTGTTGGCTTCTGCTGTTTGTGAATCAAGCCTGCCTGACTTACACTCAGTCTCTGGACCACCTTTATGCTTCTCACCCATACAGTCAATTCACAGATAAAAGTATAGCACAATTATGACCGAAGAAAGGCCAGCTCCTAGGATTGTCAGTGTGGAGGCCTTGGCTAGTAACAGCCTTTTTCTAAAGGACGTCTGGCTTCAGCTGATAATGTGCCAGAGCAAACTGACAGTGGTCATGTGTGGAGGTGTAGAGGGAGAACAAGAGTGTTGCACGCCCTCACAGGAGAGCAGTTCTTTTACATTCGGAGAAGGCGGGCGGCAGCCTGCTCTCCCTGCCTCCAGCCATCAAGTACGGTCCATGTGGCCACTTTTGGGCATAGATTTCTATAATTGGGAATGTGTTATATTTAAAGCATTTCCCTAGAGTCTTATCATCTAAATAAAGGCAGTGGACCATTCCAGAATGCAGAAGGCCCTTCCCCTAAACCACAAGCAGATAATAGATAAGTGTTCTGGAAGAAAAAAAACGGCCACCTCAGCAACAAGGGTGCCTGCTAGTCACACAGGCCCGACGGACCATCTGCAGGAAGGCTGCCCCTTCCTCTAAAAGGAAAGGAGTGAGCCCCAGTGGGGAACCTAGTGGTTTGTGTGACACCAGAGCTGCCACCTAGTTCCCATGAGAAGGCCTTCCTTACTGCTCCCACAGACTTCCAGACTCCCTCAGAAGCAGAGAAGCCAGTCAGTACCCACCCATCCAATGCTATCCCTATCTCTGTCCTTCAAGGGGACTCGTTCCCGAGCTTCAAAACCCACTCCACAGGCCACCTACCCTGGGTGACATTTTCTGACTAAATTCATTTTTTTTCAAACAACACAAGGGCACCCTCCTCCTAGTCACACATCATTAACTCTTTCATAATTAGATGGAATTCAGTGAACTCTTCCCCAGCTTCACAGCCCTGGAGGAATACCTTCTATGCATTAACAATGTCTCAGTAGACATTGTTAACACAAGGTTAGTGTTGGCAAGCCAGCGTAACCCGTGATGGTCGTGTGCAGGGAAAAAAAAAAAAACAAACCAAAAAACCAAAAAAACAGTAAAAGCAATTTCAAGGTCTAGGTATGGAAGAGCAAGCCTTTAATCCCAGAACCTGCAAAGGCGAGTGAATTCCAGTGAGTCTGAGGCTAGTCTGATCTTACACGGTAAGTTCCAGGCCAACCAGAGCCACAAACTAAAAGCCTGCCTTAAAAAATAAATTAATAAATAAAAATAAAATAAAAAAGTAAAGGATCTGGGGAGGAGGGGGGTTGGAGAGGGGTAAAGTATGATCAAAATATATGAAGACCATATTTTCAATAATGAAAGATTAGCTACACTATTATAATAACTTAATTTTTAAAAAAGAAAAATGTTTTAGTGACATAATTCACCAAATCTATTCCATGCCCAGTACAGTCATGCCAATGTGAAACCAGCATAAAATTTATTAATGATATGTCTTCATCTGTTTAGTCTGTGGAGCCCACTGCCTTTTCCACGGGAAGATAAATGTTAATTGAGAGCAGGTATGCTTTGAACTGTAAAGAGCCATGGCTATAGAGCTGGGCAGTGTCTTCTATGCCGTGACTGGAAACTCCCACAAAACACAGGTTCCCCCCTATGAAGTTGGTATCTTAGTGATACACACAAGATACCAACTATCAACAGATCGCCACTATCAAGACCAAAACAGATGTCACAGAGTACTGGGGACAGCAGCTGTCTGAGATCTGGCAGAGTTCGCATAGTCTCTCCTACTCAATGTAACATGCCTCTTTCTGGCCCTACGGGAGACTAGAGGAATAGCTCAAGAAAACAAAGAGAAAGTGCTCGAAGTATCTTTATAGGGAACAAAGTACAAACTAGCGTATTTTCTCAACTTCAGAGGACTTGAAGACACAATGACCTCCTTCATTTCCAGTGGACACTTAAGACTGTGAACCTTTGAGGCTTTCAAAACTGGACTCTAACCTGTCATCAGTTACAGCCACCAAAAACACTTCCGAGAAGGGTGGTCCCAGTGAGACAGCTTCAACAAACCTGCCCCAAACGTCTCAAGGTCTTCTCGTCCCTGGATAGGTCACCTGTCAAAGGTGCTACGGCACTCCCACGTGACTTCACAGCTCACAGCCTTACCTGGACTGTATTCTGAGTTGTTATAGGTATCAGGTACCTACTAAATAGAATTGACTGCTTGAAACCCGAAATGGATTCAGCTGGCCCAGACACATAGGGCCATGTATCTGCAATCCGGGAGAGGCCACACTGCTCTTTCTACTAAGAGGCCTTCGGAACTTTTGCTTTGCCTGAGAAGGCCTGCTCCAACATTCCACAATCACAACAGAGAACTAAAGGGTGCGTGCCACAGGCTCAGCTGACTGACCACTCATAGATGGCTGCTGGGAACAGGCAGGCATCCTGGAGGCAGGAAAGGGCTTCTCCTACCACAGAACTCCAGTTTCCAGGGTTGCTGACATTCCAGTGCTGGTCCTGTGAGAGGATGCTTATGGAAATGTCTTTCTGTAACCTCACATGAGAACAATGAGATGTGCCACCAGCAACCTGCCCAGGTGCTAGCAAAGTTCCTCAGGCCACAACTTCAGAGGAGGATGGGAGGAAATGTCCTATGGACAGCCTCTGAGAAGACCCCAGAGTGAGAGTCTCTGCGAAATATTAACATCTCTTCTCCTTTCCTCCTCCCATTTCCCTCCCCACCGTGTGTATGTGTGTGTGTGTATGTGTGTATGTAAAACTTTTCATAATCAAGTTTGAAATTCTGAAGCCACAAAACCAAGAACAGACATTTGTCCTTCCTCCCGGCAGGCAGCACAGGTGCCATTAAAGGCAGAGGCATCAGCACTGAGGATCCACTGCTAAGTCACAGTTGGACACAGTGTGACGGAAGTTGCTTTGTCCTGCACAGAGGAGGAACGGAGCACAGCAGGGAGACCAAGGAGCCACAGCAGGCCGAGGAGCACCCAGGCTCACTGCCGCACCCATCACGAGATATTCATAGCACGGGCGGGTCCATGAAGCTCCTTCCTGAGTTCACATTGACCTCTCTTCACAGGGCATGAGGCTGGCCGATCAGCTTTTTTCTTTTCTTTTCTTTTCTTTTTCTCTGTGTAGCCTTGGCTGTCCTGGAACTCCCTCTGTAGACCAGGCTAGCCTCAACTCTGAGCTCCCCCTGCCTCTCCTACCAAATACTGGGATTAAAGGCAGGCACTTCCACCACCTGGTTCATTTTTCCTTTTTTAAAAATATCATTTAGTCTTTGAGCATGTCATACAAACATGCAACATATTTTAACCACATTTACCGTCGGCTCCTGGGTGGAATCATTTACCATCCTGTGGCCAACCTATCAGAGACCACACCCCTAGAGAAAATGGCCACCATCAGCTGTCTGTAGCTCCTCGGCTAGGGTAGTGGCTTGTGAGTCCCTCCCCAGCGTGCTGGAAGGCTAACTGGCTTGCTCTTGTGCAGGTGACAGTCTTGCCACAGCTCCCACGCACACTCAGCAGAAGATACTATTTGCCTCTGTCATCCCCAGCCTCTGGCTGTTACCATCTTTCTGCCCCTTCTCCCATGATGTTCCCTGAACCCTGGGAGGAAGGGTTGTGTGCAATGCAGTCCTTTCACCTGGGAACTCAACAGGCACTTACTCTCAACAGTTTGACTGATTCTGAGTCTGTGCTATCATGAACCATCATTATCTGCTGCACAAAGAAGAGTCTAGAATGAGAACTAAGGCAGGTGACCCATTTCCAATCATTAAATGACAACAAGCTTTATGAGAGGCCCCTCTCTGGCTGCTATGGTCTGGATGTGCTTGTGTCTCTTTTAAAGTCACAAGTTGAAATTCTAATTTCCAACATTTATGGTCCTTGAGCTGTGTATGAGGTTAGAGTCTGTATAAGGAAAGGCATGAGAAAGATGATCTCTCTCCACCATGTGAGGACCCATCAAAGCCAACATCTGCAAATCAGGAAGTAGACCCTCGACAGCTACCTCCTGGTAGCTTCGTCTTGGACTTGCAGCTTCTACAACTTTGAGAAATGGTCTTTTTTATTACTGCAGCTTAAACCAACATAGCATCTCCGCATTACTTCAAAGGACTGTGAACAAGCCCCTGGAACTTTGAACTTCGTTAATAAGCATGACAGTAATAACCTACTAAGGGGAACCCCCATGAGCAATTCCCCATATTGCTTTCCTGTCCATTGACAACAGCTCTTTCCAACATCAACAGTAGTTAAAATAATAACAGCTAAATAGTACAAACTATGCCGATAACAAAGAGAGTTCTGCAGAGAGTTCAGAATCTTCACATGAGCACTTAAGATTACCTCATCAGTTTCTCCTGATTTCCATGGTGTATACCTTGTCAATGGTGTGTGTGTGTGTGTGTGTGTGTGTGTGTGTGTGTGTGTGTGGTGTGTGTGTATGTGTGTACGTGCCTTGCTCTACAACATCGGGAGGGCTGCTCTTTAAATAAAATGAAGTACTTGGATTGCAACAGGCTTATTCCAGAAAAGCTACCCAAAGTCACACGAAGTCACTTGGCTCAGTTCTAAAAGCGATGAAGTACCCGTAGCTACAATCAGGCTTTCCTAGGCAAGCAGCCCTATTGGTTAAATTCCACAGCAATCTTGGGGGGAAAGAGTCTAGGTTAGGTTTACTGGTGCAGGCTCCCCTTCATCCTGGATTCACTTTCTCTACCTACGCGGTTCCATTCCAATCTAAGTAACATGAGACATTACCGAAAGGAATGGCTATCAGCATGACAAGCTGCCCTGAACATAAAGAGGACACACAGAACAACTAGTCAGGAATAAAGACATGCAGACCCGAGTGTCAGCAAAAGCCCTCTTCCTTCCTCTGTCTTTAAGCGACCTCCTGATTCGCTTTCCATGGCATTCAAACAGCCTGGGTATCAGGGGAGGTCTCTGTCCCTCTCTGTCTGCACACACTCCAAGGCACCACCCCCAAATCATGGCAGCTGGAGGGTGTCATACAGCTGTCCCCAAAACACCTTTGGGCTTCAAGGCAATACGAACATGCACAGAAGGCCTTCTGGAGCTCTGAGCTCAGCTGTGGGGGACGGCACCCTGTGCACCCTGTGCAGCCTAAGGTTAGGTTTCAGCACACACAATCATCTGACTGACTTGGCATCAGTTATGCCACAGAGACAGGAGCACAGAAAAGGCAGCACTTGAACCCAAGAGAGAAGGGCAGGGAATCACCGACACATGGCATAAGGTATGTTTATTTGGATATCGAGAAAGGTATATATGTAGATAAGCACGTGTTATGTGTACGTACGTACGTACGTGTATACACACACACACACACACACACACACACACACACACACACCCTCGGACTGAGTAAAAACAAAGGCAGAGCAGTCTATCAGTCAAGCCTTCCCCCATAATAGCACAGCTCACTCACCCACGACTCCAACTGAAAAGGAAGTTGTTGGGTTGTAGTTAAACTCTTCCTCCCACTCGCCTCCCATCCTGTGCTAAATCTGAGTCTCTGGCTTAGTGGAGGAATCAACACAGCCACAATAACTCTATGGAGCATGTACAAAAAGCCTACGAGATGGATTGTTCTAAAATTCTGAATGTGGGATGGTTCTGTACTCACTGGGCAGAGAGATCTCCCTCCCGCTCTCCCATCCCATCCCTCCCTTTGGCTGGGTACCTCCTGCCTGCGATGGGCTGAGTTCCTCTTTACATGTAGGGGTTCTCTGCTGCTGTCTCCTCTCTGGAGCAACAACACTGGGGGAGAGGCACTGACTGAAGTCACAGTATACACACAGACTGAGACACAGAGATGCACGCACACGCGTGTATGTACACGCACACCTCGTATTTGGATCATTCTCGGTCCTCAAGACACGAGGTTGTTTTCAATCTACAGAGACAGAGAGAAAATATCCAGTGAACAGTACAGCCCATACCCAGCTGGCAGCGAGATGCTAGAGGGCATCAGGAAGTGCCTGGCCATTGAAGAGTTAACCTCTGAGAACTTTCATCCTTTAAGTTCAGTAAGGGAAACTTCATCAACCCATTTAGGTCTCAAAAATGACAATAAAAAAGATTACCTCTTTCTAAAATGCAAGGGTCATTTGGAAAAGTAAGAAGCCTGAGAAACCAACGGCCATAAAACCCGCTACCCAGCAACACCACAGAGATTATGTTCACGTCCTTCCAGGACTTTTTCTTCCGATAAACAGATGGATTCTTACAAACGTCCGTGCCAGCTCGCCCGATAGCCCCATCGTCCACGCTAGCCCCAGCATCCACGCTAGTGGTTTTCAACCTTCCTAACTCGGAAACCCTTACTACAGTTCCTCATGCTGTATGTTGTGGTGACCCCAACCATAAAACTATTTCCACTGCTATTTCCTAACTGTAATTTTGCTCCTGTTTTGAGTCGTAATGTAATATTCAGGATAGTTCATCTGTGAGTCCTGTCAAAGGGTCATTTGAGCTCCCAAAGGGGTCATGACCCACAGGTTGAGAGCCACTGACCTAGACAAAAGGCAAGCTTGATGATCCATGCGTCCCACTCTCGTTCTTAGAATCAGAAGCTACCACTGGCTCAGGCTAACTTGGAAGGAAACCATAGCTGGGATCTGGATGGACTAGAATATGAAGGAGTGGGTCCTTACAAAGGGTAGGCACTGCTAACAGAACCACAGATTCCCCACCACCACCACTCTCCGCCCCGGCCTCCATGAGAGACAGCTAAGTGACATTCCTAGCCCACATAACCCTTTGAGAGAAATAGACTTAGCAGTGACTAATAAAGGGCTTCCCTGCTTGCCAAACCCACCAGAGCCTATGCAGTGGGGAGCTGGTCATGTTCTACTTAACATGTATCTGAACCTGGTATGCTTTCCTGCACACTGCAGCTGACCTCTGACTCCACTCTTAGACCTCCCAATCTGTAAGTGGAAGCCCTGTTCATTCACCTTTAGGTCTGTACCAGCATACAGTAGGTACCCAAGAAATGTTGGCTGAATGAGTGGGCTAAGCTTTTACTCTTTACAAGAAAAGGGCAGACACCTTCGTTCTTGTCTATTAAATGTCTTCTCCTATTAGATAGGCAGAAAGGAGAAGGCTCCCTCCTGGGCCTATCTACAGTCCTCTCCTGAGTGGGAAGGTCAAGGGATAGGTAGGGTGATTATCCAGATGTAGCCTCTTCAGGCTGTTATAGTGTTCCAGGGGCCTAAGTTTGCAAGCCATGTTGAATGTGGGAAAGGGGGTGAGGTCAATGCTGTATGATGATGTATACATGTATAATATATACCTACTCTATTTGAACATGCACTCTCACACTTCAGAACCTCTGCTCCACACAGCATATTCAAGCTGCTGTGTATTTAAATACAGGGTTAGAAGAATGGGACACACACAGACAGATGGATGACAATAGGACAGGTATGCTCTTTATTGCCCAGCATCCATGTTCCTCCCACCTTAGCTTTCCTAAACTGAACAGTGCACACAATAAGGAAAATGCAGGTCAAATGCTCGGGCAACTTCTAAAGTTCCGAGTGACCGAGATGTGTAACCACGAGCCATTCCTAATCCATTTCATTAAAGAAGCCAAGAGCAGCAACACAATGACATGAAGATGTCAGAACCCGGGAACTCCCACAGCTCCCCCTCTCCCCCCCCAACGCCTCTCACCTCCACCCTCCCTGCCTCAGGGATATGCTGCCTCTGACACAAAACAGGCAGCCTATGCTCCTGGTGCACCCAAAGCCTGCACAAATGTCTTTGCAGAAAAAAATCCACTCTGAGAGGCCAGAAAGGCTCCCCTTGACGATTAGCATGGGGTAAGCTTAAGTTGCCTGCTCAACCTCACTGAGAACATCCACAGCCTCCAGCCCTGTGCTCTACAGAGGCCTTGGCAAAGACCTACACGTAAAGTCAAAGCCACAGATGCTCTGGAGTGGAGGGAAATCCCATGGCCTTATGCTTGATAAGCCCCTCCGAGTCTCTTCTCTCTGTGCTGAAAGGCTTCTGAGAGTCACATGGGGAACTCGGGCAGTGAGTCAGGTAACCCCACCTTCTCCCCACACTCCCGTTTGCCTGCTGAAGACCTGGCTGGCCCAGTGTTCACTGTGTAGGCCTGGCTGGCCTTGAACTTCTTAAAGCAATCCTCTTGCCTCAGGCTCCTGGTTATCTAATTATAGGTACATACCACCTCCCTATACTCACCCAGCCAATGCTACAAATGTTCTGCCCCTCCTTAGCGCCTCTGCATCTACAGCTTCTCATTCTCCGACACACAAAGGCTCTGGGAATATTTCCTTTGGGTACGTTGCCCTCCTTGTCACTTCCGTTCCTTCTTATAAATGGCTGGGCACACACACAGCTCAACAGACACTGGGTGGGATAAAACAGTATCCTGCTCCTCAAGAAGAGCAAAGACACAGAACGCTAATCTGGCAAATACAGAGACAGACCCAGGGTATCATGGGAACAGGGGGATGAGGGAGGAGCCTGGGAGGCCTTCTTAAGAGCTGAGACCCAGACCTACTGTGTCCAACTGGATGCTAGCAGAAAAACAGCTCCTCAGAGGTCTGTGCACAGTGAGAAGTAAGCCAAACAGGCCTCAGACACAGCCAGGAGCGGGTGCCACAGGAGAGGACTGCACACTTCGGTGTGGTGAGCAGGTGTGCAGCTGGGGACCTCAGGAGAGGCCACTTCCCCCAGAGTCCCTGGTGCCACCCAGGGCCTTGCTGGGTTTTCCCAGGAGTGGTTTTATGACTTAGAGCCACAGGCACAGGCTCACCCCATCATCATGGGGGCTACCAAGTCACTGGCCCTAATTAAGGTTGCCTGAGACACAGGCGTGTCCACCTTCTTCCAGCAAGGCCTGTCTCAAGATAAAGGCCACTCTACCACAAATGCCAGAGGCTGGGTTCTCCAAGTGGCTCTCCGCTGCCCTTTAATTTGGTGGTACCCGGACAGTCTCATCTGAACCCAGCCATTTAAGATTGCCAAATCTCTCTCTAATCGTTGGGAATACATTAAATTGGGACTGAGGAACACACAGGATTAGAGGCTACACGATACAGCAGGGGCCCTTCATTTCCCCTCAGGTTTGGAAAAGGCGTATGACCGCTGGGTTGTGTTCTGACTGGAAATGTACATGCTCACAACCCCTGAGGCTCCACAGAATCACAGGCAACCCAGACCTTGGCTTGCCAGGAGACCCATCTTGTCTGTGAGCACTCTTTCAACGTCAAAGCCATTAGTCACTGAGCCCCAAGGCCTGCTTCCCTTAGTCCCTAACTAAATGCCACCACACACAGTACTGAGAGGCTGCCAGGGTCCACAAGCCTGGTGCTGTACACCACTCTCTCAAGAGCCCTACAAAGCCTTCACCCATCCTAGAATCAAGTCCAGCCAATCCGTTTCACACATCTCTGAGACACATCATGATTTATTTACGTGACAGGATTTTATTTTTCTCGTTGCCACATAAAACAAAGGGGATTTGAGGAAACTAGCATTTTGACAGACAGGAAACACTTACCCTTAATGCCAATGGTGACACTGGGGGAGTTGGCCCTTATGTGTCATGAATGTCGTGAGCAAAACCTAGATCTGGAATGTCTAAGACATTTCTGTCTCTGGGATTCTCCAAAGATTTCTCCGCTCAATTCAATACTTCTGTGGTGGCCAACTCTACCCCCAGCTGACCCCCAGCTTACCTTCTCTCCCTTTTCCATCTCTACAGACATTAGTCATAGTTCTATGCAAAACTCACTCACTCCATGACACCTTGGCCTGTTGCTTATTCTCTGTCCGCTTCCATTTACCATCTTCTTCCAAGAAGCCACCTATGGCTTCCTACTGGCTGCTGACTCTCCCGGGTCCCAACTTTACCAGGCTGATCTTATGAAACACAGTGGTAGACATGGAGCCTGTGCAGACCCATCTCGGAGGGACAGTCTGTCCTACTCTACCACAAACCAGCTTTGTGCTGAAGGAGAGTAACTGGGACTCTGTGTGCCTCCCTTGTTCTGTCCGTCAAATAAAAGGACCCACTTCCAATGTGCTCATTAGCACCTACCACACAGTAAATGTTCAACAAACTAAGCTACTATTATGTTCCCACTGCATTTTAACAACCTGCTCATTTGTAGTCATCCTCCGCTCAGCCTGAGGCATCGTACTCTCCGGCAGATAGATCATCTGGGCCAAGTACTACAGCTACCTCACCAGAGCTGAAACAATAAGGAGGACAATGACAACAACAACGAGGAAGACGATGATAATGACGTGGAATGCCCAGATAAATGAACACGAGGCTGTGTTCATCACACATGGAAGGCATCGCTCTCTGGGACTCCACGCAGCTCGATTACAATTCTAAATAGATGTTCTCATAATGTGCAATACAAGTACAACCAGAGGAAAATTACTTCTGGCAGGAAAGGGTACTGAAAGAAGCTAGGAATGGAAAGAAAAGAACAAAGACATCATCATCATCATCATCATCATCATCATCATCATCATCATCATCATCATAATGGCCTAAGGAAAGCCAAGCAGGATTGAAAAACACGGACATCCTGGGGCTGGGGGTGAAGGGAGCAGGGACAAGTAGAAGTGAGAGGCTGGTCAGTGCAGAAGGCCCCCTGGCAGAGCTGGATAAAAAAGGAAATGAGGTAGCCAGATCTAAATGGCAGAAAAGAAGTCCAGGCTGGTGAGGACCCACTGCAGAGTCCAAGAGGGTCACATAAAGAAGGGGGTGGGAGGAAGGGCAAGTTCAACAGAGCCCAAGACAGAGTCTAGTCTTCTTGGATCTAATAAAGAAAAAGAACACACTTTAGAAGCAGGTTGGGATTTATGAAGAGAAGAAGGAGACTCCTTCATCCCCTCCTCTCCATTCCCTCCCTCCTCGCGTGGAATTTGCCTTTAGATTGTAGGCTGAGGTAATGGTGCAGCCTCCATTCGGTTCTCTGTGTGAAAGAGGCCAAGGGAGGGACGACAGCCAGAGGTATGAGTCGATTCTGATGTTCTCTGAGGACAAGGAGGAGATACGTGAGGGCGTCTCACACATTTCTGTAAGAATACTAATAAGAAAAAGTCCAAGAAGAGACTAAAACAGAACAAAGACCAGAGGGAAACCAAGACCAGTGTGAGTAGAAGCCAATTGGTAAGATACACTCAGGTGGGATGATGGATTGGATGTTGCCACAGAACACAGAAGAGTGTCGGCAGAAAGAGGTGAGCAAGTTAGTCAGTGAGGATTCGGGTGAACTGTGAGGCACATCTCCTAGTTCACTCTTAACCCAGCCTTGCCGAGAGAGCAAGGCTAAATAAGCCTTGGCTCATCTAGAAAACACACTCTGTAGATAGTGGTATCTTAAACATTTACGGCAGTAAGCCCTAGACCGGAATCAAGATGAACACAGAACCCAAAACCCCAGGTGAACATCTCAGCTCTTTGTGGTCTAAAGACATGGGGAGCTTCTGCTTTATGGTTGTACCGGCCTTGATTTGAGA
>NW_022196913.1:97260159-97273289 GCF_008632895.1 Mastomys coucha
GGGGGGGGGGGGAGACAAGGGCACTAGATCCACTGGAGCTGGAACTACAGACAGGTGTGAGCTATCGGAGCGGGTGGGTACTAGGAGCCAAGCAGGTCCTCTGGAAGACCAGCAAGTACTCAACCTGTGAGCCATCTCATCAACCCCTGGATGGATTTAATACCGTGTAGCTATCCACTTAGAAAATGGTTCAAACAGAAAATTTCATGTCATATATGTTTTTACTACAATAAAAGGTGATATGCGCCAGGCAGTGGTGGCAAATGCCTTTAATCCTAGCACTTGGGAGGCAGAGGTAGGCAGATTTCTGAGTTTGAGGTCAGCCTGGTCTACAGAGTGAGTTCCAGAACAGCCAGGGCTATATGAAGAAACCCTGTCTCAAAAAAACAAAAACAAAAACAAAACAAAAAAGGTGATGTGCAAATGAGGAATGATGTGTAGGTATCCATAATTAGCAAGGCTGCCAGTCGCAAAGCACTGAGCGAGGGTTCAAAGTCTCCAAGGCATTCACCTCCACGGCTAGAGTCTAAATTCAAGATGGTGGTGAGATTCTGCAATGTCTGAGACACCTCAGGAAAATGGCCGCATGTGTCCCCACCAAGAAGGGAGGGGCATTTCTATCCACCTTTGTTTTCTTACAGGTGCAATAAAATCCACCCGTTCCATCTTATCAGACATGCTTTATTCCAGCCCACAACCAAGAAAAAATGGTTCATGAAGGATGCTGGAGGCAGAGGATGCTATCACACACAAGACTGGCCACTCCATGCTTAGCTCACAGGTACTATAGGAACTGCCCCTCTGGTCTCCATTTTTTAAACTGCCCTTTCTCTTCTGTGGGTCTGCAAATGGGTTTTCCCTCTTACGACCCCCAGATATCTAAAAATATACTAAGTGGCCATTTTGTTTCAAAATGGCAAACAGACCCATAGGATTGACATCACCATACATCTGGACACTGTCTAGCAGGATGCTAGGCTCGATGATAAGAGAATTGAAAAACCAACACCACTGGATGTGACCAAAAAACAGAGGAGAGAGTCTAAGGAGGCACGGTAAGATGGCAGTATATCTAGTCACCATCCAAAGCTGGGGTAAAATAACCTCCTCTCCATTCCTAGCTCTTTCAGAAGGATCCCACCCAGCAGAAGCAAATTCCACAAAGTTTATCTATCGAGCTTTGACTCACTCCATTCCTGAGCTGTGAAAGAGACCCTGTTTGCAACACACAATCCCTTTCCCACACATCTAATGATGAATGAACACAGATCTCCCGAATTAGATGGATAACTTGACTGGGTCTGGCTTTCCTGCCACTGGATTTCCTTTTGTTCTGCTTGAAATGTTAGTTGAGGGGAGTGGGGGGTGGGGGGAGATCTCCGTAAACAGCAGCAGGAAAATAAAACCTGCCACCCACACACACAAAAAGTGCAGTCATCACAGAGCCTGACTGCACAATTAGAGAAGGTTTCATCCCCACAGCTCTGGGTTCTACTTTCTCTATAAATACTTACTCATTTTCTAATTAAACAAACAATTAGTAGAAAGCACAGCCTGAGAAACTGCGTAGGTGTCACCCTCTTGCAAGTGATGCCAAGCAAGGGGTGAATAAGACGTTGTGGGACTCCTAACGTTTGCACAACCAGAGAGGTCCACAGGGCCTGGACCAAAGCTCAAGTGCACATTCTTCAGAGCTGGCTCTGGAACTCAGTCAAGGTAATTTTGTTTTGTTTTTATTTGTTTTACAAGGACTCAAAAACAATGAGCTACTCAGTTGGTTTCCAGTAAGGCTCAGGGCTTTTGTCAATGCGAATTCATAGACTCAATAGACACAAAGCAAGCGGTGACCTTCCTAGATCTCAAGCTAAAAAAATATACTGACTCAGTGTGGCTACACAAAGTTAATGTTTACTCTTCAGGGCTTCAGAACTGGTACAAGAAAACCAAATGGCTATAACACAAGAAAATCCCTGTAAAGGAAGATGGCACCAGCATCTTGCTCCAAGCATTTGTAGAAGAACCCTTTTGCAGACACAGGCTATGTTTAAATTCGCTAATTATGGTGGTCTAAATAAGAAATGTCCTCCACAGGCTCAGATCTTTGGACAGTTGATCCCAATTGGTGGCGCTGTTTGAGGGCAATTGTGGGACCTTTAGGAGGTAATGACTCTTCTGGAGGAAGTGTATATCACTAGAGAATAGTCCCAGGGCACTTCGAGTTGACCCTCCACCTTCTATGTTCAGTTGAGAAATAATCGGCTTCACTGCCTGCTCCTGCTGCTAAGCTACATCTGCTGTCATGCCTCTCTGCTAAGATGTTCTCTTGTCCCTTGGGAATCTTAAGGTAAAATAAGTGTTTTTATCTATAATTTGCTTTGGGTCCTGGTATTTTATCGCAGCAATAAAAAAATAAAAACCTAATTAATATACTAATCTAAAATCTGTTGATTCATTCATTCACTCAGTGATTGTTTATGGAGCATCAGTTACCATGAAGATAAATAATAATACAAGGGAGGGAGGAACATGGGAGGAAGAAGCCATGAAAATATGAAGTACAAGTACAATATGAAGAACAAAGAAAGAGAAGGGAACGGGGTTGCAGAGGACAGGGGTGCCCTGGCTAGGAATGCTGGAGAAGGGTTCCCCACACTGGAGCTGGAACTACCCAGAGATCTGGAGAGCAAGGCTTCCAGCAGAGCGAACAGCAAGTACACTGGTTCTGGGATGATCGGGAATTTGGAGAGGTAAGCATGGGGAACAGGCTGGGACGGAGGTAGAGACAGGAAATGGTTAGACCCTGCGAGTTTGCAGGTAGTGGTCAGAGATTTCTAACTTCCTTCTACCGAAGATGGAGTTTCACAAGTCCACAGCAGCTAGTAATTAAAGTACAAATGACTGTATGAATTTAACAAGCTCACGTGCTTTGAGGAGACCCCCTGAGAGGCAGGCTTTATGGTCAACACCACGTGCACAGCACCCAGAACTTACCAGGGGCTCTCACTGAGTCCTTTTTAAACATTTGCACGAGACAGTGAAGCCAAGGGTTTAAGGACGGGCGGTAAAAAGAATCCCAAGATCCTAATTACTAAGAAAGCAGTTCTTCCCATCTCTAAGGTTAAGAAAGAAAATCCTAGAGTCTAGAAGAAGTGATTTAGTAGTCTCTCTCTCTCTCTCTGACAACTCCAAAGCATCACTTTAAAATTGCTTAGGACCTGGACACATGAGTGACCAAAGGTCTAGACACTCAAGAAACTGCAAAGGCACCTTATTAAAGTGAGAGACGCAGGGCTCCTTAAGTCTCCATCAGGATCAGTTCCACGGAAGCATCCAGATAGTGGCTCAGACCTGGCACACTTGTCCATAGGGGTTTATTGGATGCAGACCGTAGTCCACTGCTGCTCTACGGTGCTCTCTCTTCTAGTCGGCTAGGCTGGGTGCAGGTCCCTCAATTATTTCTCCCTATATGACGTTTCTGAACTGGAAGTGCTCTCCAGAGCCAAATGTCTGCATGAACTGACCATGGGCTGCATATGCACCACGTCTCTCCTCTCTCCTCTCACCGTTTCTTTACCAGCGCCATGCCAGCTGCCCACTGTACCTTAAAGACCTATCACTGGGCTAGCCTATCTCTTTCTAACCAAGCCCACATGGTCCTCCGTGCAGGAAAACGCCTTGTTTCTGTCCCCAGACCTCTGCTCACCAGGTGCAGAACCACTTGTGGCTTTCTCTTCTGAAGCTCAGAGACCCGCAATGAGGACTGCCAGGTTTCCAGAGAGGAGGGTCGCTTTGCACAAGAGGACCAAAGTGGTGCCAGCGTTCTGACGCATGCTCACTCTAACCAGATGGCTCAGACTTTATAAACGATTCTCTGCAGTAGCTGAGCAGTTGAAATGTCCCAAAGGCAAGTCCTAGAACAGGTCTAGTAGGGCAATCAAGTCACAGCCTACACCCTGTCTGATGTCTATTTCCCTGGTAAAACAAAACAAGCAAGCAAGTTAAGGTTTTCCAACGGTGGACAAGGAAAAAATCCCAACTAGTGTAAAACATACTAAGTTTACATGCTTCCTGGTACAGGAGGCCATAGCTCTGTAGATGTTTGAAGGGAAATCATGAAGCTGCAATCTCTGGAGAGTCATTTGGAATACATACATTGTAATTCTCTCCAAGGGCAGTATGAATTGGGGTGGGGGAGCAGTTCCCTTGCAGCGAATGTGAAGTAAAATGAAAGGACAGTCCCAGTCTCTAAGAAATACAAAGACCATAACAATGGTAAAGGACATCCATATATTCTTTTATCCACCTGGACGTACGAAGCAAGAAGAAGGGCATGGTGGAAGAACGGTGCCCTCTGCTTCCTGTCAGGAAAGAAACCAGGGCTGGCTTCTACTTCCTTTCCTAGTTAACGAAGCCCCGAGAACAGAAAGAAGTGAAGCACTTGGCTCTTGCCCAAGCAAGCAAAGACTTCTTCAGAGTTACCTCAAGCTTGGAAAGGAAGTTCTTGCACATTCTATCCACAGAAGGACAGCGTGGAAGAGACAGGAGGAAAACTCCATGAAATGAAGTGACGGGAAGAGACCACACAAGGTGCATCCGAAGAGACCCTCCTTGAAAGGAATCATTCTCAGAAGTGCTGGGCATGAAGGAGAACTGGGCACAGGCACACACCACCCACATGTGAGCCCACCAAGGAAACCTGACACCCAGACCAGGATTCCAAAATCCTGTGTGAAAGTCCCCAGGGGGTGAGGGAGAGAGGACTGCGCTAGTCCCTGAGCTATTTTAAGCACTATGACTTCATCCTGCTTGCTGAAGCAGACAGATGGGCCCCATCAATTCATGCCACTACAGGGGAGAGAGACCCAGACTAGAAGCCCCAACGTTTGTCCTGCCTTATGTTAAGGCACCCTGACAATGGGCCCTGGCACTGGGGGCAGGAAGCACCATTTCTTTTATTTCTCGTCTTTCCCAAACCTAAGGGTATTTGACAAGCATCACATTTCATGGAAGCAACCACCAGGCCTACCTGGACAATGGCACTAGGGGAAGCTGCAGCCAAAGCCAGGAAGCCTTTCCGCTGTCATCAGCGCCACCTAACCATGACCTCTCTTCCCCTCCAAACACAGAGGCTCCTCCTCAGCAAAGAACGGAAGAGACAAAAGGCTGAGGATTTGAGCAGAGCGAGGTAGACTCCTGTACCATAGGTCACTCTGGGGCACAGGGCTCCCTCCCACCATCTTTCCATGAACTCAGAGAAGGGACAGGCATAGGATTAGCTATATGTATGTATGTATGTCCTAACCCTCTGCCAGGCACTTGTCAGTCTTATTTAAAACTCCCAACCATCCTATGAGGTTAGATCCCAACCATTCTTGCTTCTAATCCCAGCTGGGACAATAGCCAGGCTGGGAAGATACACTTCTGGTAAGATTCAAAGTGACCGAGCCCTCCACCAGCAGAGGATTCCAATGCTTTGGAGGGAAGGTGTGAGTGAGGCTTTCAGAAGACCCTGATTCTCCACAGTCTACCTGATGTGTTATCAGGAAGCATCATGAGGGGGGAATGAATGAATTTGTAACGGCAGATAGCCCAGGAACCAGGCTAGACATCTACCTCCTCACAGCTTCACCTGGGGCAAATTCCATCCCCCTTGAGCCCTGTTCCAGGCCCTGGAGTGTAAGACTGTGCTTGGTTCTCTTTCCATTCGAGGGCTGGAGACCAGCTATGTCAAAGACAGGCAAGTGCAGTGTATGGGGTCACTGGGGCCGACTGCAAGAACACAGAATAGGTCACTGGGGCCGACTGCAAGAACACAGAATAGTTTAATTAGGTCACTGCCTCTTAGGATACTTGGGATGCTGCTCGAGGACCACCTCTAAAGAACCCCGAAATATCTCCACTGGCTCAAGAGAGCCCTCAGGCTCACTCTGCAGTGAGTCTTCAGTTTGCCCTTCCCTGGGCCCCAGCAACCATGAATCTCCCTGGTTTCTCTGTCTACCTACTCAGACAAGGGGCACTGTATCATGAAGACGTCTGAGTTTAAGGGGCTTTTGAGATTCATCTAAATTGCAGTGTGCATCAACACTTCATTCTTTCTAAGCTCGGATACTATTCCATTAGCTAGGTATCGCAATTGGCTCCTGCAGTCATCCAACAGAAGCCGGGTGGCTGGCTTCCATCTTCTGACTATCATGCACAGCAGTGCTGTGCGCGCTCACGTGGTGGGCTGGTAACTTTTAAGTTTTTTACATCTGACTCTGACACGTATGTGAACCCTGGTGCTGTGGACTGTATTTGGGGTGTGCTGCCTTCCTCATTAACCTATCAGGTTCCAACCCCTCCAGCTTTTTATAAGAAAAATGGCCAACCAAGAGTTTCCAGAATTTCCATGGCAGAGTCAGATAAAAAGGAATGAGATGGTGACTGGCAATTATTAAACTTTTAAAAATCACTCATAACTGAGAATGTGTGATAGGACTTTTATGAAACTGGATATTATTCCAGATATGCATGGGAAACGTGAAGGTGGCATGAAAGGTTAAATTAAAAAACAAAAAAATGACACTACAGGAATATGGAGAGAAGGGAGGAAGTGATACAGGAGAGGGAGGGTCATGGTCCTCCGCTCTGGCACTTTCTTTCACTGCTGCCTAATTAGGTGACCTCAGAACACCCTGGCTGCCCTTGCATCAGAGTTGGCATTCCACGATCACCCGGAGATGATGCCAAAACCCCACGTGTAGAAACCCAGTAAAATATTACAATCCTAAACATCTTGGTAAATGTTTGAAGAGCAATATGCCCGATATCAAACCCCCATCAATGGAAAAGGCTGATCTTATTGTTAATATCTTCAGTGCTTGACTTCCGAGACCACTCCTCACTAGACAAAGAGAAAGAACCAATCCCCTCTCTGTGTGGAGAGTCTTACATCATCATGAAAAATGTCCCAGTTCCCTCGGATCCCTTTCCCGTCTAAAGTCTGGGTTTCTGGGTTTCGGATTTGGTATAGAGAATTAAATCACAACGGGTGTGTCGAGGGGGCATAATGCAGCCTCACTCTGGGAAACAAGCCTTTGGGGATTCAGCCCCTGGGCGGCAGCCAGCACAGTGCCAAACACACGCTGATTAAAGAACCAGGCCGCCACATGTCACTTCAAATATTCTTCACCGTACACATAATAGAGTGGGGCAGATGAACATTCTCATACTGTGCTCCTCCCTATAGGGTGCAAAGGCAAAAAATAGACCATTGAAAACTGTAAAGGCACTAGGGCTGTGGAGGGGGAAGGGAGAGAGATCGTCACAGTTGTAAGAACAACATGGAAGTCTTCACCCTCAGCATCACCATGAACATCTGTTGTTGATTTCGTTCTTTTGTTTTCTCCAATCAAAAGCTCTCAATTTAGGAATAAACAAATGGGGTAAAGGGGGGGGGGCTACTTAAAAGACAGTTTCATTCCAAACATTTCGATTTACTGAACACAGGGGGAAAATGACTTACTTGCTTTCCATCTCTGCTTCCACCTCCACCCTTCCAAGGTGCTCTCCTTTAAATAAAACCAGAATTTTTCCAGAAAAGGCCATTTAGTTTCTACCAGAACAAGTTAGCTCCATTAGGGTACAGTGGTGACCATAAGACCAGGTGCATGGAATGGGCACACATTTCAACTTAAATTCTGTGTTGCTTTAGCCTGTCATGGAGTCTCGCCGTTTTCATCCCAATGACCTGGAAACCTATCTCAGCTTATGGGCAAGCAGCAAGCTGGTTTTCTGGGGTGTAGTTTACATAGCACTGCTCTAAATGTCTGGCGCTGAAGTTCTGAGATACAGTTCCTCTTGTTAATAGGGGAGGGAAATGGAGAGGTCTGCATGAGCCAAAAGAGAACCAGGAGAGGATGAAACAGGAAGAACACAGCAGAGACAAAGAAGCCACACTCTGTCATAGAATGTTTAGAGACCCGCCTCTTAAGCGGGCTTAAAGCTAAAAATTAAAAGACCAGTTAACTGTAAGACTTGGTCAGTAGGCATCCTCTAAATGCCTGGTGTGTTCAGTACAGGTCACACTGCCAACTATAAAGCACACCAAAACGCATCTTGTCCCACCAAGGTTTTGAGCACTACAAGCTTCCGAGAGCTCTGACAGCTTTGGTGTGGATGTGAGACATTGGGACTATGGCATCCCTCACACAAGGATCTTAACTGGTCCATCTTTGATCCACGTTTTTATAACAAGGAAGTCTTATCCTCTCAAAAATGGTTGCAGACGAGAAGCCTAGCTCTGCTGATTAGTTCTAGAATCCAACCTCCCCAAGCCTTCCATCCTAAAAGGACAAACCTAGAAACACCTTTCCCTAACAAGCTCAATACACTAATTCCCCTGCGAGCCCTTAGACTACAACCACCACGGCACTCTCAGGCCATATCACCAAAGACACAAAGGCCACACATACTCCTTATGCTCTTAGAAATGCCCTGTCCCCTATTCCTTTCTTTCCCCCTAAATCCTCTAGTACCTATATGAGAACCTGAGGTGGTGGCAGCCTCAGAACCCCACAGACCCACCTCAACTCGAAGCAGCTGCCAACGCCGCACTAGGACCTGACTTTTAGAATACCCTGTGCACTCAAAGGTTTGACCTCTCCAGACTGCCTTCCATAGAAGACTCTATAATCCATAGCAAGTGCTAACGAACTCATGGCTCTACCACGGCAAAGTCTGACTCTTAGATGGAGTGTTGCTTTGTGTGAACAAATCCTTTAACCTGTAATTCAGAAGTCGCCGTGTCCCGTCTCGACTCAGGTGTGTTCCTTTAGTGGCATAGATGTCCACCCTTACTGACGTGCACAGATTCTGAACAGTACCATCTGTGGTAATGACTTCTTGGTGTGTGAAAATTCACAAGGATCATGCACAGTCACCCTCCGAAGCGTAAGGGTCTAGACGCCTCTCTAGATGCACTAAGATTCAACTTAGGAGCCTTGGAAGCTGCAAGCGTCCAACTTTCACCTCAGAGGAGTGACTATTGCAATGAGGCAGCAGCCAAAGTGTACCGTGTGAGGCTCCAACCCTGATGTCTGTCTCCTCATACCGTCCTTTCTGTTACACACCTGTGGGCTCCCCTTCTGAAGGATCGCCTACCTTTCTACCCTGAGTGAAGAGACGACTTGGAGGGTAGCCATATGCTCTCTCTGGACCCCTGAGAGCTGCTATTCAGCAAGGAGGTGGGGTAGGGGAAGTCACTGCCTGAGGAAGGTTGGTGAGGATGTGGTGGGCACGTGTGCTTATAAACAACCACCCCCTGGCTTATTTTGCTTAAAAGCAACCATAAAAATATTTTGTATCAAAGCCTCATTGTACAAAATGAAAACAGAGACGAGCTGAGACCACAGTGGCCACTCTGGCCCTGTCCAGCCAACTGGGGAAGGTGCAGGGGGTGGGGGGGGGCAGCAAAAGCCAAGGCCAGCTTGTGACAGACAGCTGAACTGATACAGTAGTTCCTGTGTGGAGCAAGGGGTATAGGAAATGACTTGGGTGGCCATTCTCCTTAAAGCACATATATGACTGTGTGCACACACGCATACATGAGCACACACTCACACACACATACACACACTAGGATACGTAAACTGGGATTTGAATAGCATTTCAAGCCAAATCATACCCCTCCCCATATTCCTAAAGAAATCATATTGGAAAGGTGTGTAAACAGGGACGTGTGTTGTTACTGGAACACTGGCTCTTTCCTCTCCCAATGCCCGGCTTCTGCAGACAGCCCTGGTGCTTCTCTGAACGCTCTCTAAAGGAGAGAGTGGATAGTGTGAACTGTCTGGCTTCATCTTACTTCCACATGACTTGAGCCCAGGGTTTAGCATTATGGCATATTTCTTTTAAGTAAGAAATGTTTCACTGGAAGCAGAGGCAGGTGGATCCCCGTAAGTTCAGGCCAGCCTAGTCTATAGAGTGAGTTCCAGGATAGCCAGGGCTACAGTGAGAAACCCTATCTTGAAAAGAAAATGAGGAAGAAGAAGAGGAGGAGGAGGAAGAAGAGGAGAGAAGATGAAAGATGAGGAGGAAGAGGAGAGAAAATGAGGAGAGTGAGGAAGGGAAAGAACTTTTTTTTTTTTTTTTTGGTTTCCGAGACAGGGTTTCTCTGTATAGTCGTGGCTGTCCTGGAACTTATTCTGTAGACCAGGCTGGCCTCAAACTCAGAAATCCGCCTGCCTCTGCCTCCCAAGTGCTGGGATTAAAGGCCTGCACCACCACCACCCAGCGGAAGGACCTTCTTAAACACAAACTCATTCCACTCACAGGGAACTAGCCCACAATTCAAACTTGACAATAATTTTCAATAAATAAATTTGACAACAAAAGGCAAAGAGTGGGCCAGGCAGTGGTGGCGCACCCCTTTAATCTCAGCACTTGGGAGGCAGAGGCAGGCGGATTTCTGAGTTCAAGGCAAGCCTGGTCTACAGAGTGAGTTCCAGGACAGACAGGGATACACAGAGAAACCCTATCTCGAAAAACAAACAAACAAAAAAAGGCACGTGATACACAGACTGAGCATTCTTAGTCAGAAACAAAAACCACAAAATGCTACAAAGGATAAAACTCTGATCTGTGACAAAAACTCCATACCATGGACCTTTGTCTCATAATCATAATCATAGAGTGAACCTGTATATACATATACGTGTGTGTGTGTATATGTGTGTATGTGTGTGTGTATTGGGCATGTGCATGTATGTACACACACACACACACACACACACACACACACACACACACACACGAGCCCTTGGGTTCCAAACTCTGCCGAGAATGCTCAACAGTGCTGGCTTCTGGTACCCTAGAAAGAAATACTACAATGCAGGTCTCTCTGTAGCCCGTCAAACCTCAGCTGTCACCCACAGGCAGGCCACACCTAGGACAGCATGGCCTTCCAGTCTGAGAACATCAATATGCCATATCTGGGTCGCCTTCTCTGTCAGCAAAGGCTGCGGGGAACAGGGAATTAGAAACACAGAAACCACCTTACAGACAGATAGACGATAGCCCAGTGGGCACACTCAAGACCTGGATACTGGATCGAAGCTCCAAGCCTCTGTAACCTGCGCCCAGTACATCGGCTCCTGGTAACAGCAGACTGTGTGTGACCACACGTGGGAATGGTCAGCCTGTACTGAAGGCTGCCATTACTCACACCCCATCACCAAATAAAGAGGATGCTCAAGGCTTTCTGGAGAGCCAAAAGGTGATGCAGGGCCTTGGGATTC
Source organism: Mastomys coucha (assembly GCF_008632895.1). Lineage (NCBI taxonomy): Eukaryota > Metazoa > Chordata > Mammalia > Rodentia > Muridae > Mastomys > Mastomys coucha. The sequence continues at coordinate 97,271,436 of NW_022196913.1, forward strand.
TCGAATCTTGGCCACCTGAATAGATAGAAGGACTTGTGTAAGACACAGCCGGACACTGGTTTGCAGCCAGCCCCAAAGCTGAAGACCACAAATGCATCTCATGAATAGAAAAAGGAAAAAAAAGAAAAGGAAATCTTTTTTTTTCTTTACAGAAACCAAAGATAAACTATCTGCATTCTCTTTAGCATCTTGGGTTTTTTTTTTTGTTTTTTTTGGGGTTTTTTTTTTTTTTTTAGTATGTGATGCCACAGCCATGAAAAATAATCTCTAAACTGTCTTTGTTGAGCATCAGAATGAGACAGCTGGTTGCTGGCAGGAGGAAATGTTCAATCTTGTCACTTCCAAAAGGAATTCATATTCATAATTAATGATGCTTTTGTCCATGCCAGAAGGAAAACTTAAAGGCTCAACTATACTTAAGTAAATTCTCCTCAAGCCAACTGCAATACAATTTTATAAATTATAGAGCAGAGGAAAAGAACAACATCTTGTCAGCTGTGAGGGAGACAAAGAGAGACAAAAAAATAGATGAACAAAGCAGTCATGTTTCAAGAATGAAACTGGGCTAGAAACGTTAATTTCTGGAAGAAAAAAAAATGCTGGACTTTCAGTGTTCCCGTGAAATAAACATTAACTGTAAACCACCATCCTACAAGATATGTGTGCCTAGCACTACAGCCTCGAAGACTCGGTTCTTCATGCCAAGTGTGCCAGCCAGGAGCAATGTGGCAGTGATCTTCCTGGCTAAAGATACTGAAGATAAACTACCAAACAAGATTCCAGAGGCTGGGAGATGGCTAAATGGCTAAGAGCACTGACTGCTCTTCTAGAGGACCCAAGTTTGATTCCTATTACCCACATGGTGACTCCCAGTTCCAGGGGACCCGACTGTCTCTTCTGACCCCTACAGGCACCAGGTGACACGTGATGCATGAACACGTGCAAGTAAAATATTTACGGGGATAAAACTGGGTTTTGTTTTAATTAAAAAACAAAATATAAGAGGTTGAAGAGATGACTCAACAGTTAAGAGCACTGGGCACTGGCTGTTCTCCCAGAGGACCCAGGTTCAATGCCCAGCACCCACACAGTGGCTCAGGAACTAGTCACACATATGGATCACATACAGGCAATACACCTATGTACAAAGAATAAAAAAATGATAATTTTAAAAAAATACTCTTTGGTTTCAGACTCATTCCTATGAAGCTTTGGAGATAAAATTAGAAGATTCTTAAATAAACTCTAGTGAAATATTTGAAAGTTTCCCTAATGATAATTATACAGTACACAGTCTTCAATTGGGCATCGAGAATAAATGTAAAAAGCGAAACCCACTTCATTTGCTCATCGTAAAGGACAGATGAGAATACCATAGTGAAACCTGGTATTCTGTGTGCTTATTCAGAAATGCAGTTTCATTCAGCCACTAGGCTATGAACCAGAGGTAAAATGATGGCTGAAACACAAAACTGGGCTACAAGTTAGGGAAATGGCAGGGAAAAAAATGCCTGCTAGTGGTAGGAGCTTTTGTCTGTGACAAAATACATGTCCCTGAACTGATCTTTTAACACCCTGAAGGGTACTGGCCTGCGGCATGAAGCACATTCATGAGGCTGTGTAAATATCATGGCTACCAGAGCCTTCATCATCATGGCTACCAGAGCCTTCATCATCATGGCTACCAGAGCCTTCCTCACCATGGCTACCAGAGCCTTCCTCACCATGCTACCAGAGCCTTCCTCACCATGCTACCAGAGTCTTCCTCACCATGGCTACCAGAGCTTTCATCACCATGGCTACCAGAGCCATCATCACCATCATAGCTACCAGAGCCTTCCTCACCATGCTACC
>NW_022196913.1:97273708-97291069 GCF_008632895.1 Mastomys coucha
TCACCATGGCTACCAGAGCCTTCCTCACCATGGCTACCAGAGCCATCATCACCATGGCTACCAGAGCCTTCATCATCATCATGGTTACCAGAGCCTTCCTCACCATGCTACCAGAGCCTTCATCACCATGCTACCAGAGTCTTCCTCACCATGGCTACCAGAGCCTTCATCACCATGGCTACCAGAGCCATCATCACCATCATAGCTACCAGAGCCTTCCTCACCATGCTACCAGAGTCTTCCTCACCATGGCTACCAGAGCCTTCCTCACCATGGCTACCAGAGCCTTCCTCACCATGGCTACCAGAGCCTTCCTCACCATGCTACCAGAGCCATCATCACCATGGCTACCAGAGCCTTCCTCATCATGCTACCAGAGCCATCATCACCATGGCTACCAGAGCCATCATCACCATGGCTACCAGAGCCTTCATCATCATGCATTCACGGTTTTGTTTAGAGGAAATGAAATGCTTCATGGTCAAAGTAAGTACTACTGAGCTGTTTGCTTTAAAATGGTTAATATTACATTATATTAATTCACTTACTTGAAAAAGAAAGAGAAAATAGTTGTGTTGCTACTTGTACTGGCTGGTTTTGGGCGTCAACTTGACACAGGCTGGAGTTACCAAGAGAAGGGAGCTTCAGTTGGGGAAGTGCTTCAATGAGATCCAGCTGTGGGGCATTTTCTCAATTAGTGATCAAGGCAGTAGGGCCCCTTGTGGGTGGTGCCATCCCTAGACTGGTAGTCTTGGGTTCTATAAGAGAGCAAGCTGAGCAAGCCAGGGGAAGCAAGCCAGTAAGAAAAATCCCTCCATGGCCTTTGCATCAGCTCCTGCTTCCTGACCTGCTTGAGTTCCAGTCCTGACTTCCTCTGGTGATCAACAGCAATGTGAAAGTATAAGCTGAGTAAAAAACCCTTTCCTCTCCAACTTGCTTCTTGGTAACGATGTTTGTGCAGCAATAGAAAACCTGATTAAGACACTATTGTTTAACGGGTACGTTCTCACCTTGAAGCAGCTCTGGAGCTAGTGACAGAGCCCACGACATCAGGACCAGTGACGTGACAGAAAAGCCTAGGTTTCGGTGGAGCTGGCGGGAGACTGCTAAACCCTTTAGGGGGAAAGGTCTCACAGAGGAGGGAGTATCTCAGGAAAACCCAGAGAGGAATCTGAGGGTGGAAAGCTGGGGCATAAGCTGATGGAGGCCAGAACAGAGCCATTACTTAAGGAAGACAAACACAAACTCCAAATTCACTCACATCACTGTGCAAGACCTGGATCTGACCACAAATACCATTAACTAGATAGTTATCACACTTAAAATATGCAAATATTTATTTATATGAACTGTAAGCAGTATGTTACAAGCTGGAAAGATCATAACATAACAGCAATTTAGCCCACAGAACCCAGGGGAATTTACAAATGCCCAAGTCAGTCAGGGTCTGGGAGACATAAAACAGAAACTGCTATGCACACAGAAGCTGCAGAAGAGCCAGGGCAGGCAGGGCAAAATGGGATCAGAAAAATGCAGAGAAGCCAATCTCTATAGTTAGAGCTCTCCACGCTTGACCAGTTATGAAACTCTTTCACATTCAAGACCTTATTTGGGTTCCATGGTCACCTTGACAGGCAGGCATGGCCAACCTACAGTCATCTCATGAACAACAAAGCTTAGGCATGTCAGAAGGGACTCACACTCACAGCCACCTAGTGAGGACGGAGCAGTCGCCAACCAGGCTACGTCAGGAAGGCAGTTCCACAGCCTGAGTGGCCAAGCATTCTGTCTTAGTTACATTTGTACTGCTGTGTCAAAGTGAACAAGGCTACTTATAAAACAAAGTATTTAATTGGGCTTGCAGTTCAAAGGGTTAGGGTCCATGACAATAGAGCCATGAAGGTGTGGTGGTACCAGCAGCTGAGAGCTCACATCTTGATCCACAGTCACAAGGCAGAGAGAGGGCACTGGGAATGGGTTGAGTCTTTTGAAATCTCAAAGCCCACCCCTAGTGGCACACTTTCTCCAACAAGGCTCCCAATCCTTCCCAAACAGTTCCACCAACAGGAGACTGAGTATTCAAACACATGAGCCAGTGCTTGTTCTTCATCCTCTGTCACCGATGTCATGTCACTCAATGCTTTACATGTTAGAGCAAGTGGTTGTTATTAGTGTGATGTGGTATTTTGACTCCAGTGGTTTCTCGGGTGAAATATGACCTAGACTTGTCAAATGACTAAAATCATAACTTAGCTATACACAACTGAAAACCCTGCTTGAAAGGCCAGCAAGGTTGCTCAGCAGGTGAAGACACCTCCCACCAAGCCTGACAATCAGAGTTTGAACCCCAGGACCCACTTGATAGAAGGAGAGAATGACTCCCTTAAGTTGCCCTCTTACTTAAACATGCATGCTGTGGCATCCTTCCCCCTCAACAAACAAACAAACAAATCAAATCAAATGAATAAAATGTAAAAAAAATAAAACAAAAACAGGCCTAGCACAATGATCCAACCAGTCTGCAATTGCTTTGAAAAAGGCATAGCCTTTCTTCCATTAAATTGCCTAATAACAAAAGAACCAGTTTAGGGGCTCGAGAGATGGCTCACTGATTAAGAGCATTGACTCTTCTTCCAGAGGTCCTGAGTTCAATTCCCAGTAACCACACAGTGGCTCACAACCATCTATAATGGAATCTGATGCCCTCTTCTAGTGTATTTGAAGACAGATACAGTGAACTCATACATATAAAATAAATAATTCTTTATATTTTTTAAAAAAAAAGTCCAGTTTAGTGTTTTTCAGCTAGGGGTGTTGTTCACTCTTAAGAGACCCGTAGCAGTGGTTAGAGGCCTTTTCTTAAGTATCAACCTGAAGGAAAGATAAGGCACAGACTAGCTCATCACAGAGAATGAACTCACCTGAAGTCACCAGCACTGAGGCTGAGAACCCCTGATCTAAATTCTAATTAAATTGTTCTGTATGACTGATCCTAGGGATGGAAAGAACATAGGGTCAAAAGACCCCAGGGACCCAGACGCTCCAAACTGTGCAGCTTCACAGCTCTGTGGCCATGTTGTTTTTGAACACCACCAAGCCAGTTTCCTCATCTACAAATTAGGTCCTACCACCTGAGCTGGGCAAGAATCCTCCAGGTTCAAGACCCATGGTAAAGGCTCAAAGCCGAGGCTGGTTGGCCTCTTACCATCTGTGATGTGCAGGGTCCAGGCACCTGTTTCTAGAAGACGTCAACTCTCCGATTTTGCTTTATACAAACTCATTTGGAAAGGCAAATGCCAGAGCAACAGGCATCCTCCTAAACTAGAATGGAGGCAAATCACTCTTCTTCAGTCACTGCCGGGAATCAGTGGAAGTGCAAAGGCACCTGGGGATCAGGGTCACTGTCATTTTCCATACAGATCACTCCCACTCCCTAAACCCACCTGGACCCAGAGTCCGGGAGAGCCACCACCCCTAGGAGGTCAAGGGTTGTGTTTACACTCCCAGTCATCCCCTCCAGTTCCAGTACAAGGAACGTGTGCTACACTTGGGCTTACACCATATCATCCAAATGAAGTGCCGGTCTCATAATTAGCATCTGCCTTTCCACAGCACAGATGGCGATCACATGATGAAATCACAGATCAAGGGCTGAGATCCTGGTATGAGAGCCTGGGCTCTGGGATGGTTCTGAGCGGTTGGGGGTGGGGGTCAGGAAGCTCAAGCTGGCCACGTCCTTTGTCTGCCACCAAGCCCTTCTGGCACAGACTGAGGCAGAACCAGCTGGAGTCAGCAGGTCAATACCAGGGGTCAGTCCTCCTGTCGAGCACAATTGAGGGAGAGGGATCATGGTGCCCTCCACAGTTTTTTGTACTAGATCAGGTATCCCTGGCTACCTTTGGGAAGCAGCCATTCAAAGGGCTGTGTTAACTGGGTTAACCCTGCGTTACCAGGGTTTGTTGAGGCTGCCCTCTCGCCTTCGCAGAGCGGTGGGGCTTGTTCACCTTTTTTGTAACCTCCGCCTTCCCTTATTTTAAGGGAAGGAAGCAGCACCACCGTACTGAACTGTGAAATGCACTCCAAAGCAGCTCTCACTGGAAGTGCCATTCAGTGGCTGGAGATCAGTTTCCATGGTAACCTAGGTCCCTAGGCCTTGGCACACACAGCAGGAAATGCTGCAGGTTTCCAGAACCAGGTCTTTTATTAGAATGAAGAGTTCCGTGGTGAATGTAAACATTAGGGAATCTCTGCTCTGTCTCTCTCTCTCTCTCTCTCTGTCTCTCTGTGTGTTATTGTACTAAGACAATCCAATGCAAACAGAAGATCCAAACTATTCTGTTAATAAGCTTAGGTCAACTATAACTGAATAAAAGATAAGCAAAAATTGTCTTTTCCCCTCCGAAAAGGCTAAAAGAAAACAAAAATAGTTCCCATAAAAAAGGATCCAGTTTTTGATCTTAGACAGACTGATGGGTGTAAGATGGAACCTCAGAGTTGTTTTGACTTGCATTTACTGGATGACTAAGGACTTTAACATTTCTTTAAGTGTTTCTTGGCCATTTGAGATTCCTCTGTCGAGAATTCTGTTTAGTTCTGCGCCCCATTTTTAAATTGGGTTATTTGGGTTGTTCGTGCCTAACTTCTTGACTTCTTTGTAAATATTTCATATTGGCCCTCTGTCAGATGTAGGGTTGGTGAGGATCCTTTCCCACTCTGTAGGCTGCTGAGGTCCTATTAAAAGGTCCTTTGCCTTACAGAAGCTTTGCTGTTTCATGAGGTCCCATTTATCGATTATTGGTCTTAAGAGAGCCTGAGCCATTGGTGTTCTATTCAGGAAATTGTTTCCTGTACCAATGAGTTCAAGACCCTTTCTTCTAGATTTAGTGTATCCCATTTTATGGTGAAGTCCTTGATCCACTTGGACTTTGGTTTTGTGTAGGGTGATAACTATGGACTATTTTCATTATTTTATATGTAAACATCCAGTTTGTCCAGCACAAATTTGTTGAAGATGCATTGATCTTTCCATTGTATGGGTTTGGATTCTTTATCAAGAATAAAATGTATATAGGTGTGTGTGTTTAAAAAAAAAAAAAAGGATCCGGATAGAAGCAGAAAACTGCTTTGCCACACCAGATGACAAAGAAGTCCTTGTAAACAGTGCATGCGTGCGTGTGTGTGTGTGTGTGTGTGTGTGTGTGTGTGTGTGTGTGTGTGCACCTGGGGGCAGGGTCCTAAGTCACAGTCATGGAAAACAGAGGGCAGATGTATGTCCTCAGCCCCTGTCACTTCCCTCTTGCACATCCTCACCGTGAAACCAACCAGGCAAAGCAAACAACTACTTAGTGAGCAGTTGTGACAGGGCAAGAGCTGCGCCCAATCTCCACCTCTTCCCAATTAGCCCATGGCCTGGGGCAAGCGATCTCACTGCTGAATGCGCTGCTTTCCCTACAAAAGTGCACACTGGGCACTATGAAGGTTTGAAGGGCTGTGGATGGAGACTGCCTGGCTAGCAAGCATTAACCCCGAGTTCCATCCCTGGGAGCATATGAATTAGATACCAGAAATCCCAGCACTCAGGACGAAGGGGGATTAGGAGGTTAAGGTCCTACTTGGCTTCGGTGAGTTTGAGGACAGCATGGGATCCACATGAGACCCTCTCTCTCCAGGAAGAAAGGGGTGGGGGAGGGGGAAGGAGAAAAGGAGTGGGGAGGGATGGGAGAGATCAAGGAAAGACAGAGGTGGAGTAATGGAAGTGCAGACAGGCTTAAAACACACACCCTCTTGAGCTAAATTTTACTTCAAACTATCAAAATTTTGAACATTACAATCAAATTTCTATTAAAAGATCAATAGAGTATGATAAAGCTCTAGGTTCAATACAAACAAGCGATTATGTGAGGCTGGGATCATGCGAGGCTAGAGTCATGAGAGGCTGGGATCAGCGAGGCTGGGGAGATGGCTCAGAGTTTAAAAGCACTTGTTGCTTTAGAGGAGGACTTGAGTTCCACTCCTATCTCCCACACAGTGACTCACAAGCATCTCCAAGTCCAATTCCAGGGGACCCAATGACCTCTTCTGACCTCCACAGGCACTGGGGTATGCATGTGGTGCACATCATTTTGCTAAGAAATATTTTTAAAACAAAACAAATTTTATGTACATCATTTTGTTAAAAAAAATTTTTTTTTTGTTTTTTTACTTTTGTTTTGTTTTTTGAGGCAGGTTTTCTCTGAATAGCCCTGGCTGTCCTGGAACTCACTCTGTAGACCAGGCTGGCCTCAAACTCAGAAATCCACCTGCCTCTGCCTCCCAAGTGCTGGGATTAAAGGTGTGTACCACCACTGCCCAGCACAAGAAATATTTTTTAAAAAAAATTTTTTTTAAATCATGGGCTGGTAAGACGGCTCATTGGGCAAAAAAGCTTGCTGGCAAGCCTGACCACCTGCACTTTGTTCCCTGAGTTCCACGTGGCCTGAAGGCGAAAGCCAAGAATGCCCACCGAACTCCAGTTGTGCACCATAGCATGCTCCCCCCACACCATACAAAAAAAACCACACACCCACAAATTAAACGTAATAAAAGACTTTTGAGTTGTCAAATCTCCTTAACACGCATCTGAAGAATTTACTTCAGGTTCTTGGTGACAGGGGAGCATTTGAATATTCATTATCTATTTCATGAATTACTTTCCAATAACCCGTTCTCTCCTGCAGGAAACACACCAGCAAGTGTTAACTGACTATGACATCGTAAGTGGTTTTCACGCTGACACGTTTCTTTGAGCTGGACCTTTATAGGGTAGGGCAAGGAGGCCATGCCTTATGGGAGAAAAGACTCATACTAGAAAGATGGCGGCACAACATCAAGACCCTCCAAGGCCGCCTTTACCTCCCAACAAGGAGGTATAATAACAAGTTGTTGTTTTTATCTGAGATGGGCAGGGTTCAGACCGAATCAAGCTAATGCTTGTGACGGATGACTTCCAAGAAAGCACTAGCCCACAGAAAATACCTTGCCTCATCTGCATGAACTCCCTCCCTTAACTAATTTTGATCTTCCACGAGCATTAACCAGTGTTTCACCAACAGTGGCTACAAAGGCTTTTGAGTGGGGTGGGTTCAGAGGAACAGCTAGTTAGTGAGCCGGAATGGAAAGGGGGGGACAGAAGGCAAGGCAGTGGTCTCTGTTGAGGGCCTAGCTCCTGGCAGCTGAAGAGGCCACCAGTTGAATAAACTATTTCCTTATGTAAACTGCCCAACACAGGTAACCACGCTGCATAGACTGAGTCAGTCATCCAGAAAGCCACACAGCCTTTCCAAACGCAGACCTGCCTTCCTTCCTCTCCATTACAGCAGAGACTCATATCCTTAACTCACCAACGCTACAATGACCAAAGTCAGACAGTGCGGTGTCACCTGCCTAAACAGGGGGATAGGAGACAGCACTGAACAGAAGCAAAGGCTACTACAGTTAGTGATGATGCCGTCCACAAGAGGACCAGAACACAAATCTGGTGCCATCCATCACATGCTTTGGTAAGATGAGAGCAAGATTTCAGGTAGTATCCGGAAATAACAGACCACTGCTCTCTCAAGCGCCATTCTAAGACACAGTTCAAAGCCAAACACCAACCAGGCAGACGCTGGTCAACCCCAATGAACACTGTGTCTCTGGCAACTGTTACTTCCCAACCACGGATGGATAATAGAAGGCCACATGTGGAACAAGACCAGGTGCCATAAATGTCAGCACCCGTTTAGGATGGGGAGGGTAAAGGGGCTGCCACCTGGCTGCCAGAAGTGCACTGCTCACCGCCTTCCAGAACACACACATTTGCCTTCCAGAATAATCAAATAATTAACCACCTCCGAACTCATCAACCACAAACGGCTGTGGTTTTTCCTAATATTTTTCATAATATTTTAGCTGTGATTTTTCACAAATTTTTTTCATATATATACACATATATATATATATTAAAAGCATTAATTAACTAATTTTGATCTGTTTACTCTGTGTATAGTGTGATTTATAAGAATGTCAAAGTCAAATATCATCTCCTATTATCCAGACTCAATGCCAACTCTGGATTTTATAGAACGTAAAAAGCAGAAAAAAGGAAGGATTAAAAAAAAGATAGCTTTCCATTCACAGGCATGTTTTAAAAGTTGTAAGTCCGAAGCCAAATGCACTGACTTAACATACTGTGCTGATGAGTCAAAATGGCTCCAGGAATCATGGGAAATCATCAAATCCAGGAAGACAATAGGAGAGTGCGCTTGTAGGGATGACACGGAGCCTGGCACCAAGGCAGAGTCTGCAGTCTCTGCTCTAAAGGGTTTGGACAAAAGGCTTAGGAGCTGGAGAATTTATCTTGAATCTGTCTTTACTTATTAATGGTTATAGGTGTTTAGCTATCATAAATAGCAACAACCTGTACAAGAGTTTTACACATACTTTATACAGAGACATTCTTTACTCATACTTGAAGTAAACTGAGTCTATAGCAATACTTACTATAAAACATGTGTACATGCATGCACATAAATATACACACGTGTATGTATACACACGCATAAAGTAAGGATGGTGTGAGGGTCAGACAAAGGTTCATGAAGCCACTGTAGCTCTCTCCCAAGTCGTGTTCAGCACAAGCTGTCAGCACAGGAAAGGCTGGCTGGGGATGGAGGCTGGCCGCCCTGAAGAGGTCTGAGTTGGGTATTCTAGACTCTTGAGCGTAAGCCCAAACCCTCAGTTCTTTCATCTGACAACCAACACGTTAAAAGGATTAGAGCTAGAAAGTCCAATGGACAAAGAGCTGCTTATTGGCTATGACGGAGCACTGAAGTTATTCTTCAGGTCCCCGTGACTCAGCGGTGGTTAGGGATGGCCAATACATACAGATGTGGCGTGTGCCTGCTTCTCATCCAGGTACCAAAGAAGGTGACTACAGGGCATTTTTACAGAACTCAGTATCATGGATGCACACTGCCAGCTTCCTTACTCTAGGTTTGTCATCTCACAGAAACGACCCTCCTCTGGGTCATGGAAATCCTCTTCCTGTACCTGTAAGAAACACCAGGTCAAGGCTCACCTGCTCAGAAGCGGGCCTCCCTTATAGCAGCTGCAAGCAGCTGGGCCACTTCGTTCCTTAAACATCACTCTCAGCACCCTATGTCTGTCCCCAGTTATAGGGACTGAAAGGAAAACTTGGAGAATTTGGGGTTGCTGATTTTTTTTTCCTCAAGCTTAGAGACAAGACCCTTAGTCTAAACACAATATTCATTTGTTTCATATATACCCTATCTATACATGGTTTCAAGGTAACTTTACATGTTATTTTTAATCATCTTGAACATGAAAGGAATCTTTGTAATGTGGAATTTCCTACTGTGGTATCATATTCACTCAAAAAGGTTTGAGGGCATTTTGGATTTCAGATTCACAAAGAAGTGACAGATGCTCAGCCTGTGTTTTAACAAAATAAAACAGTATCCTTCAACACAAGAACAGACAGACTTTAAAAGGGGTAAAGCCAGGCACATGCCTTGAATCCCAGCCTTTAATCCCGTGCCTTTGATCCCAGTACTCGGGAGGCAGAGACAAGTGGATTTCTGTGTGTTTGAGGCCAGCCTGGTCTACAGAGTGAGTTCCAGGACAACCAGGGCTACACAGAGAAACCCTGTCTTGAAAAGGGTAAGGGGTACAGAGCCAGGTATGGTGGTGCATGCCTGTAATCCCAGCATTTAGGAAGCAGAAGCAAAAAAGTTCTATATAGTTCTTGGATTGCTGAGGTTAGACCAGATTGTTTCATAAAGCCAGCGAGATAGAGAGAAGAACAGAAAGACAGAGAGTTGAGATACACTGGGAACCACTGTTTACATGAACGTCTCACCCTAATCCCCCACTATCCACATGCTTGTCCACATCTGACCCACTGAATGCCTGAGAAGCAAAGGCTGGAACTCATCGTAGCATCTGACAGCCCGAGCGACACAGTAAACTCAGAATGCATCTACAAAAAGATGGCATCCTTTAGGTGGCTCCTGACGCGTACAGATACCATGGAAAACAGAGGAGCATCTCCTGTAGGCATAGGCACCTTCACAACCTCCACTGCACAATGAGAGCCACTAGCTCACATGGCTGTCTAAAGCTCATCTCATTTTTGTATCATATTTATTTGGTTTGCTGGTTTGTTTAGGAGGTGTGGCGCAGGCATGAGCACAAGTGTAGAAGCCAGTGAACAGCCTGCGGCCGTAAATTCTCTCTTATAAGTCTACCACGTGACTTATAAGAACTGAACTCAGGATGCCAGTCTTAGTTGTTAGCACCCTTACCCACTGAGACTTCTCGCCAGCCTTCACTGAAAATTTTTAAGTTAAAAATTCAATTATCGATGGGCGGTGGTGGCGCACTCCTTTGATCCCAGCACTTGGGAGGCAGAGGCAGGCGGACTTCTGAGTTCGAGGCCAGCCTGGTCTACCAAGTGAGTTCCAGGACACCCAAGGCTATACAGAGAAACCCTGTCTCGAAAAAAAAAAAAAAGAAAAAAAAAATTTTCAATTATTCATCCAGACATGGTGGTACATATCTTTAATCCCAGCACTCAGGAGGCAGAGGCAGGCTGAGCTCCTGATCTGCAGAATGAGTTCCAGGCCAACCAGATCTACCCAGAGGAACCCTGTCTTGAAAACAAAAGAAAAAAAGAAAAAAAACAAACAAAATTAGTTCTTCAGACATCCTGTCTACACGCAGTCAGTGACTATCGTATTGAACATTCTCTCTCTCCCTCCCCCTTCCTCCCTCTCTCTCTCTCTCTCTCTCTCTCTCTCTCTCTCTCTCTCTCTCTCTCTGTCCTCTCTGTCTCTCTCTCTCTCACACACACACACACACAATTTCTACCACCAAAGAGATTTTTTGCACAGACGAGCCTGACTAGCTCAGAAGCCAGTGTCCTTATGTCAGCTACTATAGTGACACAGACGCACCAAGTCCTAGCACAGGGGACTTCAATTTAAACCAAAGGCAAACAAACAAAGTAAACAAGAAAGAAAAAATAAAACAAACTTGTTTTGACTTTACCCAGTTGTTTCCTCTTTCACTAAACACTGCATGAAAATTCTTATTTTTTTTTATAGCCTTGTTCTTCCACCTCGCACCCACATGTGTAACTCACGTGAACCATAACTGAATGGTCAACTTTAAAACAGCAAAACCAAACTCGATAGTGTTTTCCAAAACATCTTCACACACACACACACACACACACACACCCTCATCCCTCCTTCATTAGAGACTTTAGCACTAAGCTGACCCATCCTTCTGTGAGCAAACTGTGCAGTGCACCGTCATAAATGTTTCTGCAAATCAACAGCTGTTCCCTAGACAATGTGTTGTGCCAGAAACAGACACATGAAGACTACAAAGAAAACATGCTAACCTTGAATTTGTTGACTGGCTAAGTTTGCCTCCTAAGGAGAAATTAGCATCAAACCTGTTTTGCAAATACTCCAGAGTTCTTCCCTGTGCCTGAAAATAACCAATGAAGAAGGCATAAAACAGAAAAGCCAGCTTCCCACAGTGGCCACAGGTTAGCTACAGGTTAGCTACAGCAATTTTACTTTTTAACTAATTTTTTTTCCCGGTTTGAGGCCAAAGTACTTTGTACACAGTAGTCATATGGCTCTAATTACAAACAAGAAAGTCCTAAAGTGGAACGCTACCATCACCCAGAAGTTACAGCCTACTAAAATCTCAATCAAACAATCTGGTTAAAGTAAAACTCTGGGGTAAACACCAAGAGCGGCCTGGCTGGAGCTCGGAATTTCCTGGCACCATCTGCCCAGCCAGGGAAGATTCCCGCCCTTCCCCCAGTCAGCCAAGTGCAGGTGGCCACCTTCCCTGTACCACGACCCCCTCAAGGGGGCAGGGGACTTCCTGCTACAGTGAAATATGAAGACACACTGGAACCCTCAGAGAGGGGTCACCAACATCCAAATTCTGAACTCTCAAGTGCACTCTGTCCAGATATCCAACCCAGCGGGTTCCCATGCCCAGGAGACTCCAGCATCCTCACCAGGATCCACCAAGGCCCTTGAGTGGGGGGTGGGGTAGGGTGGGGAGTTGTTGTGTATGGTCACTCATTTGTTCAACAACGTCAGAAGCTCATAAATGACCAATTGGGACTCAGGGCTCCCCATAATGGCGGACAACACACGTTGTCAGATGGAGCTTTCACAGTCTGTGGGGACAGTGGTGACAGGAAGGCTCCAACAGCAGCATGTGCCCTTGAGACCCTAAGCGTTCCTGCATGAGAGGTGAAGGATTCAGAGGCAGTGGGACTCTATGACTCAGGGAAGATCCAGCCCGGGAAGGCTGGGAGATGCACAAGCAGAGGGACCCGATGTCCTGGTGTTCTAGGGAGCTTCTCTGTGGATGGAGACGCCACGCTACAGGTGGGTTACGGACAGATGGAAGAGGCCTCGCAGGACAGCATAAATGAACCACACGAGGAAGCGACGTCTCCTAGAAAGCTTTTATACAGATTCCAGAGTCCCACCCCATTGTCCATCACAGCCCTCAAGACTGCACCTGAACAAACATCTTCAGGGACAACAACGGTTCAGGCCCAAAAAGTGCAGACCATGGCATTAACAAACAACACATCCTAAAGGTGTGCACTGTCCACTGATGTCACAGACACCCTCTAAAGGAGCAAGCTTGTTTGACCGAACCAAAGCCACAAAGATTTTCCTCACCTGCCTTGGAGGCCTAGGCTGGCTGATGAAAGCACACACCTGACAGGCACTTGGTCCCAGCTGGACCCGCCCCACCACGCGCAACTCCAACTGCAGAGGGATTCCCACAACTCCATCTAGCCCAAATGCCCATCTCTGGCACCCAATTTTCTTGCTCCCGCCCTCCATTTTCATCTCGTTAGCACTGCTTCCTCTATTCTGTTCCCTCTGGAATAAAAGCAGAAGTTTTGAAGACAAATTAGAAAAGGAAATTTACCCCACCCAACTCCATAGGTAAGTGGACTTAACAAGCCTCACGCAGTGTTTCATACCACGGAGAAATAAGGGAGGTTTGTTGGTCTTATCTCGGGACCCCCACACACACACCCCAGTTCTTTTTACAGTGAGGAAATTAAAACTTGGGGTTATACAGCAAGAGCAGGCAAGAGGCCGGGCGATGGTGGTGCACACCTTTAATCCCAGCACTTGGGAGGCAGAGGCAGGCGGATTTCTGAGTTCGAGGCCAGCATGGTCTACAGAGTGAGTTCCAGTACAGCCAGGGCTACACAGAGAAACCCTGTCTCAAAAACAAACAAACAAACAAACAAACAGGTAAGAGTCCCACCCAGACATCCCAGTTCCCAACCAGGAGCTTGGATTGAGGTTTTTAATGCCTTTGGGATGAAGTCACTTTAAAACCAAATATAAGCACATGCTAAGGCCAGAAGCCCTTGCATAAAGAATCCTAACTTACTGCTTCAGGTCCAGGTTCAGGGAGGGGCTCTCGCTAACTGGCCGCATGACCTGCACCAATGTCCAGACACGACCTGTTTGGACTCTATTCCTGGAGATTTTCATCACAGGGTGCTTCAAGAACAAGAAGACCCTGGGCCCTCTTACCCAGCTCTACCCATTACCCAGTCAACCATGATCCAAAAACATGGAATGAAAAATTCTAGAAATAAACAATTCCTAAGTTTCAAATCGCTTTTATTGTAGTACCATTGTAACTAATCTCATTATTAGATGTTGTTAATCTCATTGGGCCCAATTTAAACAATAAACCTTAGAGAGAGAGAGGGTGTGTGTGTGTGTGTGTGTGTGTGTGTGTGTGTGTGTGTGTGTGTAAGAATACACACCAGGCATCCAATGTAGGTCTTGGGAAGGATCTCTAATAATAATGAAGAGGAGACAACTCCACATGTAAACCACTCAAAACAGAGTCCAGCCCACAGGACACAGTCAAAGGACGTTAGCAATCACAATTTTCAATATTAAAGCCACGCTCACTTCTAGACATGCTCTAGTCTGCCTGGAACCCATTTCTTCCTTCTGAAAACCTTGAGCTCCTTTGAGTGGGCTTGGCATGTCATCATCTGCATATCCCCCAGGATGGGTTTTCAAAGATGTAACTGTAATTACAGTGTCACACAAAAACATGCAAAAACAAGTCACACAGCACCGTGCTCTTCAAAGGGCCTTGCTGACCTAAGCCAACAATGCTGTGAGGACCAGTACTGAGAGGCTGCACACAGTAGGCGCCGGGATCAGACAGCACTCACAGGTGTGCGCATCCGGCCGTCAGCATACTGAGAGACCCTTTGAGTTTCTCCCTATACTTTTCTTCCCTCAGTTTGTAAGTAACTGACCCAGACAAACACATACTCAACAACTCAAGATTTTTCAACTCCAGAGACAATCACAAAATCTAAGACAGTTAATACCTACCAACTAATTTTTTGTGGCCAGTGAAAGAAAGAGAGCGTGTTCGTGGTTTACTTAAATGAGATATTAATTCCAGACTATAAACTAAACATACAGAATTGTGCCTATTGCCAATAAACTCAAATTCCATCATTTCATGATATATATTTATATATATATACATGAGGATAGTCAAGTTATATGATTTTATTTAGAAAAACAGGATTAAAAGAGTCCAGATTTCAATATTGTATAAAAGATAAGTATATTATGAAAAGATTGATTTTATCCTCATAATAACCACTTGTGGAAGATTTTCATTAATAAATTTTGTTAATAACTCACTCTAAAGATCACATGAGAATAACAACAAATCTTTCAGAGCTCTTTCCTTTGAGAAATAACACAAAAATATGAATATTCTGGAACCAGAAACCTAGTTAAAATTATCTTGGCATTCTGGATACTGGCCCAATAGAGATGTGCTTCTGTAGCTAATGTCTGCAAATGGCGCAGGTGTGTGAGATGCAAGCAGAGAGGCTCCATGGAAAGATGGAAAGGCAAGGCAGGACAAGATGTCACTGCTCAGGCTCAATGGAATGGCTGGACTGCAGCCGAGAGTCCTAAGACAGGCAAGGCTACATACACAGTGGGAAACCCTTTCTCAAAAGAAAAAAAAGACAAAAGACAAAAAGCAACTGCTGACAGAGATGTAGAGAGAAGAACTCTTCCCTGTGTATGTAGGAACAAAACTTAGAAGAGTCACTTGGAGGGCCACAGAGGTTCCTCAAATATTAAAAATAGAGCTAGCATATGATCTAGCAAGGCCCCCTGAGTAATATTTAAAGGGAAGGAAATTGCATGTGGAAGACACATCTGCAGCTGTTTATAGAAGTACAGTTCTCAACAGTCAAGAAATGGACACCGTCAGCCAAAAGGGAAAAAAAATACGGTACAGATATTTAATGAGACTGAATGGGAGAGATGGCTCAGCAGTTAAGAGCACTGACTGCTCTTCCAGAGGTCCTGAGTTCAATTCCCAGCAACCACATGGTGGCTCACAACCATCTGATGCCCTTTTCTTGTATGTTTGAAGACAGCTACAGTGTACTTATATACATACATACGGAAGGAAGGAAGGAAGAAAGGAAGGAAAGAAGGAAGGAGAGAAGTTGGACACAGAATGGTGGTTACCGGGGGCTGGGGAGGGCGGCAAGGAAGGCTGATGGGGGAAACGAATGGTACTAAGATAGTTAAACAGAAATGTGACACTCTGCTGTGCTACTGTATAGTATGGTGGCAGTGGATGGCATAGACTGTACCTCAAAAAACTAAAGAAGAGACATGGAAGGAGGAACGGAAAGGCATGGGGTGGGGGAGAAGAGGGTGGAGGAGAAGGGAAGAAGGAGACAGACAGGAAGGGAGGGGAGCCGTGCTCATTCTCTTTTACCGACTTCTAACTAGAGAGATTTTGAAATACTACATCTAAAGTCAGCACAGTAAAAGTCAGCCCCCCTGAAGCCCACATGTGAACAGCCTTGACGCACAGACCATTAAGACAGGTCTCTCATCCGCAAAGCCGGCACCGCTGCATAACCATGAAGACCTGAGCTTTGACCCCAGCAACCATACAAGCCAGAGCACAGGGGCAGGCACCTGGAAGGCTAGAGCCGGGACACAGGTAAAGACAGGTGGACCCCAGGTCACGCACAAGCCAGAAACACAGGCAGAAATGAGGAGATCCAGGCTCAGTGGGGGAGGTAGACGCTGGACATTGACCTCTGACCTTCACCAGCCACATACACACCTGAATACATGACCATACTACTCACACACAAAAATGAGAGAAATGGAGGAAGACACCTGGCATCAACCTCTGACACACACGAGGAGATACAAATCCAGCCACAGAATAATAATTAGAACTCGCTCTAGCCAGGCACTGGAACTCCATTTGTCTACTAGACACAGTGAGGTGGAGCTATAGGCGCCGGCAAGGCCAGCGAGGAACGGTATTGGTACCACAGTGTGGAGTAGAAGCTCCAGTGGTATCAATGTTTCCTAGGAGTGGCCATCTGAGAAAGCTTATGCAGAATTACATACATACTGATGTGAAGCTAACTTTTTTTTCTCCTGGATAGGGGTGACAAAAATGTTTACAAAGCACACTAAATCTAATCACTAAGAGGGGCAAGGCTAAATGTGGTTTTTAGATTTTTTTTTTTTTGTAAAGAGTACAATTTTTTTTTTTTTACTAAGAAAATTAAATTGTTGGCATAAGAAGTACTTCCAAGTTTCTCATATCATCACCATGGAAACTGCTCCTGTCAGCCATAAATTCTTTAAGGCATACGGGTCCCCACATCCAATAAAAGAAAGTAACCATGCTTTGGATTCTAAACAAACTGTACTGCCAAAACAACCTGAAACCAAATGGCTTAAAGATAAATCACACAGGAGTCTGTTCCCAGCGATGTACAGGCCAACAGCCACAGACACCCTCCACCCGCAAGCCTGGCTCGAACCCACTACCTCCACAGAGACTCTCTCCCTGCTTCTTTTCCAACAACTGCCGTTTTTTTTCCCTCCCCTGAAAGCCTGAGAATTTCCAGGCCCTCCAATTTCCCCCCACGAAGCATCTTGGGAGCAGCCTCTTCAAAAACTCAGGTTCTTACTACAGGAAATTATAGACAATCAGGGTCACCTTTCCCGTTGCTCCTTTATGATCCACCCAGTAATTTAACAGTAAAATCTAAAAACCTACTCTGAAATTCCAGAACCTTGGGAATGCAATCCCATGCTGGGCAGGATGGCTCACACCTGTAATCCCAGCACCCAGGAGGTAGAAGCTGGAGGAGCAGAAGTTCAAGGTCATCCTCAGCTATGTGATTCCTCAAGGGCAGCCTTGGCTACT
>NW_022196913.1:97291079-97303294 GCF_008632895.1 Mastomys coucha
AGGTGGCTCAGCAGGTAATAACACCTGCTGCCAAAGAAAGAGACCTGGGTCTGGTCCCTGAACCACACGCTAGAGACCGAACCAACTCCTGCAAGCTGTCTTCTGGCCTCCACACACACCATAGCACTTGCACAAAGTAAATAACGGATGTAGGACTGACAGGTCCAGAACCCACTCAAGGGAGAAGGAAAGACGCCGTGGATGGATAGTCACATTTTCACAACAGCAAACATCGGTTTGCATGTTAAGTTCTTCAGAATCCAAGTTCCCCAAGTTTCTATAACAGGTACATCTAAGTTAAGTCATTTTAAAGGCATTTCAAAATGACACGGGTTAGGACCTTCACCACACAGACAAACCAGATTAAGGAAGTCTGATGCTGATGTCACCTCGTATTTCCGTGGGAACTTTTTTTTGTGATGCTGTTGGCATCTCAGAAAGGAGGAGAAATGGTACCTCCCCTGGGAAAATGTCCCTGATTCCCTGCACTAGGATAATTGCTCACTTTCCGATATTCCCCTGGTACTGTGTGTTTCAGCTATTACCTTACCACACATACAATTTCTGCACAGGCTTTCTTTATTTACACATCTCAGTCTCCCTACTCAAACGGTGTGCCTTTTGGAGACAAGGGGGAAACACATTGGCTCTTGTGGTCCCTTGACAGTCCTACAACAAAAGGAGCTAGAGTTTCAATCTATGAATATTTAATTAAGTGCTCACAGTCTTAGACGACGGACCCCTGAGGTACTGGGAATGAGCTTCAGTTTTGCCCTAAACACCCAAAGTTCCCAATAACAGTGAGAACAGATTCACAGCTACGCAGGTAAGGAGGGAGCCCAGGATAATCAGGCAGAGAGAGTGGCTGCGTGGGAATGAGCGGAAGGTGGGCCTACAGTATCCGCTTTCTCCTGGCGCTTCTCTGAAACCATGAAATCTTTTCAAAAGATTTTACCTTCTGGTCACTGCTTTCATAAATATATTTTAAATATCAATTAGGCTCTGGGCACTCTGTCTTGCGGGGTACCGCCATGGACTATATCAATTCTTGTTCACAGGGCCTGCAACCAAAGACTAGGGACAGAGAGATAGTTACGGCCCATGAGATGCTGTACCTATCATAAAAGGATTCCTTGTTTGATGAGAACACAGGACAGTAGTCACGGAACCATCTTCAAGACTTCCCATTCCAGGAGGTACTATGGGGGGGGGGGCCTAAGGCAATCTCCTGGAGGGGTCACAGCTGGACCAAAGGTGCAGCTCAAGGCTCTGTACTGAGCGTATCACTCGAGTTACACCCACAGCAAGCTGCCTCGTGAAGGAACGGTGGCTCCTCTCCCTTCTCGTCTAGTCTTCACACCCACTTCACTATCTGGGGAACTAGTTACAACTTCTAATATGTGCAACCCCACGGAGTTAAAAATATATGAAAACTATGAGTCAGCCAGGCTCTGATAACTCGAGCTGTATCTTTCCGGGAAGCCGCCCAGGGGGAGAGCCCACGTGCTGGATCCAGTTAGTGCTGGAAAGGCGGCCTTCCATCTGCTTACCACGTGTGTTGGTGGCCATGTCAGCCACTTTCTGAAAGGCGTCCAAGAAGGCAGCTGCTGCTACTACTGTTGTCCTGAAATGCAAACAGATAACAAAAGCGTGAGGAATGTCTCACTGGCAAATTCATCACAGCTCTTGGGCCAAAACCTCCCCTACACAGCAAACAGAACCCTCCAGGGAAGCAATCTAACAGTAGACAGCGCTTTATCCCTAGCACTCAACCCCAAAGATGGCCAGCCTGACTGTGGAAACTACCAAGCGAAACTTTAAGCAAAGAAATAAAAGGAAGGTGTTTCTACCCCTAAGAAGAAAATATAGATGGCACAGGTGACATCAGCTTTAGAATAAGAAAGTAATTTATGTGCACTGCACGTGAACTGGCAGGGAACCAAATCTGGGAGAGCAGAAAGATCAACATTTCACTGCCCCCCAACGCCCCCAAAAAAGGAAAACTGAGACCATGAGTCAAAAGACATTTTAGAGATCACAGGTTCATATCAGAGTGACTGATGTCCTGCTACTGTGACTCAAGGCCCAGCTCGACCCACTACAAACACAGGGTGCTAGCTAGGTACAGTCTTGCTCCCTAAATCCCCAACTATACAAGACTAAAATATGGGGTTTTGCTTTGTTCAGCCCCAGGATGCTCTTTCAACAGCATCTTCTGAAGTCCTAAAAGCAACAGTGGAAGAATTAAGGTTTGTTCCTGCCTTAGGAGTTTTCCTTAATTCTTACCCATGCCCATAAGCACAACCAGCCGGATGCACTAAGTGGCCTACAGCATCATGAACTGAGGAGTGATCAGCGCCCCACCCACGCTGTTCTGTGACAAGCCAACAAAAGTCCCCATCACATAAGGACTTCGAACTGAACTTGAAGACTGATGCAGTCTTCAAGTGTTTATTACGTGACTTCAGTCTCTACCGAGCCTTCCTCCCACAAAGGCAAAGTCACTACAAGAAGGGTAAGGGCTCAGGAATAGAGTTCGGAATACAGAAGAAATGGCCTGTCTTAAACATAACAACAGTGTCTATGGAACAAGAGGTTTCTAGGAGGTTCTGAATACGGTCCTTTAAGCCAAATTTCAAAATCAGGTCTGAGAGTTTCTAACAGATCAAGGATATATTTTCCTCAATTTTAAACAAGTCCCCCCCCTCTCTCTCTTTCTCTCTCTCTCTCTCTCTCTCTCTCTCCCCCCCCTTCTCTCTCACACACATACACACACACACACACTTGTGCGCGCATTTGAAGCATATTTTTAAAGTGTTGACATCAAATGCAAACATCGAAAAAGTTACATTTATCAAACATCCTGAGATTTATAAATAGCTCATTCTGACTTACAATTACTATTTGACAAGCTGGCTTGATTTATTTATACACATTCAACTCAATGCCAATCAACCATATTTTATGGGTCAGCTGCAGGTAAGCCTTGTCCATTACAGTCACTGGAGTAGACTTCTACTGCAAATTAGGACACTGATCAAGTTGGAGGAATTAAGAGCTTTTAATGACTGTCACACTGCACTTTCTGACAGCACAAGGGACACCCTGGCCCTTTCTTTGAGCACACAGGCAAATAGGGAACCACCAAGAGCTAATGGATGATTATTCAGCGTAAACACTCCAAGACAGACAGATGTGCTACTTCTGCGGTGATAACTGCAGCCTTTCTCCAGGACACAAAATTAAACTCTCAGTTTGATAAAATGATAAAGAAATATCCCCTGATCTCAGAAGACCTAGATGGGGGGAGGGGGAAAGCAGGTGTTGCAAAGTCTTCCTTGACTTTTACTTTCTATGTTCAAGACAGGCCCACTGAAAGCCCATCAAACAATCAAAGGCTAGACAAGAAAAGGAAGGGGAAATGTAAATGCTTTAGTTCAGAGGGAGACCTCCTACCAGAGGGATGCTAACCTAAGTGAGATAAGCGCGGCAGATGAGAAATGGCCCAGAGACCAGGGTAGCCCCATGACGGAAGGCTGGTGAAGCCTTCAGAGGAAGACCTAGTGACATAGTGACATGACCAATGAGCTCGGAAATCGAGGAGACAGTCAAGGACCCGATAACTGGAGAAGGTACATATCCAGGGCCAATGTCTACTTAGGGGGCCATATAAAAGGCTACAAATACCACCTCTCCATAGCTAAAGCTAAAGGAAACCCATGTGCTCTTGCCCAGTTCTTCTGTGCTACAGGGGAGGAGCCGCGTACCTCTTGACAGCAGCTCTGAGCTCTGAGCAGTAGCCTCTGGTACGCCCCTGGGACAGGCTCAGAAATGACAAGTCACCCTCCCTTGTCTGTTCACGACCCAGGTGGCTCTTTTTCCCAGAACACCCCTACTTCCTGCTCCACTGTTCTGCCCTCTCATCCATCTCAAACCAGCCAGTCACTCCCCCAAATTTCACCATCGAGGATTATCCAAATAGTCGTTTTCAGGTGTCCCATG
Organism: Mastomys coucha; assembly: GCF_008632895.1. Taxonomy (NCBI): domain Eukaryota; kingdom Metazoa; phylum Chordata; class Mammalia; order Rodentia; family Muridae; genus Mastomys; species Mastomys coucha. Next base: position 97,295,082 of record NW_022196913.1, read on the forward strand.
CTTCCTGGGGGACAGGTACCCACCAAGCACAGCCGTATCTCTTTCCACACTGACTTCAAACAGGGTGGAGCTGCAACATGTGAGCATCTCACCTATCACAGGAAATGGTAATGGAACAGGTACACCAGGCCACATGGGGTTCTTAGAGAAAACTGGCAGCAGACCGTGTTTGAGCAGCTTTTCCAGGTATAGCCTTCAGACTGTAAAATGTACTTCTATGTATCTAAGGGCCTATCTCTGTGGCTTCTAGCAAACGTAGGGTTGTGCAGCCCAGCCTACCGAGGCTGAGACTCTCTCACTTCATGTAAATGGAGTTGTATACCAGTCTACACTGAGATTTTAAACTCTCTACAGGAAAGACCATACAGGTGGATGAGAACGAACCTGGGACTCCAGAACCGGACCGCTCATATACATCTGTTTCTGTCACTAGTGGCTTCTCTATGAACAGGCTGTTTGCTACCTGTGCAACAGCTTCCAGATCAGCAAAGTGATGCCTGTGCTTCACCTTGTAGGGCTAAGGTTTCTGACAAGTTCACATTTGCTTGGCACACAGCGGGCGCCATATAAACATGATCCATTACTGCTATGGATCAACTCGGAGAATCCCTACAGCAGGAGGCAGAGCAGGCTTCAGTTTGAGACTAGGGGCGCGGGGTGGGGACAGGACACCAGGAATTGATTCAGCTCTAGGCTGTGCCAGCTACGCGCTTCTCTGCCTGGAACACTTCTAAATTTAAGCCAGACGTGTGTGCCGATCCACCTCCCTCTGTCTTGCCTAAGGATGTCGCCTTTTCCTATAGAATCCATGTGTCTACTTACCGCAGCTGGGACTGCAGCTTTCCAGCTTTGTTTATAAAGTCTTCCCAAACTGGATAGCTCCCCTAGGACAGAACAAAGCCAGCAATCAGTCACAGTGTGATGAGCCAAACACCCAACTCCAACCATGCAAAGAACAATCTGCAGATGTGCTCTTTCTCTGTAGGATTCTTTGATATCTGCACTATAGACAGGCAATGGTTCTGGACCGCTTTCAGATGTGCCCTGTCCCTATAGGACACCCACAGGAACCAGCTTCGCAGCATCTAACACCTACACCTTGGAGTCAGCATTATGTACATGGTGGGTCCAAATTTTAAAAATATAGAATAGGCCTGGCAGTGGTGGTGCGTGCCTTTTATCTCAGCACTTGGGAGACAGAGGCAGGCAGAGCTCTGTGAGTTTGAGGCCAGCCTCATCTACAGAATGAGTTTCAAAACAGCCAGGGCTAAACAGAGAAACCCTGTCTTGGGGGAAAAAAAAAAAAAACCAACAAACTAAACCCCAGGGCACACAAGGCTCTTGCCTTGGTCACCTGTGGATACAACATGGCTCCGTCTATTCTCCTCTTTGTCACACACAGCACAAGGAGGGAGCCAGATGACTGAAACCCTTCCTTAGGACAGGTGGCTATCGAGAAGTAGTATCAGCCTATCAGAATCCCAAGGCTCGAAAATAACCTAAATATAGCCACCCAGCTGATGTTTAACCCCGGCATCTGTGTACACTATGGTAACAGGTGGTTCCCCAGCACACACCAGCAAGGGACGCACCCCACGCCTGGGCTGCCTATGCCAAGCCGTCTGTCCGTGGTGTTCACACGGCTCTAGGTCTAACCTTCTGGAAGCCCTCAGAATCAACACTGATAATCTTTCCTCTCTACTGAACCCTGAAGTCCAATCGCACGTCTCCAAGGGACCCCACCACATACTCTCTCCATATCCTAGAGCACAGTCGATCTTCTCCTCCCGAGTACAATACTAAGACACAGATGAGTAGGTTTTGTTCTGAGCAGGGCAAGCTAGCACTGCAGCCTGCCACCTCCCTCCCCGTACACATTACATATTTACTGAGATGAGGCAGCATCCACCAAGACGTGACTCCAAACAAACCCAGTAGAGGTAAAACACTGATGAGGATATGCTATTGTCACTGAATCATTCACCTGGGGGCAGGGGGTGGGGGAGTGCCATAGTCCCAGAAGAGGATATAAACTGTAGGCATCTTGACAAAATAAAAATAGTATTATGCTACCTCTTGTTTTTGTTGCTAAGAGAAAGGGTGGGGGGTGAGTGTTAAATTAACCATTGTATCTTTCGTTACAGATGCCAAGCCCAACTGTCTAAAAGTGCAGTCAAGCAAGTCCATGCCATCGCCTCCTCATAGCTGCCATGGACCGCTTCCTCCTAACCTTGCTGCTCTCCCTCGACCTCGGCACTCCTAGCACTCTGGGTGTGTGGATCTCTGTGTGGTGCTGGCTTGTACCTCACAGACTAGTGAGCAGCATCTCTGGCCTCGGTCTACTACCAAGATGCCAGAAGCCACCAAGTCCTTGTTATGAGCAATGAAATTATCCCTAGACACTGTTAGCTATCCTGTGGAGGCAAAACCAGCCCTGATTAAGAACCAGTGTCTTAAGACACACCTGAAAACTATTCTTCTGGTAAAGAAAGGGTCTGGAGCCGGGTGGTGGTGGTCAAGGCCAGCCTGGTCTACAGAGTGAGTTCCAGGATAGCCAGGGCTACACAGAGAAACCATCTTGGGAGAAAAAAAAAAGAAGAGGAAGAAGAAGAGGAGGAGGAAAAAGAGGAAGAGGGAGAGGAGGAAGAGGAGGAGGAGGAAGAGGAAGAGAAAGAGGAGGAAGAAGAGGAGGTGGAAGAAAGAGTCTGGCTGCTTGTTCTAAGTTACTTCTTCAGTCATTTCCTTCCAACACTTAAAAGGAAAGGTTTTTATTTTGAAACTTATATAAATTAAGAGTTAACACCTTGTTAAAAACTACCCTTGTATATATTTCTCTAGCCATCGATTCTGTCTGAAATGTGCACGGAGTTACATGGAAAGCTGTCTTATTATTAAAATGGGTTGCTTCTGGGAGCTAAGACTTGGACCAATATATTGCTTTTTTTTCTTTCTTTGTACTTTCCTCTACGGAATGTTGTTTTGTTGCAATTTTATAAGGGTCATGTATCACTTTAATGAAAACAATAAAGTCATTACATTAAAAAAATTTAAGACCAAATTAGAGGTTCTGGCAACAGTTACACCATGAATTTCCGACCAGGCCTCGCCTTGCAGTCTGGTTTGCATATGCTGCTAGCTCATGCCCAGCTGCTCGGCAATGGTGCATCTGGGACCTGCTTGGTCTCTTCTCTGCCATTTGCTCCCACGGAAAGCTAAGCTCCACCAGAGCTCTTGGTAGAGGCCCTTTGGCAGCGACATCTGAGTCATGGCAACCAACATCTAGACTCGGCTCTTGACACATGGCCCTCATCCTGTGTTTGTGCCTTGGGGGTGTCCTCAACCAAGCCACAGAACTCAGTATAATAAATGACCTTGTCATGGTAGTGCGCAATTATGATCCCAGCACTTGGGGTTAAAGACCAGCCTCCTCGGTTACTTAGCAAATTCAAGGCTAGAATGAACTACAAAAGATGATGTCTCATCAAAAAAAAAAAAAAAAAAAAAAGGAAAGGCCAAGGGAACTGGAAAGATAGCAAACAAGCAGGAGGACCCGAGTTGGATCCCTCAGAATTCAAGGTGTGGTGGTCTGTGCTTGAAGTACCAGTGCCAAAGAAGCAGAAACTGGCAGATCCCAGGGCCTGTTAGCCAGTCAGTGTAGCCTAACCAGTGAGTGCCTGACCAATGAGACACCCTATCTGCAACAAAATAGACAGCATTCCTGAGGATGATACCTTAGGATGCCCTCTAGCCCACTTACACACACACACACACACACACACACACAGGCACAGATATACATGCACACTCAAGCAAGCAAGAGAAGGAAAGGAGGGAGAAAGGAAGGGATGGAGGGAGGGAAGGAGGGAAAGAGAAAGAGAGAGGGTGATAGATTATAGACAGACAGACAGATAGAAAGAAGATAGACAGACAGACAGACAGACCAATCTACCTTGAGGGTGTTCCAGCCTCCACTGCAGCCTCATCAGGACACCATAAAGATCTTGTTGACCCTCTGTAGTCACTATTTCTCTATCAAACCTGTAGAGGAGTACTCTGCCCTGTAACTAGTGTTCCCGGTAACCCAGAGACCTTTGCAAGGCCGCTAGGGATCTGTCTAGACAGATGTACCTTCTAGGCGCACTGAAGATGGAGACTCATTACTGTCTGTCTAGCCAGACCCTCTTTCTCATCCACAAGTCCTAATAAGAAGCTCCTGGAGAAAACTGAAGCCATTAAGACATGTGCCAACCCTCTTCTAGCTGGAGGACCACTGTCATCTATAGTACAAAGCAGGATGTGAGATGAGTCCTTTCCCACCCAAGCACCTAGTGGTCAAGGCTTAATGAGTTGAATCAGGCCAGGTGTGCCTGTTTATGCCTATAATCCCAGTACCTGGAAAACAGTTAAAGAGTACTGGGCATTTAAAGCCAGCCTTGGCCTTACTGACTTCAAGGTCACCCTGGGCTACATTACTCTTTGGCAACATGCTGGATTAGCCAGAGGCATGGAGCTCATCACCTCAGTTCTAGGCAGAGCCAGGCCAGTCATCTGCTAGGGGAAATCACTATACCCTTGGGGGCCCATTTCCCTATAATGATAGTAATTAAAACAACTCCGTCACATCACTGCCTTTGGTTAAGATCAAGTGTAGGACAATTCCACCACCCTTAGAAATAGCACCACTTATTAACACTGAAAGACCGTGGGAGAGGAATAGAGAAGAGAATCCTAGGAACTGCCTGGATTGAACCTTACTAGTTCTCCCATTTGCTGTGTGACCTTAGAGTCATTGGATGTCCACGCGGAGACAGCGTTAACTCACAGGGTTGATCTGGAGAATACATGAGGTCATAGTAGTGCTGAGGAAATGTCTGCACTCCTGGCTAACACAGGCATCAACCCAAGTGCCAATCAACTGACGGTGGGCCACAGACGATGTGCAGCTGCACCATGCATTCTGCTACCGAGACAGTCCAGATGAAGCTACAGAGTGTAGCATTAGAGGAAACAAGCTAGACACAGAAGGACAAATCCCACATGCCCTTATACCAGTGTGGAACCTAAAACATCTGGTCCAGTGGTGGGAGGAATGGGGATGCAGGCAGGGTTGGTCAAGGATATTTAATTATAATTAGATAGGAGGGAAATAGAGCTAGAAGGCAGTTAAGGGACTGCCAGGAGCAGTGGGGAGTTGGGGAAGGGGGATAGGAATTTATAGCTAAGAGGGAGTTTCTGTCTTGGGTGATGAAAGTGCTCAAAAACTGTGTGGCAAGGGTTGTGCAACTCTAAGAACACACTACAAACCAGCGGCCTATCTGCTTTCAATGGGCACATTATAAGATTCGTGTGTGGTATCTCAGAAAAGCTGTACAAATAAATAAGGTCACACCCAAAGGGACTCAACGCAGTGACTGGCACACTGCCTAGGAACGTGTTTGTGGAGATGGATACTGTCATTCGTAGACTCTGAGAGAGCTCCCTCAGGATGCTCACTGGGAGCCATACTGCAAACCAGCTAGCTGTGCAGGCTGGGATCCCTCATTCCTGGTCCCACTTGCAGAACCAGCCAAGGTAGAAGGCAAAAGGTGGCTCAAGATACATTAACCTTATTTGGGAAGAACAGACTAAGGCAGCTACCGTGTCTACAGTGTCAGCAGGTTGGTCTGCTTAGCCTTAACAATGAAGTACTTACCCCAAACCAAAATCAGTGTGCCTGGGAACTGCAATAGCTCAAACCACTTACGAACCTCATCTGGGGTGGAAATACAGCTCTGTGGTAGAGAGTATGTGCGAGGCCCTAGGTTCAATTCCCAGGGCTTCCAGGGGGAAAACATCTGCACCTACCTGGAACCTCACTTCAATTGTTCCCAAATTAGAAAAGGAAAGCAAAGGGGGAGAGGAGGTGTCCCCTTTCTCATCAAGGGATGCGGCATACAGCCTCCCACCTACATCCGCCCACCCAGCCAGGAGAAGGCAGCCAGAAGCAGCTCTCTCCTGTCTCCTCATCTAATGCTATGCGAGGATCTATCAGAGTGTCAAACCCACCCATTTTAGGCAATCTGTAATTTAATGGAGTCTTTACAAAAAGATTCTAAGAACATAAGACAGAAACTTGATTATTAGAAGATGAAAAAAGAGTAAATGTTATTCAAACTTAAAAACAAGGTGATAGCGGGTTATACCATCTTTTTTTAATCTTTCTTTGAGGGAGGGAGGATAGTTTCTACCACCTAAAAGGAGTCTTACTACAAAAGCCAAAGGCTTGAAGGATGTGTGCAGGGAAGAAGTACCTCTAGAGAAAGGCCATTTTTTAAAGCCCCAGAGGGTGTTTACTACTGGGAGACTTAAAGGCAGTAGGCAGGTTTCAGAAGACCCTGGATGCACTCAAAACCTCTGCAAAGCAACACCAACCCAGGTCTCCATTCAGTCTGTACCAAGCAGCGGCAGGAAGATGAGCCTGGGTTTCAAGTGTTTTCGCAGGTGTCCTGCGCACAGTGGAATAAAAACCCTGAGGAATGTCTCCCAGAGCTGTGGGAAGGACACACCCACGCCCACTCACCCGGGCGCTCATCACAACACGTGTAGGCTTCAGAACTTTACAGACACACCACAACCAAAGAAAACATGACTCCACCCAGCACCCAAAGTCACAGGCAAAATCAGGCCCTCCTCCCCAGGAGTCCCTTGAGGCCTTGCATAAACGGGGAAGGAGCTTTCAGAAGCCTTGAACACTGAACTCAGATTACACCAGATTTAGAGAAAAAGGAAGCACCCTGCTTAAGAAAAGAAGAAAAAACCCATTTATTCACCAAAACACACCAGACAGGAGAAAGCCTCTCCTGACCACATAACTTGGGTTCCCATCATGCTCCACAAATACTCCCAATGGCTGTCCTCTCTTCAGAACAGAGGGGGTGAGGGGCAGGATGGAGCTCAATAACCTTACAAACGTCACTCACCGCCCAAATGTAGCTTCTTTCAGAACACTCTTTGCCCTACCTCATCACCCACCCTTCTGGATTAGCTGTGTCCATTCCCTCTGCTTAGGACATCACGTGATTCATCTCTGAGCCACGCGCCAGGGTCTCTCTCTTCTAAACCACAAGGCAAGGACTTTGCGGACACAGCTGGCAGGGGACAAAGAACCCAGGGGATACTGAGGTGCTGCAATTTTGCTGAATAGGAGCAAAACCGGCCAGGGTAGACGAGGTTGCTGAGGCCAACCTTCAAGGGCAAAGTCTGGAGCTGAACTGCAAACGGGACAGCAGAGGGAGCCAGGGTGACCCTCGCTCAGATGACAGGTGACATCAATTCCAAGATGGCCAGGTGATATGCAAACCTGGCTCATGGGTCACATACCTGGGGGTGGCCTGCTCCCTTCAGGAAAGATGAGAGAATAAAGCCCTGTTCTTTCTTCTTTAGGGGAGGCTTCCTAACTCTCCTTCCCCTTAGAGAATGTGGTGGGCACTAGCCTTCTCCACATCCACCCTTCTGGTCAGAGTCCCTCTCTTCTTGCCTCCCTCCTCTGCATCCACTTGTCCCAAGCCAGGAGCCATGCATGCAGTCACCCAGTGCGAGAGTAGGACACAGAAGTCACTCTGGTTTGGTGTGGCCTCCCTTGATTTTTGTTCCATATTATACAAAGGATGGCTTCCCACCCTCAGAGGACAAACCCTTCAGCCTCCCAAGTCTGGTAACCGGTGCTCAATAAATAATATTGTTCTCCCATAGTGGCCCTGCTGTGACAGTCGAGATCAAGGGACAGCTGAAGGAATTTGATAGCACCTCCCCACTCAAGGGACAGAGGAGGGCAGGGACTGTGGTTAGAAAACCCACAACATAAGAGGAGCCAGGGGAACCAGAGAGGACTCTCATGAGGAGAGTTCAATGGTGAAGAAAATCGGGATTAGCAGGGTCAGGTTGTAGGGAAATGGGTTCCAGCAGGACCTCTGTCCTGCCCAGAAGGAGTCAGACTGAGGCTGGCTCATTAGCAGTCACAGCGAAGGCAATGCAAGGCAGGTAGGGACCCGGTAGGTCCTGGATTCTTTTGGAGATCACTGGTGACAGCCGCATCAGACATCAGCACTTTCTAAACAGTTGCTAGGCACCAGACATCTATCTGTATCCGCACTTCTCAAGAACTAACTGATGTACCCGACCCTGGAGATTTGGCAAAAATGCAGACTTGGCTTTCCTTGCTCTGAAGTGGGGGG
>NW_022196913.1:97303304-97304982 GCF_008632895.1 Mastomys coucha
CTGGGAGGTGGCATGTATCCTGAGCCCTGCTGACAGGGCTGAACACTCCCTGAGGAGTCCGTCCTCACTGCATTTTCATTAAATATCCGCAGCGAGGCCTGTGCGGCTACTGTTGTGCGTGTGAGGAAACCGAGGCACAGAAACCTAGAGAAAGGTAAGAACTATCCGATGCCAGATCCGACTACAGAGATGACCGGTTCCTGCTTCAGATGGGTGTCCTACAGGAGGCAAGGCGGAACAGAGGCACAGCTCTGGAGCCACACTGACACCTGAACAGAGTGCTGAGGCCCAGCAAGAGCTGTGTGTCACCCTAGAAATGGTCAGGACAGCCACGGAAAAGCCAGCACACAAAGAAAACCCCTTCGTACAGAGAAAAGCCAGAACCACACAGTAACACTCGGTTGCAAGTTGCTTGAACGAATGTCAGGTGATGTTATCTCATCTTCGGATTTTCCATGGGCACTGGGATGGATCTACAAGCTAGTCATCACTCAGAGCTTCATGTCTCGTTCCCAAGTCCTCCAGGGTGGGTAAGCTCAGCCTCCAGGGAGATAAAAAGCCAAGAAGCACGGAGAGGGATCTGGCCCTTCTGACCTAAGCCGAGCATCTCTGGGTTCAGGAATGCATTCAGCTTCCAGAAGTGGGTGTGCATAATTAGCGCCAGGGCTCAGGAATGCCTGCCAGAGCCTAGGTCTCCCAAACTAAACTTCCTCACCCTCGCTTGCAAGATGCAGTCTCTCCTAAGAGCCTCAGATGAAAGGCACTGGTTGAACCCATCCATCATAAATACCAGTCCTGGGCTTTTATTTTCTGATTGGGACTTGCCTCATCCACTAATTATCCCCGTCCATCAGGGATGACAGCCGGGGGATAATCAATGGTTGCTTCCTTCCCCCCACCCACCCTCACACCCTGGCCCAAAGTACTGCAGCAATGAATCTGCCTGTGAAAGAGAAGGCACACCCACAAAAGGTGGTCCCCATCCAGCTGCCCCCTCACAGAATGCTCCCTCTCAAGCTCATCCACTCTAATTCAACCCACACTGCCAAGTCAGATGTTCAGGGTGTTTTCTAACATATGGGTATGTCTCCATTTAACAATTAAAATAACTAAGCAAATACATCAACTGTATTTTCAAATTTGCTTTGGTTTTTTTAATTTCTTTTCTTTCTGTCTATCAAATCTATGTATCTACCAAGAGCTATCCAACAGGGTTAAAACACTAGGGACTGAGGGTTATTTAAATTTAAATTACAAGGAACTAAAACATAATCATCAGTCTCCCTCCTTCACACTGGGAGAACTTCCGAGGGACAGCCCTGGCCAGACCAGGGCATCTGTACTGTGCTTCACAGCTGCAAAGAGCGCTCAGGATCTGATTGATTTTGTTTGTCTGTTTTCCTTTTGAGATGGGCTTTCTTTCGCTCTGTAGCCCAGGCTGCCTGGACTGTGTTTTCACAACTAGGCTGGGGAACCTGTGATGCTCCCAGCTTGACCTCTTGCGTGCTGGGATGACAGCGCCCAGTACTGTGGGTCTTGTCTTTTCCACCCTTTGTATCAGATGTGTTTCTTTTCTTTTAAGATTTATTTATTTATTTTATGTAAGCACACTGTAGCGGTCTTCAGACACACCAGAAGAGAGCATCAGATCTCATTTCGCTTCCTCCCCTTCCCCCCC
>NW_022196913.1:97305026-97324623 GCF_008632895.1 Mastomys coucha
CTCAGAAATCCGCCTGCCTCTGCCTCTCAAGTGCTGGGATTAAAGGTGTGCGCCACCACCGCCCGGCCAGATCGCATTACGGGTGGTTGTGAGCCACCACGTGGTTGCTGGGATTTGAACTCAGGACCTTCGGAAGAGCAGTCAGTGATCTTAACCCCTGAGCCATCTCTCCAGCCCACACACGTTTCCATACTCCAGATTTCTCTGCAAACAGAACTCCTCTCCCTCTCCTTTTCCATTCTCCAAAGTTTGCATGTGTGTGTGTGTGTGTGTGTGTGTGTGTGTGTGTGAGCGCGCGTGAGCGCACGTGTGTGCACCTAGGTTTTCACCACCCTAATTTTTTTAAATTATTACTTGAGACAGTCCCTCCCACCAGAGGAAAGGTAGTGGCCACCTTTGCACCTTATGCTGCCTAAGAAAGTTTCAAAGGGGTCACTTAGCTACCAAGGGATCCAGAGGACCCATGAGCAACATTAGAACAGCACGTTCCTGTAGACAGTACCAAAGGGAGCACAGAGGATTTCCTAGCAACCCCAGGGAGGCATGTGCCTGTGCCCATACTTAAGGAATAAGAGACGTGTGCAAAGTGAGAGGCCTGCCCTGACTCCCGCTTGATTGTATTAATTGCTGCTCCGTTTGCTGGCTCCTGAGACAGGGAAATTAGCTCATCAGGTCACCTAGCTGGCTCTCCACATCAGGAAACATGAGAACTCATTAGTTCAGCACCTAAAGCAGGTTTTCACTGCTCTTACCTATGAAATGCTTATGCAGTTAAGCCCTCCCCAGGATACTGTCTGCCCCATGGAACCCTCAGGGGCAGAGTCCAGAGCTGTCCTCTGTTCATTAGTTCCTGTCTGTCAATATCCCCGAGATGACCAGCAAAGCACACCATAACCCAAGTGACCTATAATGTTGAAAGTCTGCACCCCACAATGTCTCACACACACACACACACACACACACACACACACACACACACACACGCACACGCCACTCCACCCCCTTCTTCCTCCATGGACCCTCTCTGACTTGCCTCTACCAACTCCAAAATGACTCTGACCTCTGAGATCCTGCTCCTCCCACTAGCTACCATTTCTGTTTGCCTAACCCTCCAGAAGGCAGGCACAGGTTCACCAACTCATCAAACCCACATCAGGGCCTAGCCACACTGTGCTGAATCAGTTTCCATTTGGGGCAAAGACCACACCTTATTCATCACCCAACTCCTACCCCTGGTGCCATGGTGGACCACAAAAGGTGCTGCGCTTACTTTTACAGTATGTGCCTGTGTGCCTGCGTTTCCACGGGCTATCGTTCATGCAGGGGCAGAGCACCCTGACAGAAAAACATTCAAGAATGTGAGCTTGACAAGAGAGTCAGCTGGCCCAACTTCAGATCTGTTCACTGAGTGACCTTAGAGGCAAGTGACTTCATCACCTGGTGCCACTCTGTCTCCATCTGTAAACGATGCTAATGGCCAGCTCCTGCCCCCAGAGGTTGATTATGAGGCTACTGTGCTCTCGGGGCTGAGTAACACAAAGAGCTCAGCTCTGCCTTAGTGACTCAGCACACCATGGCGGCCTTCTGGAGCAGCCCATTAAATGAGTATCTACTATGTGCAGGCACTGAGTGAGGGGCCGGCCATGTGGAGAGGAGAGGGTCCACGGGTCCCAAAGCTGCAGAGGGGAGCATTCACCAAGTTGGAAAAGACTGGAGGGCAGTCGGTGGGAGGTCCCCAAATGTTTCACCTGGCTCTCAAAGAGGAAGCAGACATTTTCCTGGCCAAAAAGGGTAAGAAAGCAGGAAGGCTAGCGTTTTCCCAGAGTCACAGTTAGCATGACTCAAAATGTCCACCCGAAATATATTCCAGATATATCCATGGTGGCGTGAAACACACACACACAAACACAGAGAACCTCTTGCTTCTCTGAGCTCCCTCTCCTGAGCTCCCCTGCAAGCAACCCCTACTGCAATCCCTGCAAAAACCTAGGGAGAATCAGTAAGCATTGGTTAAAAGGGCAAATTCCTGAGCCCCACCCCAGATCAACAAAGAATTTAAGGGTGGGCCTAGGAATCTGCAAGTGAAGACACTCTCGCTTTCTCAGAACTACCCAGACAGCAAGTCCGGAGGACTGCAGCAAGAGATAAGAGGGTAGGTCCTACCCCTGAGCCCTTAGAAACTGGGAACTCAGCAAGCTCTTGGCTTTAATGTCTAAACCCAGCTTCTTTCAAAATAATCTGGAAGATGAGCGCTCAAGACACAGGAATGTAAGCAGACACATGCTTTTCGAGATAGTCAGCACTGGGTTCCAGAAGCTCTGAGAAGTGCATTCCTTTAGGCCACAGATAAATCCTTCACAGAAGAACATAAACCTTAAAAAACAAAAACAAAAAACAAAACAAAAAACAAAAAAAACAACCCCACGTACTTACTGCAGTATTGCTTCTAACAGTGTAAAACCAGCCTGGCCCAGACACAGGTAGGAGGCAAGCTCTCCACCTCAGGGCCTTTGCACAGGCTGGACCACTCTTCCACAGATCCTAAGTTGTTCCGCGGTGTCTGCCCCCTTCCTGGAGACTCTCCTCTCCCTCATCACTCTTGAAGACATACAGGTCTGACTGTGCCGCTGCATGGATTCCTTTTAGCATACAGGAGGATGGGGATAGAGAGAGAGTTCAGTGGCTAAAAGCACCTCGTTGCCCTTGCAGAAGGCCAAGGTTCAATTCCCAGCACCCACACAGGGGCTCACAACTGTCTGTAACTCCAGTCCCATGGGGTCCAATGCTCTTTCTTCTGACCTCCTGGGATACCAGGCTTGTAAAACACCCATACGCACAAAATAAATAATAATGAAAAATAAAAAGAAGGGTTGGTTTGGAGAAGGGGTGGTTGTTTAAGAATTGATGCTACTCAAAGATCCCTTATCTGTCGCCCACTCCGTGCGTGAGACAGTAGGTTCCAGAAAGGCAGGAATTTGTCATTTTTGTTTGCTGCTGCTCTATATCCCCAGCTCTTCAAGCTGGACCCTGCACACAGTAGGTGCCCAAATGTGTCCCCAGTAGAATTTACTATAGACATACAAACAAAGTCACATGGCCGTCACAGAAACTGCACTGCTTATATAACTCCCCGCATGGGACAGGGAAGACTGGATGAAAAGGAGGTTTCACAGGCCTTTAATCGTCTGGGCCCTTGTGAGCCTGAGTACATAACCCACTTTGTAATTGGTGCTTTTGGATAACTTCACTTAATTGAAGTTTCTAGGTTTTCTTCCATTAATTTTATATAACTTGTATAATCTTTCAGAAGTAATCCCTCATGAAATGTTCTCAAAACATTTGCTTTTTTTTTTTTTTAAGGGAAAAAAAAACCGCCTCCTCAGTGACTTAATTAGGGTGTCCCTAATTAAGGCCAGCACCATCAAACAGGCCAAGTTCCTGGGGAACCAGGTTCCGTGGGACAACAAGTCTCCTGGCTGCAGATTGAAGACCTCAGTCCTCCCAGCCATGCTGAGGCTCAGGGGCTGGCCCTGAGCTACTCCTGGCTAGGCTCCTCAGTACCTGCTTCCTATTGGGGTGTCTGATGCAATTATTCAGGTCCCAGATCACATCCTGCTGTGGCGTTGGCTTTGAAGGTTCAGTAAACAGTCACTTCAAAACAAAGAACAACCATTAAACCCAACTCAAAGACTTCCTTAATGGCAGCATGCTCAGCTGCAAAGAGCCTGGCTTCAGAATGCAATTGTGATCTCCCTGGAAACTAATCCACCCCACTGCCAGCCCCTAACTCCTGGCCTGGAGTGGGCTCCCCAAGTAGAGTCATGTATCCTGAGGCAGCCACACTGGGCTCCATCACTCTCCACTTACATCTCTCTGCTGATAAACTAGAGGCACCAATAGATGTTCAAAAATCTCAGGCCAACTAACTATTGGATTCTGTCCCCTGAGACCCCTCGAAGCTTCTTTCGGGTGAAGGGTGCTATGCACATATGCATGTGGGTACATACATCCATGAACGTAAACAGGCCAGAGGTGGCTTTGGGGTATCCAGCTCTCTCTGCCTCCATGGAGGACGTAGGCATGTTCAGTGTTTTCAGTGAGTGTTAGGGATTTGAACTCTGGTCCTCATGTTTGCACAGCAAGAACTCTCAGCTCACGCCACCACCCCACCCCTCAAGACTTCTTGGAAGCAGCCCAGAGGCAAATCTAGATGCTGTATGTGATACATTCAGAATCCTGCCAGCATACTTGAAACCATCAGACAGACTGAAATGCATCCACCACAGAGCATGAAGGGAAATTTTTGAAATGCCACACTTTGGGAGACAACAGAGAGTGGCTTACAGAGCACACTCCTGGAGCAGATGTCACAGGATATCACATGGCCTGGGCCTAACCCCTCACCTGCTACACAAATGGCTGAACCTCTCTGCCCCGTCTGTAAAATGGGAATGATTGCAGTCTCTACCCAGCTGGGTTAAAGTGTCAAACACTTTGTGCCTGGTAGTTCCAATCACAGAAACATTTATTACACAAGTAAAATGAGACTGAATTGTCAGCTGGGTGTCACCCAGACCAAAGGCCTTCTGCTTTTCTGTCCTCCCACTCCAAACAGAAATTCGAGGCACTCCTCAACAGCCCCACAAACTCTTGTGTTAACTCCTGGCAGCGTGACTTCAGTAAAGACTGATGTCTTGACTCTCATAAAGACCATCAGGACAAGGCCTGTGACAGGCTTGTTCACAGCTCCAACTCTCCCACCCAGCCATGCCCAGTGTCCCTCAAGCACATAATCAGACTGCTGAATACATATACTGCATTCTTGAAAATTGAAAGTTGAAATACAAATACGGATTGTAGTATCAAACTCAAGAGTGATCTTGTACTTTTCCGAAACAGAAGTGTCACCAACAGCAAGGAACTCTGATATTGTGTGTGTGTGTGTGTGTGTGTGTGTGTGTGTGTGTGTGAGTGTGTGTGTGTGTATACATGCTTGAGACCAGACTTATTTCTAAATGTCAAGGGTTTTAATGTAGATTTGCATAGCCCTCCCTGAAAGGCTCAAGTCTAAAATGTCCAAAACTCTGGAATTTGAGGAGTGTCATCAGACTGATGCTCAGTAAGGCTTCAGAATTTGGACTTGCAGATTGCAGATGCTTGAGACAGACTGGGGTAGCTCAGACAGCCATGAAGAGAGTTAATGTGGCATACATATGTTTCACGCCAAACGTTTTGGCGTGAAACATCTACCTTCTTGTTTAATCCTTTGGATAAATACTGTCACCTCATCTCCCATTATGTAGATTTAAAAAACAAAAAGTCAAGGCTCTGGAAAGTAATTTTTCCAGAATAAAAAGCCCCCAAAATGGCAGAACCAGGCGTTAAAATTCAAAGAAAAAACATATTTTTGTTGGTTCTTGGTTTTGCCAGGGTTTCTCTGTGTGTAGCTACCCTGGAACTCAACTCTGTAAGCCAGGCTGGCCGCGAACTCACGAAGATCCACCTGCCTCTGCAAAGGTGTACACCACCACCACCCAGAAAACCCACTTTCCTTGGAGGATGAGAATTATTTCAACAAGCAGAGATGATGGGGTAGGAAACGTAGGAGCCATGGCGAATCTGAGGAAGTCAGAGTCCGTGCGGCCCGTGCACACACACGGACCAGCCGGCTGGGGCCCGGGGAGGAGGACCTAGTTGCCAGCCAAGCTGAGACCTAGCAGCAGCTTTGCAGACAGCAGGGAGAAGCTCAGATGAAGACCAGCTCTTGGGAGGGGGCAGAGGTTCCATATGTACTCAATACTAGAGACAGGGCCAGAAGCCACTAAGAGACAAGTGGTGGTCACCCAGAAAACCAAGGGGACACAAAAGATAGCTCAGCAACCCAACTGTCCCCTCCCCCTCTCCCCTGTCCTCAGGAGCTTCGAAGGCCTTTTATCTCCCAGTCCACCCTCTTACAAACAGTTGGTGGGGTTTGCATATAGAGAAATAGAATCCCAGTAGACCACGCTGGGCCAGAGGGCTCTGATGTACTCAGGGCTAACTTTACAAAAACCAAAATCCTTTAACTTCTCCATTTCTAGAAGCTCCACTACGGGCTCTAATATGGCTCCAGAAAGGGTGAGATGAGACAGTGCTTGCCTGAAGCAGCAAAGAAATAATTACTACCTAGATCTTAAGTCCCTTCCCAATCTACAGGCTGCAGTAACTAACTCCAGGCTACAGTAACTAACTCCTGCACACATGTGAGACAGGGAAGAGGGGGACCTTTCACAGGTAAATAAATCCACACGTCAGAATCTCCATGAGGAACCTAAAAGGCAGGCATATTACTGCACCCCCCTTACAGAAAACAAAACTGGGACTCCTAGAGACTGAGAAACATAGCCGTAGGGTTTCCTTTAGTTCCTTGTGTCCCTGGTCAGCAGGGCTTCTGGAGAAGCCTACAAGCATCATATCCTGACCAGCAAGAGGTAGAAGGTGAATGGACAGGAAGTGGCACTGTAAACCAGAGACAGTACTTAGCGTGTCTAAAATCTTTGCTGCTCAGTGAAGTAGCCCCTAGCCACCCATGGCTATTTAAACTCAAACAACTAGAAGAATACATTTGTTACTGTCATGTACTTTTACTGGTGGGGTTTGTTTTTGTACTTTAAGACAGAGTCTCATAACAGCCAGGGCAGACCACAAAGTCTCTATGTAGTTGAGAATGACCTAGAACTTCTGGTCTCCCTGCCCCCACTTCCCAAATACCAGGATTGCAGTATAGCACCACCATGCTTGGCTAAAGGTGCATCAGAGTATACTTAGTCGCTTAGCAACACTAACATATCCAACAACTTCCAAACAAGGAAGAGCACATTAGACAGGCATATTACAGGTTGGTTTAAAAAACAAACAAACAAACAAACAAAACTGTGACGAATTCTAGATAAGCTTTTGTTGTGTTTTACTGGAATTACTTAGCATTTTGCTGTATTTTTATTTTAATTTTTAATTATGATGAGATACACAATAGCAAAACATACCATTTGGCTATCTTGAAGACTAAATTAGGTAATATGGAGATTATTCACATCCTTGTGCAAGCATCTAAATGGGTTCTTCTTCTGCTCGGGTGAGCTCAAGAACACACCATGATGGCACATCTGAGAGGGGAGGCCCAATGGATGGCTCAGTGATCCTCAACCCTGGTGAACTAGTGCTTTCAAAATCCTAACAAATAAGGTGCTGCCTAAAGTGCTGGCTCAGGGACTCTGGGAGCAGACCCAGGCTTCATGTCTCCCAGGACATTCAGTGGGCCTTTTCTGTAACCATGCCCAGCCACCCAAAGGGCACGTATACCCAGACCCTCCAATCTGGTCAGACCCACTACCCTGGACCCTGCAGAGAGCCCTATCACATGGCAGGTGGCAGCAAGAGAGTCCCAAACAATATTGCCACCCACTTCCACCTCTCCCGGGAGCTAATGGCACTAAGCAAGCCAGTGATTCCATTCCTCTCCATGCTTTGAGGCAAAGAAATCAAATAAAAAGAGACGCAGCTTAAAAGGCACTCGACTGTTTTCCCCCACTTAAGACAGGTTGAGAAGACTCTTATAGACTAAAACCAAGGCCATGTACACCAAGAATTAATACAGGAAGGTGCTTTTCTGAGGATCCCATCTAAATAGGTTTTCAAGGGCAAGGACTCTACCAACTCAGCCCAAACTGGAGGGCTACCAGGACGTAATTAAACACAGAAAGCTCTTTTACAGGCGTGTTCCAGGGCTGGGCACAGAACGAGTTCACTCTGAGGAGTCATATGAACTTTGGGTGAACCTGCCTCATCCATATGATTATGAGAATGCAGCCTCAGACACCTTGACTCCATACGCAAGCCCAGTCAGTGAGGAGATCCCATGAGCTTTGGACCTGGACCAGAAGAAGCGCTGAGGGTAGCTGGCAAAAACTTGGCCCCCAAAGCTTCTCCATCCCAGGAGCACCTCCAGAACCAGGAAGAGAGGGGCATCGCAAGCTTTTCTATTGATTTAACTGATAAATGGGGGGGGGCATATCTCTTCAAACTCCTAAAATTAAATATTTTTCCCAGAGGTAACAGCTGCATTAGAGTCTTCCACTCATCTCCCATTCAAGCCCACACCTTCCCGTCAGGGGTTCTAGTTCCTTCTATGACCCTCCCATGGGCTCAGACAGATGGAGAGATATCTTCTAGAAATAGATCAACGCCCCGCCCCATACCTTGGGTTCTTAAAGAGCTTCACTCTGGGCCAAAGAGGACAAGGTCTGAACACTAATTCCACCTCAACATGGCCTTGGACAAGTTCCTGAATCTCCCTGCCCGAGCCTCCATTTTCTCATCTGCAAATTATGCATGCCTGTCAGTAGAAGTCTGTCACATAGTAGGTCCTTCTCCAAATCCCTTCCCGCCTACTGTGTGCCATACGCAATGAATAATGAGCACCAACTATGTGCCAGGTGGCACACCAGAGCATCTCATACAACCAAACTTCACAATCGCACAATGGGTAAAAGCAGCCACTTCTAACCACACTAGGTTGATGTAGAGAGTGAGTCACCCCAAGGCCTTCCAGGAGGGCTTAGAGGTGAGGAACGTAGCATCAAGACAGACTCTGGACTGGGCTGGCTGGGGTCGCGGGACCTGTATGGTCTCTGAAGCACACACTCACATGAAACCTGCATTCTGCATCTAATTTAAGGAAGAGCTTCAACAATCAAATACAATACGCTTCCTGAATGCTCCGCCAATTAATTTACTGTTTGTCTCTCCATTTACTATTTAATAAGGCCGTATCAGCAGGACAATCTGCAAATCTGAATTAAGCTGCTCAAGGCATCAGCCAGTTCCAGTTAAGGGGCCCCAAATATGTCCTGCCATGTTCGGAACGGCTACATTCAAAACCTGTCGTTTGGCTTCTGTTTGGTGTGGGGAAAGGCAATTTCTTTATTTTTGCAGAGGTGTGGGTTTGGTGGGAAAGTGTCCTGAAGGCGATTCCAAGAAGTAATGGGGAACTCGAAATGATCTCATTTTTCCATTTCCCAATGGGAACCTCTAAATGGTCTCATCGCAGAAGGAGCCCTGCCAGCTCTCACCAGTCCTTGCAAAGAGGGAAACAGCTTAGAGACAGATGATAAAGCATCTAATGGATCAATAGTTTCAACCTTTTCACCCACCGAGCATTTTAGCAACCTCAAGTGAGCTGGCCAAACTGACTCTATCATTTTGGTCTTTTTTCTTTTTTCCTTTACAGCCCAAGATGAGATAGAAGAGGTCAGAGGACAAGCAGGCGGTCAAACACTAGGAAGACAGGGCCTATGTAAGACAGAGAGAGACCGTATCTGTACTGAAAGTGTTCCCTGTTTATGTGCAGTGCAAATGATAGCAAGAGAGGCTGGGTCTGACTTCCTGACATCACAGCAGAGTTTGGTGGTCCAACACAGCTGATGAACAGATATTATTCTAGAAAGGTGAGTGCTGAACCAGGCCAGAGGTGAGCTCAGTCTACCTTCCATGCAAGCTATCATCCCTCTATCTAGGCCTTTATGAATTATGGAACTCCAAAGCGTAAAGGTTCGGGACATCGAGCAACAAGTTCTAAAACAACTTTATTTGATAGAATATAAAAGGGCTTTCCCCCACGGAATAGCTAAAGTGACATATTTCCAAAAGAAGACAAGATTCATACCCCGAACTCCCAAAAGTCTGAACTCCCTAGAAGAGACCCTAGTGCTCCGAATGAGGAGCCCTCTCTGGGCAGCTCCTACTGCCAACTTTATGACATCTTCACTTTGTCTTCTTCTCCCACAGGCCCAAAATGAGGAAGCTTGTAAAACCCTGGCCAAACACAACCATTTGCCAAGAGAAAAGGCAGCATGGGGCCCATCTGTCCATTACAGGGCGCTGCTTGTTCTGCCTTTGTATAGCTGTCAGCCTCTACCCAGAGCGGTTCCCTTCCCTCCCAGTACCTGGTCGCTTGGCTGGCTTGTCATTATCTTACTCCAGAAAACCTTTTTATTTTGAAGCATTTTGAAAGGGAAGTCTAAGAAGAAGACTGACGTCCTTTCCCTGACCAAACTAGAGCCCTTCTTCCTTTCTTCCTTCCTTCCTTCCTATATCGCCTGCAGCCATATCGTTTCAGGGAAAGGAGCAAGGGCAGGACCTAGTAAAAGGTCTTCTACACAGGAGGCCTCAATAAAGACCTAAGAAGTGAACCTTCTTACTACAGGGACCTCACAACAGCGAACAGGGCAGCCATAAAGTCACTGCATGGCATCAGACCTGCTACTTATATTGTCACCTCATGATAGGTGAGGGAAAATATCTCCATGTCTCTCTGACCCACAGCAAGATTCCTGTGGAATTCAAGATGTCCCCCAGCAGCTCTAATTTTAGACAGACCTTCGGACAGAGGATGCTGGTGGCCAGCAGAGGAGGGGGCAGTCTGGAGGAACTGAACAAGGCCGCTATTCTGCTCTGCACAGGTGCCTGTAACACAACACCCCTGTCTAAAGCGACACATGGCTCGTTCAGGTGCACTGGGGTATTTTTTAGCTTAGCCATATTACATAAACCTGAACCCGGGGCAAAGTTCTACCTGCAGCAGGTCCAACTCGGCCCTCGGCATCCTGGTGCTTGAGGAACAAGGGTGAGGAAATGTTTGATTTTAGCGTCCTTTTTTTTTTTTTTTTTTAATAAAAGTTAATTATTAAAAGGAGAAACCGCCGTCCCCGGGACGAGATACTCTTTTAGTCTGGCTAGCAAGTCTCCAGAACTTAGAAAGCATGGAAATGGTGGTCAAATTCTGGTCTAATGATTCAAAACAAACAACACTAATCTGTTTACCTTACTAAGAGCCAGTTCTGTTCAAAACTTGGATAGAAATAAAAAAGATTCTAGGACCTCCCTGAGAGTCAGCAGTCACCTCCAGACCACTGTCCCCCCAGACAAGTCAACACCCTTCCTAGAAGCGACGTGAAAAGCTCAGCCCTCCCCCCACCTTTTGGGAGGGGACCTACTCGTACCAGGCAGCCTTAAGGGTGATTTCCGTAGATCCCGGGGAAGACAGCCACTAAGTGATTTTGCACACCGTTACTCATTAGTGACCACCACCACAGCAGGGTGGAAGGAAGGGGAAAACAGAGGTTTCCTCTCCTCAAGAAATCAATAAGTTCTTTAGCAGCTGCCGCTTGCTTTCCTTGGAGCTCCATCCCAATGGAAGCAAAGACAACTTCTTCCTCACCCTACCCCTGAAAGGGATAAACAGAGGCCCTGACAGTCCAGGACTCGTCCCATGGAGAATCTTTGCAGGAAGCACAAAGAACTCTCCAGAGCTTTGTTGTGTCTTGAGGCTCTCTGCTTCAGAAGATGGATGGCACAGGCATGGAAATTATTCCACTCTCTTGTTATCTTTTTATTTTTCTCCAAAGAGGAAATTGACTCCCTTCCTGTGTTGCTGTACATTATGAAGTCTCAAAAGCTATTCAAAAAAAAAAAATGTTCTTAGCCTTTTTCTCACCCCGATTCAACATCACTTTAAAAAAAAAAATCACCTAAAAATGGTACCATGATGATAATCCAAATGGCTTCTCCCTAAAAGCAAACAGAAAGGGAACCAAAAATATGATAAGCTGGTCATGAGTTTAAAGACGGGAAGGACAAGGAGGTCATCACAATGCCAGGTGACACTAAGAGCTGACTGACTTCCTTGCTGACAACTCCACATAGCCACATAGCCTATGCTTCCTGTCCTAAAATGCCCAATTTAATTTTGTTACTTCTCTTTTGAAGTGCCATCGCTGGCCACTCCATACAAGAAGTCTTCTAAAAAAGAAAACTCCATGAAAATATTTAGCAGTTCCCTTACGCATAAAACAACCTCAGAAATCAGACAACCTGCACACCTATCCCTGATCCCTCTCTTCCCCCAAAGAGCTTCAGAATCCAAAGCGAGATGTAATCTTCTGCTGTGCCTTCTGTCTGAAATATTCTGTCAAGTGAAGAAAAAAAAAATCTACCAGACTCAAAGAGAGAGCAACTAGAATCAACACTGAGGGGGCAGTCAGTGTGTAAGAGGCCTTCCACCTACAAATGTCTAGGCAGAGCCTACACTAGGCAGCCAGATGGTGGGTGGAAGGTTGCACAGCCCATCCATGGGGAAGGATTACCTTCTGAAGGGCTTTGGGTTCAAACTGGCAAGAACTAAGCCCTGGCTTTGGATTAAAATAACCACCACCACCATCATCATCTTCATCATCATCATCAAAGGCAGAGAAAACTCCAGGTGTGATTACTCTAGGACTGAAGTCAAGGATCAGTTTAGATCCCTGGATTCATTTCTATTCAGGACCTGGAAACATCATTACCTCCTTAAAAAAAAAAATTAAAAAGAAAGAAAAGAAAAAAAGCGGCTTTACCAACCCATCTCAAATACCTCCTCTGCACATTACAACATACAGTGTGTATGCCTCAAACCAAACCTTGTTTTGACTAAATAAAGTGGGTGAAATTTAAGTTAACAATAAACACCAGAGTCCAAGGAAGGGCACCAATCTTTGTTCAAAAGAACACTTCGATAATTCAATGTGGATTGAGGGCAAAGGAATGAAAGGGGTTGTCTTTGAAGAGACTAATCCATCTAATTCCAAGCGACTGGATTAGAGGCATTCCTGGGCGAGCAGGCTCTGGCTACAGATTAGGCTACAAGGATTTCTGACAAAAGGCACGAGCTTGGTAGGATTGCAAAATGGACCTGAGCGGGACCAACCGAGCACCTCAGCAAAGTTCACACTGGATGAGGTGACAGTTGGTTCTAAAAGGAGGAGGCAGGCGTGACAGCTGAACATTCCTCCCCAAAGTCCACGTCGAAGGCCCATGGCCTCTCCAAACCTTACACTTCATCAGACAAAAGCTTTCCCGGGCGCAAGGCAGCGGCTGAAGAGGGGCTGTCCACACCCACTCGCCAGCACTGCTTTCCAAACCTGCCCACTCTTTTGGAAGCCGAGCGTTTAATTAAACACCACCTCCCCGGATCTGTTGAGGCAGACTGGGGCTGGCTTCGAGCCAAAGAGAAGCTCCCCTAAATACACTAGAAAAAAAAATCCCCTCCTACCGCCCCCAATTCCCACCTCCAGGCATCTCCTGAAGCTGCTTCTATTTTATTAGGGTGGGTAACCTAAGTCACGCTGTACCTCAGAGCACCAGAAAACCCACATTCGAGGATCAGGTTATCTCCAGTCCCACCCTGTGCAGGAAAAGGCTAGGGTGTTGTTCCCCGCCCCCAACACACTCGCGCGCACTCACACGCACACACAATCCTTCCCAGACAAGAGTGGGGTGTGGATGTGTGTATGAGAGAGCTGGGTATAGTAGTTTTGGAAACCTCAACCTTGCCTTCCTGCTGTGAGCCTCTCAGCCTCGGCGTCCCTGAAAGACTGACTACCCTGGGAACTTGTGCGCCGAGCCCCGAGGGAGGGTATGGGGAAGGCAAAGAACACCATCAGCAGCTCTGGAACAGACTAATTAATAACTAATTTGTTCAGATTCCCCTACTCCAGGTAGACCTGAAAGCCAAGCTTGTAACAATCCTGCCACCCATTCTCCCAGGCCGGAAGACTCCTTCCTGCAGCCAAGCAGGGCCCTCCACTGCCGCTCCACCACCACGCCAAACACTCCACCCCAAACCCAAGGAGTCAGGTGTCCTCCAAGGCGTCCATCCTCCACGGGTCGCAGACACTCAGTCCAGGGACAGACAATGGAAAACTTGGAACTAGGGCCCTTAAGCCCCCAAAGGAACAAGATGGTGTCGCCCCCTGGGATTATGAATGCAGGGGTTGGCAAGTGGCATCAGACTCTCCCCACTAGCCCCCAGGAAGTCGCCTGCCCAGTGACCCAGCACAGTCTGAGCAGCGCGGCGGGTGAGCAGGTGACACCCGGGTCCCCCGAGCTCCCGCAGGTGGCCAGCAGCGTAGGCGAGGGCCAGGCCGGCCGCGGTAGAGGGAAAGCCCCGCGGCGAGGTCAGAGCAGCCGCGCCCCCAGCGTCCTACCTTCATGTCGCTGATGATGGTCTGGAAGAGGCCTCCAAGCGCGCTGCATTCCTTCTCGATCACAGCCTCCATTTTCCCGGCGCGGCGGGGACAGGACACGCTCTCGGGGCGGCTGCACTGCGCACGGGGCCGAGCTCGCTCAGCCCGGGAGCGGTTTCACCCTGGGAGCGACCTACCTCCGGCTCGCCGCCGGTTTTGCAGAGAGCACGCGGTGCTCGCAATTTACTGCACTCTGCCCCCCAAGTCCCAATCCGAGACGCCCAGCCGCTCCGGAGGGCGAGTCGCCTACGTGCAGTGCTCGGCTCCTGGCCTCAAAAATGCCCGAAGAAGACTGACAATCAAGCCACCATGGGTGCCCACGACGGAAAAGGCAAAGCCCATCTTGGTGCAGAGAAAACAGCCCGCTGACCCGGGGCCAGCGCCATTTACGAAAAAAAAAAAAGATTTTTTTTTCCAAATATATATATATTTTTTTCTGAAACTCCAAAATAAAGAAAGAGAGAACGAAATAGGGCAGCAGCAGACGAGGTCAGCTCGCGTCGCCGGGATCTGTTGCTCGCAGACGCGGCCGCCGCCTCCTTTTTACTCCTGTGCGCCCTGCCCCGCGCTCGCTCTGGCTGAGCTCCCGGGGATGTTGCGAGGAGCGCACGCGCGCTCGCGACCGTGAGTCTGGCGCGGGAGCGCGGGGGGAGGCGCGCGCTCGCGGCCCGTGCGTGCGCCGCCCGAGGGCGGGGCTGGGAGCGCGCTCCGGCGGAGAGACGTGTAGGGCGCCTGCTGCAAGGAGGAGCTGGCTAGGGGGTAGGCGAGCCTGGTGTGCGTCTCCCGGACGTTCAGAGCGCCTCGTGCGGGGGGTCTCGGAGTGGGGAGGGCGAGCGAGAATCCAGCGGCCCACAATGGCAGCTTGCGTGCAGTGAAGCCGCGCTGCACCGCCAGCCCCGCCCCTCGAGGGACCTGCAAGGTCGGCACGTTGAGCGCTGCGCCCCGCACCTGGTAGGGCGGGAAAGCTGTTACCGCTGTCGCTACTGCAGCCTCAGGAGGAGAGGCCTCTTCGATGATGTCAGGACTGCAACGCCGAGTCACGGTTGCAGGGAGCCAGCTACAAGATTAGGGAGAGTTCGGGAAGAGTATCCTGCAGTGGGATGCTGAGTTCAGTAAAGTTGCAGGGCGCTAGATTGATCTGCTGAGGCTGAGTAAACGCAGAGGGCATCAGGGTTCCTAATCGCCTGCTCATCTGTCTGTACAGATCGCTGGCTGCGTGTGGCTTGAATGTTGATAGTTTTCCAGCCAGTGTTGCCATAACCACAGAAAGGCCCCTTGAGAAGTTTAACAAAGGGCACCGAAGACTGAGGTGGACTTGATAAATGTGTCCCTAGCTCCTCTGCCTAACTCCATAGCCAGGAGCACTTATTCTGAGTCTTCCAGTGTCTGGTAGGGGGATCAAATGGGCAACTTGTAAACGAACTGAAAACACTTAATGGAACCGTTTGCAAGTGTAAAGCCTACGTCCAGCTTGACCAAAAGGATCGTGTCAAATGCTGTAGTCCCAAATAACTCAGTTTAGTAAGTCATTCATTCAACACTGATCAAAAGAATGTAGGGAACCCTGTACAGAACACTGATGTTTGCATTTTCCTTCAGGCCACTCTCCCAGACATCAGGAGAGGCCAAACCTTCTGTAAGTCTCTGGTCTCTGAGGCAACCCTGCCGCTTCCGGCCCCTAAGGATATTCAGTTGCAAATGCCTCATCTGCACCTTGCCAGTATTAGTACTTGACACGTGACTTGTTCTCCGGACTTATTATTTTGATGTTAATGTCGCTGGTATTATAATGATCCAAGTCACTGGAGAGCTTGACTTGTCTAGTTCAAGCTCGTTTACAACCTATGAACCCTGTGGCCTTGAATAAGTTACCTAAAACCTCTGGGCCACAGTTTTCTCCTTGGTAACCAGAAATGATGGTACTTACCTGATAGCTGTCTTAAGCGTTGCATGAGCTAATAAATGAAAACACTTAAGGTGGTATTTGATACTTGGGAAGTCAACACTCAGGAAATCCTCAATAAAAGTAGGCCAGGCCAAGAATCAGATACAATCTAGCCCCAGAGCACCTATTACAAGCCTGCAGTGTTGGCATGCTGTCTCTCTCACTGCAGAGTGCATTCTGCAACTTTATGCAGTACATCTAATTGAAGGCCCTTGTTTTGTTAGCGGAAGAAGTCGGACCTGCCTTTCTGCCAGACTCCAAACAATACCCCTCAACTGCCCCTACTCCCTTCTTGGTCCAACCTTAGCAGCGTTTGCCAACGCACACCACTCTTTAGCCTTCTTTGCCCCTTAGATTTCAACAGAGTTCAGTACTGACTTAATTGTCCTCTCTTAAGACCAACACTAACTAAAAGTTCTTTGGAAACGGCTGTGTGGAAGGTTTCCCAGATGGGATTACAGATAACGTAACTCCATCAGACTATTCAGTTTTAGGCAGGGAGGGGACCCAGGGCTTTGCTTTCTCCTCTGTACTAGGCAAACACTGTACCAACTGAGAATTACACGAAAGCCCCCTGTTTTGTGTCTGAACTTTTTTGAGCCAGACTTTCAGTCTAAAGCCAAACTAGCCTGGAACTCTTGCCAGTTCACTTACCTCTGGCTCCCGGGCACTGGGATTATGGTGCTACACCTGGCTCTGGCAGTTTTAGATTGGAATCTGACTGCTCTGTAAAGGGATGTCAGAGAAGTGGAAATGACAGGGTCAGATTGACATAGACTACACTAGGTTCTGCTGTATTCGAGCCGCTTTCTAACTTCTCCTGCCCTCTAGCACCGAGTGCTTGCTTCTTGATTGTTCTTTGGTGGGAACGGAGACAGAGGTGGTGGTGTGTAGGGGTGTGTGTGTGTGTGTGTGTGTGAGTGTGTGTGTGTGTGTGTATACATCTGCTCATGTGGACAGCAGAAGGCAACCTTAGGTATTATCCTTCAGGGTGTGTGTGTGTGTGTGTGTTTAAAATTCTGTCTCGGGGAAAAAATTAAGAAGCGAGTCAGAGAGAGACAGACGGACTCCCAGGAACCAATCTGAGGAATTTCAAACCTTCTGTCCAAGAGTAAACATGGTTCAGAATGTACACTCCCCTTGTAATTCTTGACCTCTGGCCACTGGGCTATTTGATCTGTAGAGCCAGCCTGTTTCCCCAGAGCTCTTTTTCCACACACTGACTGTTCCAAGGACTGGTGTGGGCATCTATGCCTGATGCTTAACAGTGCTACACATATGGGTTTGCTTCTCAGCCTTGATCCTTTGCCCTGGCCCTCCAGAAGGGTCTGCCCAGCTGGTCCGAAAACTTTGATGTCTATTAGAAGCTACTGAGGAAATTGTAAGCCACCTAAGACTGGACGCTGATGCTAGGAATCTTATTTAATTGGTCTGGGCTGTGACTGATCTTAGGATTTTTTTTTTTTTTAAACTTCCCAGGCTATTCTAATATATGGTAGAGTTAAGAAACCTGATTTGGAAGGACCTTGAAAGAGGTGCCTGCACCTGTCCCTAGGTCTACACCAATCAGGAACTAGGCTCCGCATTTTGTTTTAATTTACCATGAACATTTCATTCAATCCTTATAAAGATATACAAGAGGGGGGTGGATTTTGTTTGTTTCACAAAAAATAGGATCGCATTAAACACGTTTTTCTGGATCTTGCTATTAACACTCAATTTAAACAGAAATCCCTCTAGATCAACTGATATTATCTCATCCACTCTTCCTGTACCCCTTTCTGTGCTGGGGATCCATCCTCAGTCCTTTTAAATTTTCGTTTATGACATAATTTCAAATTTACAGAAATGCTACAGAAATAGTGTTAAGGTTGTTCCATTTACACTTCATTAGGTTCCCCCAAGGCTACTCTGCTCTGGCCCTTACTTCACGCGGGGGGGGCGGGGCAGGGATGGGGACGAGGATGGGGGGCGGGGCGGGGCGGGGCGGGACGGGGCGGGGTTAAAAGCCCTCGCATGATACTAAGCAGCTGTGTGTTGCTCTCTTTGAGGTCTCCCAGATTGCAGTGAGACTAGAGGAAGACTCCAAAACCCTGACTGTTATGAAGGGTCTTTGCATCACAAGCAGTTGTGTGAGCTGAGAGCTGGGGCCTTACCCTACATAGCCAGGTAGTGGAGACGGTGCAGGCCTTTAACCCCAGCACGAAGAAGGCAGAGGCAAGTGGGTCTTTGAGTTAAAACACACCAGTCTTGTCTACAGAGTGAGTTCCATGGCAGCCTGAGCAACACAGAGAAACCTTGTCTCAAAAATATCAACACAGCAGAAATAAAATGAAATAAAATAAAATAAAAGGTAGAAGCTCAAAAAACGATGGGGTTGGATAAGATTTGACTAGCTCTTGTGCTCCCGCCATCTTGCCCTCACCCCACTCCCGGTCCCATTTGTGTATGTAGTTTGTGAGCATGTTTGTGGAGGCCTACAGATAACCTCAAGTGTAGCTCCTCAGATGTCATCCATCTTGAGTTCTTATGTTTGTTTTAAGTTGTTTGTTTTGTTGTTGTTGTTGTTGTTGTTGTTGTTTAGGAATATGGGTGTCCACCTGCATGTATGTGTGATGAAGCTTTTCCAGGGAGATACAATACATACATCTACTCACCTCACATAGGGATCCCAGGACAATCCAAAGTACAGACACCACCAAAGTCCAACTTGGTGAACCAATGGCTTTTATTGGGCTTACTTATAGCAATATGAGTGAGTTATTTACAGGAGCAGAAGTGGCTCAAAGAAGGCAATATCACCAAAGCCCACACCACCACAGGTGACAGCCGACAAAGCTGCAAACCTGGAGCTCAGCGCACAGCCTACAGGCAGCTCAACAGTTTGGAGAGTGTCCTTTCCAGGTGCCTCTGCTGGTCTAACCTCTTCCAGGCAACTCTGAGGTCGGCATCTTCCAAGCATCAGGCTGGCTCTCAGCGTCTCCTTTGTGGTTTGGTAATTTTGGTCAACTTTAATTGCTTACCGACAGGGAGTAGCCTGGCGAATCTAGTCAGCTTCAGAAACTTCGTGAAGCTATTTTGAGTTGTTTTCCTTCCTGTTTTAAGGAGCTTCTCTGCAGGATGGAATGTCTCAATAGTGAGGAGGAGACTGTCTCAACAGCAGCACCTTGTGTGCCTGGTGCCCCTGAAAGCCAGAAAAAGGACATGGCACCCCTGAAACTGGAGTCACAGAAATTGCAAGCTGCCGTGTGGGTGCTGGTAACCAAACCTGGGTCTTTAGTAAGAGCATCAAGAGTTCTTTCTTCCTTTCTTCCTTCCTTTTTTTTTTTTTTTTTTTTTTTTTTTTTTTTTTTTTTTTTTTTTTTTTTTTTTTTGGTTTTTTGAGACAGGGTTTTTCTGTGTAGCTCTGTCTGTCCTGGAACTCACTCTGTAGACCAGGCTGGCCTCAATCTCAGAAATCCGGCTGGCCTCAATCTCAGAAATCCGGCTGGCCTCAATCTCAGAAATCCGCCTGCCTCTGCCTCCCAAGTGCTGGGATTAAAGGTGTGCGCCA